>NC_135370.1:51056062-51404812 GCF_049243985.1 Paroedura picta
TTCCTTACGTTGCATATTTCATTCTGGAAAACATTCTAGGGCCTATTTAAGCATCATTTTTTTGGCAAAACTGTAAGAATGCCATTTTTAAAAAATCTAATATTATGAAAGAGTTTCAATCTTCGAGAAACCTTTAAAGGGAAATATTGGGCGCATATTTTTAAGGACTTCAGCTTGTTGGATAATTAAAGTCAGTCTAGAAATTACATTGCAGAGAGGAATTGTAGAAGTAAATCTTGAATTTTTATCAATAGTGTAACATGGATGGTGAAACTGCACAGATTTCACTCATGGATTATATCCACTTCTACAAATGAACTCTGCGCAGGCAAGAAGCAAAGGAAATCCAAAATGGCATCTCTGTACTGAGACTCTAATACCCACTAGCAATGAAGGAGCACTCACCATCACATGCCTTATAAGAATTACATAGCAATCCCCATTCTGTTTTATTTAGCCCAAGATGAGCTAAATAATCTGTATGCTAATGGGTAGAAAAAAGCACCTTCAGAATGTTGGTATGAAAGGTACCACAGTTATAAGACTTGACCATCATCTGGCATAGTACATATAGAAACATAAAGATAAATTCACATCTCCAAACATTCAGGGACACTGTGAACAAGTTTTGAAGAACCACAATTCCATTCTGTTCCCTGACACAAACACCCAGTTGTTGGGGAGTGGCCTGGGCAACATTAGACACCCATTACTCTTAGCCACCCATGTTTTCAAGTCTGGCATCTGTCAAGCCCTAGGTGACCATGGATGTGCTGTGTAAAGATCCACATATCAGCCAACAGATCAATAGCAATGGATCCTTGAAGAGTTGTCCCATTGTCCTCTTAGTTACAAGTCGATCCTTTGACAGCCAACCATCTAAAATTTGGCTTTCTAGAACCTCCTTTCTGGGAGCATGGAAAAGAAATGGAAGGAAAGAGGTAGCTTAGAAGGCACTTTTGGTCCTTTACAGCCTTAGCCATGCCCCATAGGGCTCCTGAATAGAGGGAGGAAGAAAAAAAAAAAACAGGAGTTGGTTTTTATATCCTGCTTTTCACTATCTGAAGGAGTCTCAATCTCCTTCCCTTCCCCTTCCAACAAAAGACACCCTGATCCATTAAGCACAGGCCAGAACGCCAGCACTGAGGGCGGCAGGGCATCGGGGAAAATCCCTAATAATACAGGCTGCCTCCGCCAGCGTGGGCATGTCCTGGCCCAAGTCCTTGGAAGACCCACGTTAATGAAACGTGGGTTCTTCCGGAGTGCTGGGATTCCTGAGGGCACAGGTGAGGGCCAGGCCCCCTGAGCTCCGTGCATAATCGGCTTTCAGCCCGGCTCCTCCCCTGACCTACGGTGTCCCTGCAGGGACATCTCTCGCCTCTGCCAGCTCCGCATCTCCACGGAGCCGACAGGGGCGACCCCCCGCCCCGCCACGGTGGGAGAGCAGCATGCTGCTCGCCACCATCCTGCAGTGGGGGCCCCATGCCCCCACTTCCCCCCCAGCTGCTGTCACTACTTACCTGTGCTCCCGATGCTTCTGGCCCCACATTGCATGCACGGGGCCATTGTGTTGGGACAGCTGGCTGAACTCCACCCCCGTGTGTATGCGGGGATGGCGGGGCTTTTTGCCACAACGGCACAGCGGCAGCGCAGAGTAGCTGCCGCCATGCATAATGGGTCCCTGTGAGGTAGGTGAGACTGAGGGAGCTCTGACAGAAACAGTTCTGCGAGAATAGCTCAAACAGCCCTAAAATTGAAATGCATATCTCCAAACATTCAGGGACACTGTGAACAAGTTTTGAAGAACCACAATTCCATGTTGATGCTTTCCACCAACCCTCAGACTCAGAAAACCTTTATTGGCATGCAAACCTACACCAAGCTGTCTCCTGGAAGGCTTGCAGGAAGAGGCCAAGCAAGACAGATCGGCTCTGGCACCCAGCTCAGAAGTATGTAAGGCCAGGGAAGAGAAGGTTGAATAGAGTGTTGTTCAGCTCCTCGTCCCTCTCTGTCTAAGGGGAAAGGAAGGTATTTCAACCAATGCAGCTCTGATATCATTACTGGACATGTATATTCTTAACCTCTGATCCAAAAAAGCATAGCCAAAACAACCAAAGTTGACTGTGTAGTAATTTGTAAAATCTGAAAACCTTCAGGTCAGCTATCTGGCAGGGCAGGAAATGAATCTAACACCAGTTTCTTCCAATTGCACCTTTAAGACCGACAGTTCAGTGGCACCTTTAAGACCAACAAAGATTTATTCAAGGTGTGAGCTTTCGAGTGCAAGCACTCTTCCTCAGACTATGACAGTGGGAATATAATGATGGTCAGTTCATAATCTGAGGAAGAGTGCTTGCACTCGAAAGCTCACGCCCTGAATAAATCTTTGTTGGTCTTAAAGGCGCTACTGGACTCTGATTTTATTGTGCTACTTCAAACCAACATGGCTACTCATTTGAATCTATTAGTTTCTTCCAAGTTACTCATTGGTTGGATTTTAAGTTTTTAGAAAGGGAAACTTTACGATCAACACCTATCTCAGCAGGTAGTTACCAGTCTCTCAAATCACCTTTGGATACGCATGTGAAAGTTTGTATGCTTTACTGCTAAGTGAAACCAATCAAGTAGTTCTTGGACAGCTGGATAAAAGGAATATAACTGAGAATATGCTTCATAACAAGCAATTATAATATGATGATCAATAATGTCCAATTGTAGTCATTTCTTTTGTTGGAAAAGATGTTTTTCCATGTAACAACTACTATTTCAGTACCAAAATCTCTATGCCCCCAACTAAAATCTAACACATACTTTGCAGGATCCGGATTGTGCTGTTAACTGCATACATTGATAACAGTTTGGCTGCTAACAGAATATGCAGCAAAAGGAAAATGTTTCCACATGCCATCTGTCCTGTTTACTGGCACGCAGCAGGCACACTGAGGCAGTTTCTAGACAGCAGAGTTTGTAACACAGTTCCAGGATCAGGCATCAAAATACAATTCCAAGATTCAGGCATAAGTTAGACAACACTCACAGCTTCAAGTCCACAGGGAAATCCAAAAACAAGGTTACAAAGGTCAGAAACCAGGGTCAGGAACAAAGAAGCCGATCTAGAGTATTAGCAGCAAGGTCCATCGCTACCAGACCAGTTGCTTCCACACAGTCACTGCCTTCTCTGCTCCTTTTTAGCACCATGCTGCTAAACAGCTGTATTGCACCATGCAGTACTGGCTGCATCTGTCCTGTGGCTGTAGACACCCATCCTAACTGTTGAAGCTCGGCTGCTGCTATGCTGCTAGTCAGGCATTGCTCTTTCTAACTTGTATGTCCATGTTCATCTTCCTTCGACAGCATCCCCAAGGCTCTGGCGATGAGGAGATGAACAGAAGTGACTGGCAACTGACTGGCCCAGGGATCGTAGGCTGAAGGGCCAGTGTGTTGGGTCCTTCCTCTTGCTGCTTGCTGTGGACCAGGATCAGATCTGCCCCTTCTGCAGAGGAGTCTTCTGTGTCTCTTTTCTCTACTGGACTTGGCTGGTTCATGACACCATCCCCCTCCAGAGAGGTCACCCTGCCTTCCAGGCTGGGGCTGAGTTTTTGCGGGTACAACTAGTGAAACTGGCAGAGCAGGGTGAGTGCATGGATGTTCCTGGCAGATTCCCATGATGGATCTTTGGGTCCATATCCTTTCCAATCTATCGGGTATCGAAGCTGACCTCATTGACGCCTGGAATCTTGAATCTGTGCAGCTTCAAATTCCTTATGTTCTTGTACCATGACTGGTGGTAGAGGTGGTGCTAAGGAGCTCAAAGGATGTGGGGATGAACCAGGAACCAACAGTGATGGGACATTGAGTGGATCTTGATTGTGGGTGGGAGTTGTAACTGGTAGGTCACAAGATTGTTTTCTTCTGTGATGGGAAAATGGCCTATGTATTGGGCATCTAGTTTTCTGGATGGCTGCAGACTCCTAAGGTTTTAGGTTGACAGCCAAATTTGATCCTGAACTTTCAAGGCCTCTCCAGTTCAATATTTCTCAGCAGTAGCCATTTTGTATATCTGTTTAGCCTGCTGTAATTAGTCCACAAAGACATTATGAAAAACCTGAAGTTCTTGAATGAGGTCATTAGCAGACAGGATCACTGAGACAGGTGCCATTGGAGGAAGGAACCAGGGAGTATATCCATAGTTGGGGCTAGATATAGGCAGCAGGTTGAGTCAGTTGTCTTGATGATGATTTATGTAGCATCTTAAGTGAGGTAAAGAATTTTATATATATAGCCATGGGTTCCTCCTTATGATGCCTGTACTCACAAAACTTTGATCTAGTATGGCATTTTCATTAGGTCTGTATGTGTATAACTTCAACCAGTAGATACAGTCAACTCTGCCTAACCACACAGTATAGGGGAGGCCACCACCTGATTGTGAAAAATGTATAATTCTCTCAGAATGTGTAGTCTGTATATTTAATGTATTTTTAACCACTGAGATAGACTGCATAGGCCAAAATGTGTCTGGTTTCATGTGGTTCATAGGAGATACACATCAATTAGGAATGCTTGTAAATTATACAGTCTGATATTCAGACCCCTAATGTTTTTAATTATATGTGCACACTATATAATCAATATTTAATTTGTTATTTTATTTGTTGTAGCTTGACCCCCTTCACAAAATTAATAGGTCCGCCTGCTTCACAGTACAAGCAGAGAGTCAAGTTCCTCAGCTGACAAATGAAGATGGACTCTTCAACTACATGTGCTCCCCCTCTGCCTTCGCTGGCCTCCCAAGGTCAATGGAAACAACTGAGGCAGGGGGAGGTTAACATAGTTCCAGTCAAGGTTGGGCCATTTCTTGTTGGAGACTCCCTCCAACAGTCTATCTATCAATCCACAGAAAAAAGTAAGATTAATACCTCTGTGGACTCAGGATGCTCCACTTTGACCACTTCATTAAGGAAATTCTGACATTCCTTCAAGATATTGGTCTATTAGGGCAGCTTAATTCCAGTCCAGGTCCTGAGCTAGCAGCTAGAAATCCATTGCATAGGTTGTCACTATTCCCTTCCTTGCTGCACTTAAGGGATCAAGTAGCATTATCAGCCTTCAGAACACTTATGTGAGTTACAAAGTCAAGGAAATTATCCAGCAAAGCTGACTGAACAATCAACAGCAGAATGGCCCATTTGGCCAACTGCCCCTTTAAGAGGCTCACAATAAAGCAAATCTTTATTCTATCATTGGGAAAATCCCAATCATGATGTTCTGCATAGAATCATGATGTTCTGAGCAAAGAAGGCAGGAAATTCATATCACCCACAAGCATCTCTGGCGGATTCACTGGGCATTTTCCAGGTGAGGGAGGGCAGCACAGAGTGCCTGTTGCTGTTGGACGGCTTGGGTGAGCTGCATTATCTGAGCCTAAAGCACCTGGTGCTGAGCAACCGAATCAACAGAGCCACCAGCTTTATCCATCCCACTGCCAAAAGAATGTTAATTTGGGAGGAAGAAAAATGTATTGTTTACTGGCACCCAGAGGCAGTTGCTAGGCATCAAAAGTTTGTAATACAGTCCCGGGTATCAAAATACAATTCCAAGATTCAGGCACAGGTTAGATAACAATCATAGCTTTAAGCCTGCAGGGAAAATCCAATGACATGGTTACAAAGATACAGACCACAGTCAGACACAAAGAATACAACCCAGTATGCCATCAGCAAGGTCCATAACTACCAGACAAATTACTTACATGTGGTTACTCTGCTGCTTTTAAGCACATGCTGCTGAACACCTGTATTGCATCATGCACATGCCAACTGCCTCAGTCCTGCTCCTGCAAGCACTTATCCTCACTGCTGATGAAAAGGGACTTGAAGATCTCTCCTCATCTTCCTCCCATGGCATTCCAAATAGAGTAATGGGAAGGGGGAGGAACAGATGGGCAACTTATTGTCTGTTGCCAACCTATGGCTGATAGGCTGAGGGGCCAGTGTGCCAGGTCCTGGCTGAGGATTTATGTCTGGCCCCTCAAAGACCGCCTCCTTCTGCAGTGCTTCTGCTGCTGTCTGTCTCTTCTTCAGAGGAGTCTTCTGGATTTCTTTGCTGTGCTATACTTGGCTGGTCCTAAGAGCCTCTTGTGGCGCAGAGTGGTAAGGCAGCTGTCTGAAAGCTTTGCTCATAAGGCTGGGAGTTCAATCCCAGCAGCAGGCTCAAGGTTGACTCAGCCTTCCATCCTTCCGAGGTCGGTAAAATGAGTACCCAGCTTGCTGGGGGGGTAAACGGTAACGACTGGGGAAGGCACTGGCAAACCACCCCCTATTGAGTCTGCCATGAAAACGCTAGAGGGCGTCACCCCAAGGGTCAGACATGACTCGGTGCTTGCACAGGGGATACCTTTACCTTTACCTTTACTTGGCTGGTCCATCATTGTTGTTGTTGTTGTTATGTGCGAAGTCGTGTCCGACCCATCGCGACCCCATGGACAATGATCCTCCAGGCCTTCCAGTCCTCTACCATTCCCCGGAGTCCATTTAAGTTTGCACCTACTGCTTCAGTGACTCCATCCAGCCACCTCATTCTCTGTCGTCCCCTTCTTCTTTTGCCCTCGATCGCTCCCAGCATTAGGCTCTTCTCCAGGGAGTCCTTCCTTCTCATGAGGTGGCCAAAGTATTTGAGTTTCATCTTCAGGATCTGGCCTTCTAAAGAGCAGTCAGGGCTGATCTCCTCTAGGACTGACCGGTTTGTTCGCCTTGCAGTCCAAGGGACTCGCAAGAGTCTTTTCCAGCACCAGAGTTCAAAAGCCTTCCTTATGGTCCAACTTTCACAGCCATACATTGCAACTGGGAAGACCATAGCCTTGACTAAACGCACTTTTGTTGGCAGGGTGATGTCTCTGCTTTTTAGGATGCTGTCTAGATTTGCCATAACTTTCCTCCCCAGGAGCAAGCGTCTTTTAATTTCTTTGCTGCAGTCCCCATCTGCAGTGATCTTGGAGCCCAGGAAAATAAAATCTGTCACTATCTCCATTTCTTCCGCATCTATTTGCCAGGAATTGAGAGGGCCGGATGCCATGATCTTTGTTTTCTTGATGTTGAGTTTCAAGCCAACTTTTGCACTCTCCTCCTTCACCCGCATCAACAGGCTCTTTAGTTCCTCTTCACTTTCTGCCATTAGAGTGGTATCATCTGCATATCTGATCTGGTCCATCATACCATTTTTTAATTTGAATAAGACTTTCGAGCTAAAAAATAGTGATGTTGAACCAAAAGTGCATTCTAATGTCTTCCTTTCCTTTTTTGAAAGTTATAACAATTTTATTTATTGATTGATTGATTTGTTTGTTTGTTTATTTATTAGATTTTTGCCTGCCACTCCCAAATGGCACATGGTGGGTCACACAGCAGCTCTATAAAATGGATAATATTAACCCTGTTTTTCTTCCCAAAAAGATCTACACACAAATGCAACTGTGATATGCTCACAGTCACTTTTGTCAAAAAATGGAATCAAACAAGATTACCTGCTAATTAATTAATATTCAAGTTTATTTAAATTTATACCATCTTTATGCTATGAATGGCAACCAGGATGGCTTACAGGTAATCTATAACAACACAAAATACTATAAGAAATAACAATACAATATTCTTGCATACTGTCTATTAATCTTTGTAGGGAAGTGTTTTCAGAGGTATTGCTAGTTGTGAAAGCCTAAGAACACTTTCTGGAATGCAAGGCCCATAATGTTGCTCTCTAACAATGTCATTTTAAACTGAGTCACAACTTAGGGTAGAGTAGGTTTGCTCTGCCCTGCAGGCTGCATTCTACCCTGCCCATTCTTACTAAGGGAAACTTGCTGCTATGACCTGACCTTTATACATCATATCTCTTTCTCCAGCCGTTGACCTGGCCAGGCTGTGTCAAAAAGGTACTTCCTGGAGATTGTTCCTAGGAACTGTTTAGTCTGAAGTCCTCCAAATCTCGTTCCTTGCTGGGAGGAGGGCTTAACAATCCCATTGTCTTTAGCTGGGCTATTTGCATTTCCTATAGCCATTGCTGAGGTTTGCCAGGAAAGCCATTGACTAACTCCACCCCCCCACACACACACACACACCTGTTCTTTGCCCAGAGGGGGGATAACCTGTTAAAATGCTCACTCCAAACCTCCATAAAGAGCCTCTTGTGGCGCAGAGTGGTAAGGCAGCCGTCTGAAAACTTTGCCCATGAGGCTGGGAGTTCAATCCCAGCAGCCGGCTCAAGGTTGACTCAGCCTTCCATCCTTCCGAGGTCGGTAAAATGAGTACCCAGCTTGCTGGGGGGTAAACGGTAATGACTGGGGAAGGCACTGGCAAACCACCCCGTATTGAGTCTGCCATGAAAACGCTGGAGCGCGTCACCCCAAGGGTCAGACATGACTCGGTGCTTGCACAGGGGATACCTTTACCTTTACCTTTTACCAAACCTCCATAGAAAAGTGCAGTTCTTCACACATTGACCTCAATGGCTTTAGAATGGTATAAGTTAGTTTAGAATTGCACTGTTAGTTCCTTTTGGACAACAGGTTACTTAATTCTATTCACCAAACCCATTAGGTACTTGCAGGATTATCAAGCTTTGCTCTCACCTTTTGCCTACTTTAGAAAAATCCATCAAGTTATTATTTTTCAAGCAAGTATATCAGCTTGCCCCAGAATGCCCCCCCAATACATTTGGCCCTATATTAAGAGCACCCAGCCACTGGTGGTGTATGTGACTTCGATCCTCCACATACTACCCTTCCCCCTTTGTTGGATCTCTTCTTCAATCCACAATATGCTAGTCATTTTACTGCTTAACTTGCTCCTTCTGTGAACCACCTCTTTTGAGTCTGGTAATTATCACTCTCCTGGAAATCCCCCCCCCCTTTCCTCCCTATGTTTCTCTTAGTTAGGTCTTGTATGCAAGTTTGTTGTATGCATTTTGTTTCATTCTTTTTAAATAATATTTTTTTCGGGTTGAACATCTGCCTGGTTTATTTTGAGAGTCGTCTTAAGAGAAAAATCCCTGTAAAGATCAGGGGAGAATCCAAGACACTCCCTCTCACTGTGTCTCCTTAAAGTAATTAGAAGAACTCCTTTTTGGGTAATAATGCAGACAGAGCTTGTGTGCATCGCTACAATCTGCTTATGAGATTCCAAGTCCAACCAGGATGCCTGTAACAGTGCCGTTTTCCACCTGCACCTTTCCCCAGTTGATTGGTGTGATTCTTTTCATCGTGACCTCTGGTTAACACTAAGGAGGCTTTGATCATAAGCTGATTCTAACTCGGGGAGTAGAAGTGGCTTATCGAATTGCTCTCTCCTTAGAAGCACTATTTGCTGTTTTTTAGCAGAAATTAGAAATCAACAATATTTTCTGTGTATGCTATTGCTTTAGTTGCTGTACTGGGAAATAAAATGCATCAGCAAAGTATAACGAACTGTAAGAGAGCCCTTGTGGAGAATCTGTGCTTTTTTTCTCCTTCCAACATCAATTCTCCTGAGCTGAAAATCCATTAAGAAATTTGATGATCTACCTTCCTTTCACCTAACTTTCCTGGCTTAATTATTTTTAATGGGTTTCTTTCTGGTTTTGAAAATGCTCAGTGTGTGCAACTGATTTATTGATATGTGCCCCACCTTTTCTGGAATGTAACTGGAAAACCTCCAACTCGGGTTCCATTTAAATGATGCATCGGGATAATATCTCGTCTTGATACTAATATCTTTTAAGTGAACTGGACCACTTTAATGAGGGCCACTTGGTGAATATTGTAGGTTTCTGTGGCTGGAGGGTTGGTTCTTCTTTTTAATTAATAGTTTCTTTAATTGATATCTGTCAGGAATCTTTTCAGTTGTGCAACAGATGCGTTTCCTTTCCTGTCCTGCTGTGCCCACACTACTTAGTAGCTCTTCCAATGTCATTCAGTGAAACATTTATTTATTTATTTATTTAATTTATTTATTCGATTTATATCCCACCACTCACCGGAGGCTCATGGCAGTCACAAATACAATATATAAAGCACAATGCAATACATAAAATCCCCCAATAACCCTTCAAACTAAGGACTAAACCCCCGTTAACCACAATTCAAGACACACTGCGACGAAAAAATAATAAAAACCCTATTATCCCCCACTGTGGGGGTGGATATGGGGAAGCAATTGTAAGCTGCCAACAAAGTGGTCCAAAAGGGGAGGCCAGATCTAACTTAGCATGCCGGCCTCAACCATAGACCTGGCGGAAGAGCTCCATCTTACAGGCCCTGCAAAACGCTGGAAGCTCCTGCAGGGCCCATAGCTCTTCCGGGAGCTCATTCCACCAGGTAGGGGCCAGGACCAAAAAGGCCCTGGCCCTGGTCGAGGCTAAGCATGCTTTCCTGGGGCTGGATATGACCAATAAGTTAGCACCCACAGAGCGTAAAGCTCTATGAGGGGCATAGGGCAAAAGGCGGTCCCTCAATTATGTGGGACACAGACCGCGTAGGGCCTTAAAAATAAATACCAGAACCTTGAACTGGATCTGGGCAGCAACTGGCAACCAATGGAGCTGCCTCAGCACAGCCTGGATATGAGCCCACCATGGTGTTCCAGTGAGGACCCTAGTAGCCGCGTTCCGTGCCAGCTGTAACTTCCAGATCAAGCCCTAGGCAGGCCCGCGTGGAGCGAGTTACAGAAATCTATTCTGGAGGTGACCGTCGCATGGATCACTGTGGCCAGGTGTTCCAGAGACAGGTAGGGTGCTAGTATCTGAGCCTGGAAAAGATGGAAAAAAGCCTGGCTGGCTATCTTTTTGACCTGGGCGTCCAGCATTAACAAGGCATCCAAGGTCACACCCAAATTCCTGGCCTCAGACGCAGTGACAAGTTGCATCCCTGCCAGGGTGGGCAGCTGGGTGTCACCCTCATATTGGTGACAACCCAAGCCGTAGCTCCGCACCAGTTGGGACAGAACCAAGTCTTCTTCCTCTTCCTCAGGGATTCTGTCTTTAATCTGTTGTTTCATAGCTTGCTAATAGTCACAGGCTGATCATTATGCTGCTAAATGCTGTTTTATGTACTTTTTATGTCTCTCCTTAGCTTCTTGCTTCCACTTTTTCAAGTTTTAATATTGATAATAGTATTATTGTGATTTTATGGATTTATTGTTGTTTTTATTCTGTGAACCATCTCTATCAGGTATATGGAACGGTGGTATCCAAATCCACCAAATAAATATATCTGTGCCAGCAAGTGTTCTTAAGTTAATGGATAATATATATGTCTCTAGGACTTCAGCTGTCAAAGAGTTTTGGGGAAGGCTGTTATGTTTGTGAAGAATCAAGGGTAATGCTACTTGCTATGAAACTTTGGACAAACCTTCTAGAGGCAATACTCTGCAATCTCTGTAATCTGTAATCCACTTTGAAAAGTCAGATTATAAATAAAATAAATAAATACATAGTTAATGTGACAGACAAGAGGCCGTCCTGCCCTGAAGGGGGGGGGGGAAACAGCCACTCTGATCTTAGAAAAGTGCTGCTCCAGCATCCAACCACCTTTCAGAAAGGAAGGAGGGAAAATCTAGTTTAATTCAGGTCTACCTCAAGGAGACAGCAGTGAGAGCTAAATATTTGCTCAGAAATAGAGCAAATAGAGCTCTGTACCCAATTGTTAGCTCTGTCTCTGGTAATAACCAAACCTTGTACCATTTAGTCTAATTTAGGAATGAGCACAAATAAAACCACAAAGCAAAATTCATCACAAATTTTTCTCTGGTGATAGTTAGCAAACCAAAGTTCATGCCTTTTACAGGAGTTCATGATGGTTCATGGGGAGAGCAGATAGCAAAGGTTTGGGTTCAGTTTGTGATTCAGATATGAAGCATAAACATATTTGAAAGCCATTTTTAAATTATTTATGCACATCCTTAGTCTAATGATGTAATGGAATTCTCTTGGTGTGAGAAAGGATCCAAAATAGTGACTAGTCAATAAAAGCTTGTTTATGCCTGAAAACATTAATGAGTTGATAAACTACTAGGCATGTGTGCTTCGGACCACTTTGGCCAAAAAATGTCTGAGGCAGGGCTCTTTTGGACACAGATTGGCTGAATACAATCCAAAGTGGCATTGTATGGCCAAATCACAGCTGAACCAGTTTGCCTAAGGGACTCTCCTTTTTTCTCTTCTATTCTTCTCACTTTTAATTAAATTCAGTTTTTATTTTTGAACTCATTTTCAGTTACTCTTTGAGTTTCTGCGCGTGGGGGTACTTTGGGGGGCTTGGGATTCTCTAGTTTTCCCCCCTGTATTTTTCTTCTTTTTTCCTTTTGGATTCTTTTTGGGGGATTCTGCCCGTTTAATCTGTTTTGTTGTTGTTGGTTTCTTGGGGGCTGCTGTTCTGTTTTGCTGTTGGTTGCTTGGGAGCTGCTGCTACAGCTTCTTGGGGTGCTGTTGCTGCTGACTAAACTTTAATATGTTCTGTTGTTGTTGGTTGTTGTTTCCTTGGAGGCTGGAGAGCCAGGTTTGGTTCCCCACCAGTGTTTGATGCATGGCCAGCTAGGTGACCTTGTCTAACTCCTTTCAGAGCTGTTCTCACAGAGCAGTTCTGTCAGAGCTCTCTCAGCCCCCCCCCCCCCCGCCTCTCAGAATGTCTGGTGTGGGAAAGTAATTGTAAGCCACTTTGAGACTCCTTTGAGTAGTACAAAGTGGGGTATAAAACCAGCTAGTCTTCCTCTTAACTGTTCTTTTTGGTGGGGGGAGACTGGGCAAGATTGTGATGATGGAAGCATGGATGTAGTGCTTAGGCCACCCACTAGGGCAGGGGTAGTCAACCTGTGGTCCTCCTGATGTCCATGGACTAGAAGAAGAAGAAGAGTTGGTTCTTTTCCCTACCCGAAGGAGGCTCAAAGCGGTTTACAGTCGCCTTCCCATTCCTCTCCTCACAACAGACACCCTGTGGGGTGGGTGGGGCTAAGAGAGCTCTGATATCACTGCTCGGTAAGAACAGTTTTATCAGTGCTGTGGCGAGCCCAAGGTCACCCACCTGGTTGCAAATTGGGGAACGCAGAATCGAACCTGGCATGCCAGATTAGAAGTCCGCACTCCTAAACACTACACCAAACTGGCACTACACCAAACTGGCAAACGCTGGCAGGGGCTCATGGGAATTGTAGTACATGAACATTTGGAGGACCACAAGATGACTACCCCTGCACTAGGGTAATGAGGGTTGATGCACGTGCTGATCCTGCTGAGGAAAAAGAAAGTGCCCATGTGACACTAACAACCCCCCCCCCGCTGTCTGAGGCTTGCCTGGAGCACATGGAACGATTGTTTTACTGGGATGTCTATACTGGGATGTCCCTGGCGTAAGGCTAGGTAAGAAGGGACATTGTTGGGTTGGATCCGTTAATTCATTACACTAACTGGAGACCACCTCTCTGGCACAAGGTGAACATTTCCTTGCACCAAAGGAAACTTCTTTAAACTACAGCAGCGATTCTTAACCTTTAATCCTCTACTATTCCCCAAGCATGTATTGTCATCAATGAATGCCCTGCTGATCGCATTTTAAAAATAAGTCAAACACCCCAGGCAAGGGAAGTTTATTTACATAGGTGCATTTATGATATATACCTATAATACCAGACATATATTCAATGAAAACCAGATGACTGTCAACCTTAATGTTAGGCTTGATTTATATTGGGTGTCTGCCATTTCATAGAATCATAGAATCACAGAGTTGGAAGGGGCCTAAAGGGTCATCTAGTCCAACCCCCTCCCCTCCACAGTTTTTAAAGACCATGTTGGAGAGATCTAGTAACTGGGGTTTTACTCTCCTTTCCTTTAGGCTATGAGCCAATGTGACAAGGAGATGCCAGAAACTTTGTGTTAAACACAATCAGCATGGGAACATATAATGTGCAACAACTGCAATCGCTTGGGAGCTGGGCCTTGGATCTCCTTTCCTAGCCAACACCCAAAATGAGCAGCTGTTGAACAGCTTTCTAGCTTCAGGAAAAGCATGCCAGGAGAAAGGGCTAGGGAGAGCACAAGGTGCCCAGTCAGCATGAGGGAAGGGTGAGGCAACGGCAGAGAGATGCCAGATAGGGACAGGGCAGAAGAGGAAGCACCAAGGTGTTCTTATGCACTCTGGTGGTGATGGACCGTTTATTGGGCAGGAGAATAAAAGACAGGAAGCTGAAGAGGAAACTGGAGAGCTGACAACCTACAGAAGAAGGAGAGAAATGGATAAATGGAGACCTTAGAACAGCAACTGAGAAGACAGCCAAGAGGGAGTTGGAGAAGGAAAGACTGTGAGTAATCAGCCAAGAAGAAATGGAGCACTGACACTCAGAAGAGGGGATCAGGCCAAAGTAGATGGGGGGCGGAGGACTTCAGAACACCAGCTGTAATCCTCAAGGATCCCTTGGAATCCCACAAAGGGTCTCCTAAAATTCCAGATGCTCCCCAAAATGCTTTACAAAAGTTCTGAATGCTCACTAAGATTTGAACGTCACCTATATGAACCCTGATCTTTGTTAAGAATCACAGTAACAAAGTGACTTCACTGCTTGGTGAGACAGATTTATAGGTTCCAGCACAATGACTGAACATTCACAGTGCTATCAAGGGATGGGCATGAACTGGGAAAATGCAGTTCAGTTTGCGGTTTGTTTACTAACAATGGAACATGATGAATATTTAGCTGCCTCACATACCAGTTCAGTTTGTGAGGTTCATGAGGTAGAAGAAGACCCCCTGTACCACTAGCATGGTACAGAAATCAAACTTATAGGAGGCTAACTCTCTGGTTTTAACAAGCATAGGTTTGGGGGGGGGGGGTTCAGGAGTATATAGAATTAATCCTGTGCAAACTAGAGACACCAGACTTGGAGGGCACAGAGAAGCATCCAGGGGAGGTTGTGTGTGAAATTTTTGACAGGCAGAGGTTCAGGAATGTAGACAATGGATCTAGAGATGTAACAGTCACAGGGGACCACCTATATATGCCCTCCAAGTTGTTGCTTTGAAGTTTTGTAAACATTTTGTTTGAGTGGAGACAGTCTGTCTGGTGATGTATCCACTCATGAATCACTATGAACTTCCTCAAACAGCTTGAAAGTTCATGGAAACTTTGTGCTGATTGTACTTGACGTTGCATAGCATAAAACACCCAAAATTCATCACCATTTGTCTGTGAAGTGGTTCATGCTCATCCCTAGTGGTATCTTCATGCAAAATGACGTTTGAATCAATAGGAATTATGATTGGTCTAATAATTCTGTGTAACGTGATACATTAGTGGCATCATTTCTAAGGTGTCTTAATGAACAGATGGGGATATTTTATTTTCCTTGTCCTTTTCATAAAATACAAGCAACATAAAGTCAAACACAATGGCCATAAATAAAAAAAAACACTGCTCAGTTTGAATAAGTTGCTCTTCTGAAATTCAGCAGCACCCCCGTAAACATCAAAACAAAGGCATAAAGAGATCTATTTCAATCTGCATACATTTTATCATTGCTATGGCATTGTTCACGTACAGAACATGCCTTTCTTGGGTTAATTATGAAGGCCTTTCATATCCACAGCTGGACATGCTCCTAAAGAAAACTTTTTAACTTCTCACCAAAACCACTGTCTCCTAATCACAGTGAGGACCCCGTGAGGTCAATGAGAATCCCCTGGAATAGCCAGGCTGAGGATTGCATCTGTCCCATTCAAGGAATATTCTGCACATAAGTATATCTGTTTCTTCTGTTCCTTGCTTGCCCAATTATCAGTATACACTGCATGGCTGTCACGGTCCTAACTACCTTGCAGCCATCAGATAAAAAGCTTTCTATGCTATGCTGTTCTATTCATCAGGAAGCTGGCAAAACCACGGGTTTTGTATAGGGTCTCCTATGAGAGACCCTCCTACTCAATTGATTTTTGGTCCCTAATGAACCATAGGCTGATGGACAATTATTCATCTTGCTGAGACATATGGGACTTTTAAACTACGGTACTTGGGATCCTGTAAAACTGTATGCCTTCCAATTTAATATTAACAATCATTTTTTTTTTAACTCAAGAAGGATCATAACAATAACACTGTTAAACATCAAGCAGTATTGCCCAGTAATGGTCAAAGTGATTTTTTTTTTTTTGCTTCCAACTTGGGCTTTCTACAGGCGGAAAAGCATGTCAAAGTGAAGTTTTAACAATTTGCAAAGCAAACATTTCTGTTCAGGAAAAAAAAAAGATTATTGTAATATCCTACAAATAAAGCCTTTTAAAAGTGTAACAGTGCAATAATGCAGGAAATCACTTAAATAGATATAATATCAAATGAAGGAAAAAAAAACAGTTTACAGCCATTAAACTGCATTAACTTAATCCACAAATCAATTAGAATGGATTTAAATCAATTTAGTCCCATTACATCCATATACTTTTGCTTAATAGGTTCATCAGTTGGGCAGTGTGACTCCTTTAATATGCTCCATAATTTTAGCTAAGGCTAGAATGCTGTCATTTACTGTACAATGTGTTAAAACCATCCAATTTAGGAGCTAGGAACTGGAGATCTGGTGTACTTGTAAGGGAAATGTATTTCCCTGGATCTGTTCATCAGTAATTGGAAGGGCTAGTTCATCATGGTTTCCAAGATTCTATTAGGTAATTCCTTGCAAAGAATATAGCTTGCAGTTGAGATAAACCATATTATTGTGCTGTTAATTTTACTTCTCAGTTTTACTGCAAGAGACAGTAACTTACCTTTTGTTTCAATCAAGAACCTTACTTTTGTTTCTGTAATATTTTCATCCCAAACCCTGAAGAGCAGCATAAAGACATTCACATCACTTCGACTATCAAGCCATAATTAACTTGTGGAATTCACTGCTGCAGGATGGAGTGATCGCCACTCGTTTTAACTACATTGAATGGGGAATTAAAATAAATCCATGGAGGATGGGTTCATCAGTCTATCAAACATGATGAATAAATAGTAACTATGTGTTCAGAGACAGAACCCTTCTGAATACCAGGGGCATGAATAGGGAATAGGGAAACATTTCCAATTCTGGTTGTACACCTCTCAGGGCCATGTGAATGACCAGTTTGTGAACAGGATGCTGGACTCAATGAACCTCTGATCTGCTACAGCAGGGCTATATTTTTAAGCTATTATACCTACTCAAAATAAGAGATTTTGGAATGTTAGAATACACATGTAAATCTGCCCAGAATGCTGGAACACTCTGGACTTGTGCTGATATATGCTAAAGATAATATGCTTTTCAGAAGCAGTGAAGGAAACTGGAAGGAATACAGCACAGATGGAACTTGACTTCTCAGTGCAAACACTAATGATACTACTAAAATTCACTCCCAATTGGGGTTCCAAATCACCTGATCTTGTTGATAGTGATCTGCTGTTCTGTTTCAATTTCCATCTAGTGCTCTAACCATTATAGATCCAGAGTCTACTTCAGTTTTGAATTAATTTTTCAATCTTCCAGTGCAGAGGAGTACACAAAAAGCCATACACAAAAGTTGCTTGATGTGTTCCAACAATTTATTTATTCACAATATGTGCACCTTTCTATCCAGTGGGAATAAGGTGATGAGATTTTTACAAAGATAAAGCGGGACACCATCCTGGAAGGGGGCTAGCTCGGCCCGAAGTCCACATGGGTTAGGAAAGGGAAGGGGGGGTCAACTTCAGAGAGCAGCTGCTTGTTTGCGTGCTCCCCCAAACCACCTGCCCCTTAACCTCTCTCCTGTCTTCCTCCAATGGAAAGCAACTACCCGGAAGGAAGCTCTGCATCTCCCCCCCACGCCACGGTCGGTGCTAGGACCTGCTGGGAATCCCTGCGGCCAGGCCACAGAGGCAGAGCCTGCCCCCCTCACTTGGCCTTTCCCCTCCCCACCCCGCCAGAGCCAGGCGCCAGGCAGTACCCGGTGAAGCAGCACTTGCAGTGGATGCCTCTCTCATTGACGGTCAGCACACAGGTATAAGCCGGGCAGGAGAAGAGCAGCTCACGCACGGCAAAGCACTGCAATGCCCCCTGCCCCTGCCCGGGCTCTGGAACCACTCCAGCCCCAACTTGGAGCTGTCCCCTGAACGCATGTTCCCCGCTGCTGCAGGCGCACCAGCTCCATTGTGGGGGAAGGCGGCGGCAGCAGCATCCTCTTATGTTGCTGTTCAAGGCACACACTCACCTGCAATGCCCGGCCCTAGCCAGCCAGACCCCGCAGCACTTACATGGGCATGGGCAGCCGCCGCTGCCACCCAGCAGCACCATCAGCCGGCCCTGGCACTGTGGCATGCAGCGTGGCGACTGGCTGGTGCGCTGGGTGGTGCGAAAGAAGCTGCCCCCTACGTCGACCAATGGGGGAGGCCCTGGGCCAGTGGGGTGGGTGGGGGATGGTGGGGCGAGGGGCGAGGGGGGGTAGAGGAGCTGGCTTGAGAGGAGCCTGGAGCCTGCACAGCAGCGGCTGCCCTTGCCGGATCCCACAACCGGCAAGCAGTTTTTTAAAAATTGGGATTTTTGTAGAAGGCCACGAGACGCGGGACAAGTTGCTGAATGTCAGGACAGTCTCGCCAAAATCATTCCATCTTAAGTGGGAACCCCTTGCAATTTATATCATTTTTCATCCTTCCATTTTATCCTTAACCACTCTGTGAGATAGGTTAGGCTGAACCTATCAGACTGACCCAAAGTCACCCTGATAGCTTCTTTGGAGGAGTGGGGATTAAAAATGGGTCTCTTAGATTCTTGTCTGGCACTCTAACTACTACACCATACCATCTCTCACACCAAACTAATTTTACAGTTACATGTCAGGATTTCTTCTGACTCACGTTCTGACTAATCACTGTGTAAAAAGTGCCCTGTGAGTGTTTAATAAGTACTCTTGAATGCCTTTCTCCATTGGTAACCTGTGAAGGAGAACAACAATAGGTAGTATTTAAATGTTTCTTTGAGTCAAAGTTGTGAACCTTGAGTTGGTTTTATTTTCAGGAAGATTAGACTAGTGTAAGTCATTTAAGGAATTCTACTTAGGTGACCTTGAGAATACATAAGATAAAAGTTATGCTGCCTGGTTATTAAGCCAATACAGACAAAGAAGAGCAAAACCCCCAAACAACAAATTCCTTGATCCATCTGTCCCTCCCACCTTGATTAAGGCATAACATACCGGTAAACATTTATTCCATGAGGACTTCATTGTATAAATTAAGGAACTAATGAGGCTGCTTTCAGAGTTACAACAGGGAACACATTCAGGACAGAACAGCAGACAGATCAGGGGAAGATTTTTGTCAGTCTGTACCATACAGCTGAAAGTAATTGGAGAAAAGATGTTCTGGGGGATGTTCATAAGATATTTCCTGTCTAGTAGCCAAAGACACTCACTGTTAGTATTTAGTCATTTTCACCATTCTCAGCTGTGATTGGCTAAGATGGAATGTTCTATTCAAGTCATTCAGGGCTATAAAGATGGTATTTTTGAACAGCTGGCCAATCAAACTGCAGAATATTAAAAAGGTCAAAACAGAGCAGAATACTCTTATGATTTGTGTCAGCTACAAGGGACTGCAATTGTCATTGCTCATCCACATGACAAGAATTGGAATAAGAAAATAAAATGGCTAAACATGAATTTACCTTCCTGGCAATAATATTTACAAGAATGGGAAATGATGACAAACTAGCCATTCACTGAACTGTCATTTCAGGAGGACTCTGCGGAAGAGTCAAGGGCACATTTTTCAGCTGTACAGCTAAAATTGCACTTTATGAATCTTGTATCTATCAACAAACATTAATACAGTAGGCCTCTTCACCTTTGGTATCATATTATTTAGCACAACAATCTTTATTATTTCAAGGAAGGCTTCTGTTCTATGAGAGAAGTATTCTATTCTGATCTTTTAAAAAAGTAGATATTCAATATAATAGAAATGAATCCAAACTGTATACTACTGTGTAACACCCCATTTTCCATGACACAATTATTAGTCCATGTATTAGGTTTTGACTAAAATCATCTATGGACCCCTACTTGGATGGCTCAGAAGCTAAGTAGGTCCAACCCTGATTAATACTTGAACAGGACACCACCAGTAAAGTTTAGGGTTGCTCTGCAGAGGCAGCTCTTCGTTTGTTCGTTCATTCATTCATTCATTCATTCATTCATTCATTCGTTCGTTCGTTCGTTCGTTCGTTCGTTCGTTCGTTCATTCATTCATTCGATTTATATCCTGCTGCTCCTGGCAAGCCATCCCACAGCAGGTTACAGATAAACCCCCCACATAATAACATCACCCCGATTAAAAGTACCCCGGTGGCAACAGACTCCAATCCCTACAGCCACTGAGGTTACCTTCTGGTGTCCAAGGGCCCCCCGGTTGCTGGCTACCCACCAACAGCGATGGAAAGCTTGGTGGAGATTTCTTCTTCTTCTTCTGGGGGGCCCCATCAGATCTTCCATGATCATCCTTACTTGTCATGTCTGAGATTTTTAGTCTAAGCTCTGTTTTTGCCAGAAAATCTCTAACTTTGAACCTATCCTGAACCTTTGCATTTTAGGGAACTAATTTTGCATTAGCTCAGGGCACAGGCTTGGTTAATGTCAATGCCCCCCCCCCCCCGAATGACACAAGTTTATGATGATATGCAAAGATTTCTCAATCTTGTCTGGCTTCTATACAGATCGCATGGTTCTCCAGTGACTTTTTTCTATTAAGTGTCTTCAGTAAATAGGATTGAGACACTTGCAGATTTTGACTATTTTCTCAAGGTATATACCGGTTCCTTCTTGTACCATATTTCCGACTTCATTGAGAATAATCAAAGCAAATAAGTGCCCTTGATTTATAAACCTTGTCAAGAAACCCAGCATACCTTCTCTTCTTCCCCTTGAGCCTTGGTTTTCATAAAGCAGGAGGCCTTGCAGTCTGCCCAGAAGATGGTTGGGAAGCTGAGCCATGCCCAAACACTGAACGTTACCAATGACTGAAAACAAGGAGTATTCTGAATTTTGATCTTCTGTGGTCTCAACTGGCAAGAAACAAGATTATATTAATTTTAGAAAGTATGAGCTTTGGGCACTGACTTTCATTGGCTAAGATGTTAATATTTTATGGGAGCCTAAAGCATGCCCAATTAAAGCAAGATCAGAAACATCCACAAGTATATTCAAAGACAAGCTTTGCACTTTTTGACAGCACCATAAATTCACATGCCAAAAAGCTACAGCAGAATAACATTAAGGCCCTTGGTGAGGGGGGGAAGAAGGCCAAAAATGTCATTTCTTTGTACTCCGCCAAGCCCTGTGGTATGCTGAAAAAGCATTGCCACTAATCTCATAAAAAAAGAGGAAAATTACTGCCCAGAAAGGCAGAGGAACAAAAGATGTAAAATTGGCCGAGCACACCTGGGTAAGAAAAGGGCAGGCCTGAGTGTTGAATCGTCACAGTTTTGTGAAACTGTTGCTGGAGATAAATAATATTTTGTGCTCTTCCCTGCCTTCCCAATTCCCACCAGTAGCAAAATTACTGAACTTTGACTTAATTAAAGATTAAGCAGGTAAGTGGAGAAAACCATATTCCTGCCCTCCCACCCATCCCTTCAGTGCAATTTCAGCTGGTTTATCATAACTGACTACTTCTTGCAGTTACCTGTCTCCAGTGCTCTCTTCAGCCTCCACCTGTCTATCATCAGTTGCCTGGATTACCCCCTCCCTTGTCTTTTCAGATAACTCTTTTTTCATCTTAATTGACGGAGGTCTAATGCTCTGAGAAAGTTAATATGTTTCCAACAATCCAGAAGGAAGTCAAAAAGGGTAGGAAATATATACACAAGACATTGAAAATATACATCTGCAAATATATATTCTAGTGTTGTCATGGTCCTAAAACAACTAAGTATTTCAAATGTTCTTTTTTTCTCTCTCTCTCTCTTAGTAATGCCATAAAGTTTGGAAATTAACAGGCCTCTAATACGAATTCCCCAGTGTTTAATTTGTGATTCAAAATGGAGAATATATGATATTGTGTATCAATTTTGTACTCACAGTCGGAATTCATCAGATCTGTCTGCCAAGCCAATAGCTACTGTGGGGTCAGGAGACTATACAAAGCTAAACTTTTCAAGAGGGCTCTTCTGCTCATCTAATAGGGTTTCACGGTTCAAAAGAGTTTACACCCGGTTTGGATAAATGATTGGGGGCTGTAGTCTATACTGCTGTGTTTAGCTTATTGTATGTAGGATCCTAAGAGCCTCTTATGACGCAGGATGGCAAGGCAGCAGAAATGCTTTCTGAAAGCTCTGCCCATGAGGCTGGGAGTTCAATCCCAGCAGCCGGCTCAAGGTTGACTCAGCCTTCCATCCTTCCGAGGTCGGTAAAATGAGTACCCAGCTTGCTGGGGGGTAAGCGGTAATGACTGGGGAAGGTAACGACTGGGCAAACCACCTTGCATTGAGTCTGCCATGAAAACGCTAGAGGGCGTCACCCCAAGGGTCAGACATGACTCGGTGCTTGCACAGGGGTACCTTTACCTTTACCTTTTATGTAGGATCCTATATTCATATAATTTCCGTACCACTTGTTGTGTGAGTAATTATGCTATGCTCCAGGTCTTGTTGGTGGTTCCAGACTTCTAAAACTCTAACACCCTGGCCACTGAATGTCCCATTTTGTCAATTGTATGGACTCATTATATGAAATCTGCCTTGAACCTGTGAGACAGATGGACTATAAATAATGTAAATAAAAGTAAGTAACTCCTTCTAGATCTCAATACAGCACTCCATTAGCAGTGTGAATTTGGTTTGGGTACCCTTAAATAAAACTCCGAATCAATGCTGATTTAGGTTTGTTTTTTCTCAAGTTTTTACCGGAACTAGATTATCTAGTTCAATGGTCCCCAACCTTTTCATCACCGGGGACCGGTCAATGCTTGACAGTTTTACTGAGGCCCGGGGGGGTAGTCTTTTGCCGAGGGACGTCGACGCCGCCACCTGAGCCCCTGCTCCACTTGCTTTCCTGCTGGTGCCCCTGACTCCCTGCCGCCTGCTGGGGGGTGCTGCCAGCAGCATCTGCGCAGTGCCACACCGAGGGGGAGCCCCAGCCATGGTGACCGCCAGAAAGCACCAAAAGTGAGCCGGCGGCAGAGTGGCAGGGCAACCCCCGAGGCAGGAGTTAGGGCGGAGGACGAGGATTAGCTGTGGCCCGGTATCAACTGATCCGCGTTCTGGTCCCGGTCCCAGGACCGTGGGTTGGGGACCACATATCTAGTTGACAAAGGATTATCATTGGCTGTATTTGGTTGTAACACAGTCTATTGATGTAACAGAATTGATCTTTGCTATATATTCCCTGTCATGTAAGAAGATTATAGTCTGATGAAGAATGCTTGCACTCGAAAGCTCATGCCCTGAATAAATCTTTGTTGGTCTTAAAGGTGCTGCTGGACTCTGATTTTATTAGATTAACTTGTGTGATTCAAAACCAGAATCACAAACGCTGAATCAATTTGATTCAGGTACCCTAAATTGATTCAGCTCCGTTATAACCTATGATGATGAAGCCATTCATGTCTATGGGAAATCTAGCCTGTCTATACAGTGTTCTGGGTTTGAGATGGAGGCACCACGTTTGCAGCATAGCTGTGAGAGCCTCTCCTCAAAAGACCCCCCTCCCAAGTTTTAAAAAGATAGAGGGTTAAATTCTATGGGCACCCAGTTAGGATGCCCCCATCCTCTATTGTATTGTATGTTGGGGAGAAAGGGCAAGGCAATAGGAGTTTAGCAGCATGTCCCAGACAATCTCTGCAGTAAAAGGAAAGGAGGGTCATTTTTGCAAGCCCAGCCAAGCAGGAGGACCAGTGTACCACTGCCTAGAAGAACCAGTGCCACTGTGACAACGCCAACCCAACAGGATCACGTTCATATCAGACTTGAGATTGTCTGAACTGGAAACTGAAGGGGAGGGGATGTTTTCACAAGGACAGCAGAGCCAGTGCAATGTTCTAGAGCCCAGCAGCAGACCTCTGTGCTGCCTTGTTAGTGCACAGCATCAGAACTCAATGCCCCATTGTGGCAAAAGCTGGGTCAACAGGACTACAACACAGAATCACAATCCTGGGCCATTGGTTACAATGGAATCTAATTGAATCTGAATCACTAGACCAAACTAGTGATTCAGGATATACTGAATGAATTTGGGGTGGTTCAGTCTGAACCTGAGAAAAACACTGATTTTTTTTTTTTGTACACCTGTAGTCCCGATTGCTAAGCCTAACTTGTGCTCCCTCTACCATGTAAGTGTTACTGGAGTTGCTGCTGCCTTCCCTTCCTCTTCCATGATTCATGGTGGTAAAGGTGCAGGGCATGCAAGCAATGAATCATGATATTATTACATATGATATACAGGGAAAGAAAGAGATCCTTTCATAGGCAGTGTATTGCCATTCTATTGTCTACCAGCACTAGGGTCCCCTAGTACTAGTACTAGTACTGCGGGAAGGGAGTCAGAATCCCTGATAAAAAGCAGGGTATGTTCTCCTGAGGACTTAAAAAACCCCTAGGTTACCCAATTACAGCTTCATTGTGGGTGTTTCTATATCACAAATTACTATTTCTCAAAAATTTAAAATTGGGGAACTTTTTGTATTACAAATAAAAGGCATCTTGTAATATGACAATCCAATATTGATTTATAGCATTAGATCAGGGGTAGTCAACCTGTGGTCCTCCAGATGTTCATGGACTGCATTTCCCATGAGCCCCTGCCTGCATTTGTTGGCAGGGGCTCATGGGAATTGTAGTCCATGAACATCTGGAGGACCACAGGTTGACTACCCCTGCATTAGATGTCAGAATTCCCACAAGGATTTAAAAAAATGGGCCTACTTTCGAAATGTATGAGTTGAGATTTGTCCTTGGTTCACATCATTCAAGCTATATATTGTAATAATGTTCATAATTATTGAATTCTGATTTGGACTGAATGCATCCATCATGGCAGTACACTGACCTGCCAGTGATAGCACGGAACTAAGGGAAGAGAGGAAGAGGTCTATGTCATGCTAAATATTTTGTTAAGTTACCACATTTTCTTATTCATTATGCTGGATTTAATACTTGGCAAATTGCCCATCTGGTGCCACATCTCTGTCCCCTGTCAGACCCAGGAAGTCATGGATATGGCATTCTCCGTGAGGGATGATAGGTGCAAGTCACACCTCTCATGCTCCTAGTTCAGTTTCCTGCACTATGGTATGAAACAAGAGATGAGGGAAGCTCTAATGTGATCAGAAGTGTACTAACTTCTTGTATTGGGGCTCGTCCAGTCAAGACCTTTTTAAAAAATGATACCTGTGGATTCTTGGTTCTGAATTCTAATGTATATTCATACAGGTAACTAAGAAACATGCCTGAGATACTTCAGACAAGTAAAGAAGTGGGGTAGCTGTGCCATGTTTCACCTGCCCTGCATATTCTCATGGATGGAGTGGAAAAGACAAAAGAAAATCCCTACTAAAGCAAATTCTTTGCCATTTTCAAGTGACTATCACAGCTTAAACACTGCTTTAGCCTCTCTGGTCTCATAGGTTATAATTTCCTGTTATCTGGGTAAAGATGTTTTAAACAGCTTTTTGTAGATGATTAGGTATTTGCTGATCATTCAGGACAATTTACAAAGATAAATATATGTTAAATGGTTTTCTTGTTAAACCCAATGTAGAAGTAACCCCTTGAGGCCAGACAGTAATTACTCCTAATAACAAATTAAAGCATTACCTACTTCTTTTCCCTTTTTCATTTTGAAGGGGAAATTATCTTACAGAACTGAACACACTTGAAACTGCAGATTCATAATTTTTGATAAAAACCACTTATTTCTGCATTTTTAACATATGAAAGCAAAAGAATGCACACACTGAAAGAGATGGTTTATACACCCTTTATTTTTGTATTCTGTTTAACTTCTAATGACCTTACAAAGATGCCACTACTATGTTTATCCATAAAGTAGAGAGGTGGAATGCATTGAAAAAGGAGAGAAAAATGCTTGTGCAGGGGGGAAACTCATGAGTTGTAAAGAAATAACAGGACTTCTGCAATTATATTTTAACAAACCTTAGTCTTGATTGGTGCTGGACATGTGAAATACACTTAACTGCATAGGGACACTTATTGCTGGCAACCTGCTTAAATTGAATTGGCAACATTATTTCACAGTATGACTCTATTTGGCCCATAGAGTCCTGTTTCCATTGCACATATTGGAACTGGCAATTCGTAGCCACATATTAGATTCTCCAATACTGCTTTTGTAAGGCACAAAGATAGGTACTTCCGTTTTATCGGGATTTAAAGGATCTACTCAGTTGATCTGCACCCCCAATTACTAGATTTTAAATTTATTTCAAGTGGCAGAAATACTTGTTCACTAGACTCTGTAAACACATTCATAAATGTGTTCATAGAGTCTCGTGAAACCACGTAGATAAGCATCCCTCCTCATAAAGTGCAAGATAATAGCTACTGATCCTGGGCTCCAACAATGTTAAAGAAAGTCTGGGATTAGTAGATGCCCCGCAATCTACTAAAGAGAAATATGGGCCACATTCTGTATGCCAAACTTGGACCAACAATTTTCAAGAGGCAGATGGTGCCCACGCAAGCAAAATTGTAATTTGCGGGAGGATTCTGACCATAGAGTCTACCTGCATAATTTTAAATGTAGTATAAAGCACATGGGGAACAGTGCATGCCGGTGGAAACAGTTCTCCTCAAATGCAGTGGTTTGGAGCAATGCTAATGTTAAAAAGAAGAGCTGTTTTGTTTATCCTGGTTCTACTCCCCAAAAGGATCTCAAAGTGGCTTATAATTGTCTATAATTCATCTCCCGATAACAGACATCCTGTAGGGTAGGTGAGGCTGAGAGAGCTCTTACAGAATTGTGACTAGCCCAAGGTCATCCAGATGGCTGCATGTGGAAGAGTGACTAATCATCCCTGATTCTCCAGATTATAGCTAGTCACTCTTAACCACAACAAGCTGGTGTACATCTCCATCCTCATTTCACCTCACCCAACAGGAACAGAGTTCCTTCAGTACCAAGATCTCATTGGCCATTTTAGGTTGCCAGGACAAGCTCTTGAGGGGCTGAAGGGTTTGGTGTCCTCTGCCTAGCATTTGGTGCCAGGAGGCATGGCTGATATCTGTGAACTAGGAAATCTCAAAGCAAAACCATCTGACACCCTCTCTTTATACATACCAATGTAAAACTTAACACAATATGCAAGAAACTATTTGAACTAACTCATATTACTTTTCCAATATCTACTATTGACTATACTTCATGGTGATATATAGAGTTGAGTTTTAGATAGTCATACAAACACACACACACACACTAAAACACTATCTAAATCTCCAAAGAAGAAACTCTTGGGTTTTGGTTGTGATATTCCAAAACAAATGTTAATGGGTTTGTCGTAATTTGTTTTCTCTTTAGAAATGAATCATCGGCTTTGAGAACAGCAAATGCATATATTGATATCCCTATCTAAAAATAGTAAAGTATCACAGTACTAACGTTACACATTGAGGCCTATGCCAGAGTGGAGAATAAGTGATAGGAAAAACGGATAAGGATTTTTTTTTTTTTACTTAGTAGGATAGCTTCAGAGATTGTTAATTCAGATTTGTTATCACAACAGCCCTCTACTATCTTAGTTCACTATCTGGTCACCATTTTTGCTGAATGGTGCACCAGGCCCACCTATTGAAGGGAATGACCATAGCACTGGTATCAAAGATATGATGTAAGGACAAACAAGACTGAAACAATGAACCCTTTATGACCCAAGGGCTCCTTCTCTTAACTCCGAGTCTTTTTGAGAAAGGGCAGAATGAAACATAAATAAAAATAAACTCTAATTTCCTTCATTGTGCATTAGGCCTGCTTACATGAATCCATTTGTAAAGTCAATTATGAAATGAAGTTCATGATGATTCCTACTTTATTACTTCATAAAACACATTATTTTGATTGTTCACTTACCATCCACTTTATGATCTGTGAGGAAGTTATTGCAAGTTTGCTATCATATGATGCTGAGTGGAAAGCAATAACTAGGGGGGAAATGTTTCAGGGGGGGGGGAAAGAGAATTGTGTGAGGGGGAAAAAGAGCTGTGGTGGAAACTCTCTTGGAGGGCATGTTAAAACTGCATCATGCTGTCAAAGAAAACGTTGTGTTCTGTAAGGCCAGACATGTCTTTGGACCTGGCATTATTAAGTGTGGATGGATGGTGGGCAACCAAAATAGGGCAATAAACCCTGCCATGGTCTCCTTCCCTCCCTCCCCATTATATTAAAACCTCCCGAAAAAGGAGACACTGTGCTCTGTTAAATTGACAAAGATTCAGATTGAACCCAGAGCCTTTTGCATGCCAAGTAGATGTTCACTCCTTAGCAATGGTGCCTCCAAGCCGGGCACACTCCGTCTCCTCACTGGCTTATGTCTGTTTTTGCCCTGTCTTTTAGTGCTCATAGTGAGCAGAAACCCTCGCCACATGGGCCGTTATTTTGCCCTGATGCCCAGCCACTGGTGGGCAGTGGCCTGTGCCTACAGTAGCCTCCCTGCCACACTCCCTGACCTGTCTATGGCAAATGCCCTGGCAAGCCCTCCCTTATGAACTGGTACTATGGGTGGCACCACCAATGTGGATCCCCAGTCAGCAACCATCTGAGACCTCAAGTTGCTGCCTCCAGGGCCACTTGTCAAATTCTGCCTCCATAGCCACAGGCCCCCTGGCAGATGACTGTTCTGATGGTCCTGCAGCGAAAGATACAAGGGGCAAAAAGACAAAGCATGGGCAGGAGGGAAGGGTGTGTTTGGCTGCCCCCAACTGTACCAGCAAAATACACACAAACAGCAGTATCTGCTAATCCTCCATGATACAAGATATCATGATACTGTATCATGAATACAAATACTGCAGTCATTCAGCTAAGAATTGAGACACAAGCCACTGTGAGACAGGTCCCATTGTCTGGACATTTGCTAATGCTGCTGAAGAAAGTTACGAAACAGGCTTTGTTCAACATGCATTATTGAGAATTTGGCTTGCCACTTATTGGATGGTAAACAGGACTTATAATTTGATTAACAACTTATTGCATTATTTTTATTTACACACACACACAAATTGGTTCTTTGATGTGATCTTCACTGTGTGCCCCTGTAGAATCATAGAGTTGGAAGGGACCTCCAGGGTCATCTTGTCCAATCCCCTGCAGAATGCAGGAAAGGGCCACAAGAGCCAAGCACCTACACAATCCCTTCTGTCCACCCACTTACAATCGGCCTAAGTTCACAGAATTAGCTTTTCTGTCAGATGTCTATCTAGCCTCTGCTTAAAAAATTGCAAAGGAGTACCCACCACCTCCCAAGGAAGCCTGTGCCACTGAGGAACCACTCTAACTGCCAGGAACTTCTTCCGGATGTTTGGATGAAAATTCTTTTGCATCATTTGCTTGAGGTGTTCCAGGCTGTGGCAGTCGCATAGTCTAAAGAGTTGCAAGGGCTTTAGCACAATGACCCTGATGAAACTGTGACAGAAGAACACCCTGTGCTCATCTCATCCCTGCAAGGCAGGAGATGCCCTTGCTGAGCCCTCCTTTCAAATAACATTTCCCTGCAGCGCCTCCAATCAGAATCAGTAAGCTGGAATCCCAAGGAAGAAGGGATATGCAGCACCCCCATATAGCAGCAAGACCCCCTTGACTACCATCTCCCTGCCAACTGGTACTGTGAATTGCGGGCACTGCTGATACAGGGCCTTGAACTCCAATGGCCTAGGGTCAATGTCCTTACTGGGAATCCTGCTGTGCGGGGTTCTCCTTCCACCCAGATGATGGACGTGGAGGACGTGACATTGACTGAGGGACGTGGCAGTCCAGGACAGCTGTTATCCCTATCCCAAGTGGAATGAGCCACAAACCAAACAGAAAGGGTCAAGCACCTTAAACATTGAACCCACAAGGCTGAACGTGGCTCCCCCTGCAAGGAGCACAAAAGAAAAGGAAAAAAGCTGCATAACCCAGCTTCAGTCCCTGCCTCTCCAAGGAGGCTGAATTGCTGGAAGGCTCCTGGGCCCAAGCTGAGCCCGACTGAGCCACATGCATGCCAATGAGGCCATAGCATCAACAGGCAGCAATGCCAACCCGAAGGTCCAACAAGGAGGCTGGGGGCCAACATGTGCCTACCTGTATATGGACTGATGTCATGCTCCCCCTATATCATGCTTGACCCTGAACAGGCTTCCCAGTTGCCCGCACCCCACCGTGATATTGTTCCAGGGTACCGAAAGGCTACAGACTTCCTCCTCCCCTCCCTGCCCCCTCCTGGGCCGAAAACTCCAGCACAAGGTAAGCCTAAGCTGTCTGAGTTTCCTAAGCAGATTTCTGGAGGTGTTGATTCAGAATAATTTTTTATGAAGGCCAGCGCTTCATTCACATAAGAAAAAGACCCACGCCTGCTGTCCTTATAAGAACACATTTGTGCACCTCTGGTCAATCCCTTTCCCTCTAGACCTGTGTTTGTGTTGGGTAGGACTAATCACACGATTCATCCCTGTATTTGCCTTCCTTTTGAAATGCTCAGCAGATGTCTCAGGGGAGGTGGCCAGGTCTGTGCAGACTGTAACAAAAAGAAGAAAAATCCCTGGCCAGAGAGACTCACAAGGGTAGTAAGAAGGATCCTAAGAGTCCAGATCTGTTCTGATCATGACTGGCTTAATTAAGGATTTCACAGTTTTGTCTTTCTAGGCACCATTTCATCTGGAAATATTGCACAGATGTATATCACTCAGTACTGATAGATTTATCTGACTCTCTGTCAAATCTATGTACATTGACAAAAAACCTATTTTGTTGTTTTTGTCACAGAAATCTATACTGGCATTTTTCCCTGTGGAGATTTGGCTAGTCATTGTCAGCATGAGGTGCCAGCGAGAGCTTTTTACTGTTTTTTATTGTGCCAGCTGCTTCCTTGGCTTAGGATCTTTTGGTTCGGATTTGTAGAGGGGGAACAAGAAAAAAATCTATATCCACCCCATCCTGCTCGATGGAAGATGACGGGGATTTGATTTATGAATTCTTGTTGTACATCTGAGAACAGATGGGAGCTAATGTGTATTTTTTGACCATTTGAAAACTGTGGAGAGTCATGTTGGTGATGGATCTTAAGGTTGATGGCAAAGTAGTAGAAAATATGAGTCACAGTTTGGCAAACCTAACTGGCTGTTTTAATTCATCGTATTGGCATTTGACTGGCTCTCTTTCTTTCTCTAACATTCTTGATGATCGCTTTGGTCTAAATGCTGGTGTACTTGAGCATCCTCTGCTTCTTAAAAAAAACAAAACAATGGTTTTCACACACCTGAGATTCCTTGGAAGTTTATCTGGGTTAAAATAAAATCAGAATCCAGTAGCACCTCTAAGACCAACAAAGATTTATTCAGGGTGTGAGCTTTCAAGTGCAAGCACTATGATCTCCTTACATGACAGGGAATATTTTATTGTGCTACTTCAGACCAATACGGCTACCCATTTGAATCTACCTGGGTTACAGAATGAGAAGATTAGCAATGGGAAACTAACTTCCATGAAGGACAATGTTCCCATCACTACTGTCTTCTCCTAGAATATGCAGCTCAAGGGAATGTGAGATGTGTGCTAAGGCCCACTGTCAGTTCACTTGGGGCCACACTGGCCAGTGCCTCACGAGAACTGAGGCAGCCACCTCAAAAGACACACTGAGGAGTTCTGTGTGGACTTCCTCACAGAGATCTCATAGGCTCCTTAGGGAAGAAAGACAAGCCAACAAGAAAAATATTCCATGAATGGAGGATATTTAAAAACCACTATTTTTTAAATGTTGGCACCAAATGTCAAATTGTATTGAAGGTAATGTTCAACATATATTCTGAAGTGTGGTAGAAGTGGCTTGAACACACACTTAAGGCAGCGTAGTGCAGTCTGATCTTATCAGCTCTTGGAAACTAAGCTGGGTCAATATGTGGGAGACAATCAAGGAAAAGTCTGCAGAGGAAGGCAATGGCAAACCACCTTTACTTCTCATTGGACTTCACAACCCCTTGATCAGGGCTCCATAAACTGGTTGCAACTCCAGTGGCAATTGTGTATGTAAAAAGCATGGGCTGTACCACTTCATAACATGTGTAGGGGTTTCTAATGTGTATTGCGCCCTCACATGGGAACTCCTTATAAATTTAAAAAAATAGCATGGCCTGAGAGTGTTTGGCCATTTATGCAGTGTTAGTTTCAGAAGGAACTATTTATACCAAAAATATCTCTCACTTGCATGCCAGCCTACCTCCTCAGCACTCTATTAGGTCATTACCACCTCATTCTGCCACATGTCTAGATCCATCTTACCAGGCATTTCTTTTTCATAGCAGAGGTTGTGTTCAGACTACTCCCACTACATTTAGGCTGTTGTCTGTCTTGACCCTTTCAAATTAGTGTCTGAGACAGATGAAGCTGGGTGAAACGGACAGAAAAGCATAGAAACCATGAGGCTTATATTTTGTGTCTTAGATTTAGGGCTTCTCTTAAAATAGATAGGATGTTTGCCTGTACGAGGAACAGGCACAATCCATTTTTAATTCCCTTTTCCAGTTTGCTGTCTGGTATATTGGCTGCAAAGCCCCTGCCTAGTCACGCATGTTTAAGTGCCTTTGATTCCAAAATGGGAACAAGAGTGCAGCCATATGCTGCTCAACAGGAAGTTACAATGTTTGCTGCCACACACCCCAAATAAGGATGCCAGACATGTGTTTGGGTTAAGCGACAGTTTATTGAAAGCTGAACTGCTAAAAAGTTTGCATTCAGTTTAATTGTATTATTCGTTAATAATTTGAATGTTACTCTCCCTTATGAATTGGTTAATTTTGTTATTAACGTGGGCCCTGAATGGCTTCTAATAGGCTTGCTACTGTTTGGACAGACCTACCCTGGCTCAGAGCTTAGCTTGATGCCATCACTGTGTCTAGCTGTCTTTGCCAACACCTCAAACCTGCGGTAAGAGCAGGTATTCCTTAACACTGTCCCCTATGCTGGTCAACATGAAAACTGAAGTGCTTGTGCACAACCCCAGGAGAATTCCTTTGCCAGGACTGGTCAGCCTGCAAGGTCTGGATTGATCATCTCCCCATCCACAGATGCCTCAGGGTGCTTGTCTCTATGAACCATCTATACTAAAACACCTACCAGGAAGGAACAATCTCCCTATAATATATATCTTATAATGTGGGTTTTAGCGTCTTTATTTTCCAAATGAGGCAAAGGCAACAACTAATGGATTTTATTTGATTGAGAATTTCTCAGTTACTCCTACTGGTAGAGAATTTCTTAGGCTGGTTGTGTATTGATATGGAACTGTTCCAAGCTGTAGGTACACCCCCTCCCCTTTCTTTTGACTGAAGATATAATGTGGGAGTTTGGTTTGTGCAGAGACATTTAGGTGGCAGTGTGCTGCACTTTGATTCTACTTGAAAGTTGCATTGTTATTGATTTTTAGCCTTCACTAGTAAAGATCCATTACTAGTGTATTTCTCTAGGGATGGGCATGAACCAGCTCACAAACTAAAGTTCGTCATGAATTTTGACCAGTTCTTGGTTCATAAAGTGATATTTGCAAACTGAAGAGCCACCATGAATGTCCATGAATTTTGATGTAGCTCATGGTGGTTCATGGCTGTTAGTGAAGAGCAGAAAACCCCTTTTTTGCTCTTCACAAAAACCAGCAGGTGGTCCCCACCACTCAGCCGTTTGATTTAGTTGGCTTGGAGCCATTTTACCCCCAGCTTTCTGGTCACCGCAGTTGTTGGTGGTGACCAAAAAGTAGGGGGTGAAATGGCTTGTTGGCATTTCACCCCCTGCTTTCTGCTGACTGTCCATTTTCATGGCAAATAGAAAGTAGGGGATGAAATTACTAGGAGGCATTTCACCCCCCTGATTTCTGCTGGTTGTGATTTTTGCATATGTATATGAGTATGGTTTCTAAGCCTTATTTTCATTTGTACAAAAAGAAAGTTAAGGACCAAAGATTTCTTTTAGGAAGTTCCATAACCCAGCCCTTAAGATTTTATAACCCACTAGAATTTGAACAAAATTGTACCCATGAGATCTTTCAAATTCGGGATTTTGATTTTTAAATAAATCATTTTCCATTTTGAAATCCCTTCCAACCTTGTTATTCTTTTTTTTACATTCCATTACAGAATCCCGTGCTTCCCTTTTATGTAGACCATATGCAACATTTCCCCATTGTATGTTTTTCAAAAAACCTTGCCATCTTATCTACATATTTCTTTGTAAGCATTTCCAACTGCAATGGAGACGTTTTAAAACAAAGACAAAAAAAATGGTTTGTGCTTTCATTTCATCTCTTCTCTATATTTTTTAATAGAATACTACAAAGAGAAACTTGGGGTCCTCATTACCAGGAAAGGCCAGTGTTACAACATCAGTTAACAGCTGCAGACTTTCTATTTGAGCTTACCTGGCACATTTGGTTCTTCCAGATGTAGGTCTGCTATCACATCATTTAATCTGCTGACAATGTGCACTGCCTTAAAAAGAGGAAAGGGAAGGAAATGCCTAGGTGACTCTTTTCCAAATCGCACATATTCTTTGAGTTAAGAATGAAATGTGAGACTGAAGTTAGCTTTTAATTACATTTCCTTCCTTACCTCCAACAAACAAAAATTTTATAACCTTTCCAATGAAGAAGGCCATATTTTGTGAATTACTTGCTTGGAATCTTCCCAGGAGCAAAGTTTCTTAGGAAACATTCTATTTGGATTAATCGAAGGTAGAAGCTCATTTTCAAGTATTGGCTTGACTTATTTTGTAGTGCGTTCATGGATTTTTCTTTTCTGCTTTGAAGCTGTCATTTATGTGGCTACCTGGGAAGGGTTCCTTGCAGTGAAACAAGCATGATTTGAAGCAAGATATTGCATATGGGAGAGGGGAGATATAGGGAAGGCATTGCCTCCCATTATGAAAACAAATAAGCTCACATTCATATTAAAAGAACAATCTAAAGTCACAGGGAGAAGGAAAGACAGCTGTGATTCTTTGGAAAGTAGAAAGTAGCACTGTTTAGATGCATTTAAAGTAAGTATCATTTAAATTCATCCTTCCTAATAGCATATGTCTGTTATTCTCCCCCCCTCCCCCATTCCTTCCGTTTTGGCATTGTGAGATGGTATCATTTGGTAAGGCTCAAAATATGAAAAATGTGTCTACATTTTAACATGTGATTAAACAGGCAAGGCTAAGTACTAAATCTGACTCCTCTGTACATTGAGGAGCAGTTTTACAACTGACAAGTTATTCCGCTTAGACAGATGATCCATTCTCCAGAACCTTTTAAACCTGCCTAATATATTGAACATCAAAAAAGGCCATAAAATCTCGCTTAAGTATTGATATCTATTTGTAGATGGCAATATAAGCCCTGACACGCCTTGGAATAAGCCTGTGGCTTTATCCAAAGAAGGGACTACTTTTGCTTCTCATTTTAGTGAAAGAATGGCAGAGACTTACTTCAGATGAAGTTGCCGCCGCAAGCAAGACTCCAGCGGTCAGGGCCAGGTGGCAGGGGATAGGGTCTAGGTGTCCTGGTAGCCCCCGCTGTCTTTGCAATGCAGGCTGTAGGGGAGCAGGAATGGTGGGGGTGCAGGCTGGGTGCCTATATATGGGGTGGCCCAACATCACCTGGCCTCTTTTCCCTGCTCCCCAAATTGAGGCTATCATGCCCGTGGGCGAACGCATAGCGCACAGGGAGCCGCAGTGCTCTGCAGGGAACTCATGTGTAGAGAAAAGTTCGGCTAGAATGTCTGGGTTTTGTCTGCTCCTACTAAAGAGAGAGAGAGAGAGAACAAAAAAGAAAAGAAAAGAATGTGGTGGTTTTTTGTGCATGGGTGGAATCTGTTTTGGTAGGCGAAGCCTACGTGCAGGTCTACATAGTGTTGGGGGCCTCTTTGAGAGGCTGTGAGCTTGTGGAGCCAGGCAGCCTTCCATCATGGATGGGAGGACTGAACAGCTGTCTGCAGTTCCAGATGGTGGGGAAAACTCGACAGAGGCTAACACCTTAAGCCTCCACATCCCAAAGTACAGTCAGCCTGGGTGCCAGAGAAGTATGGCGGGACCACCAATGAAATGTGTGTGTGGCAGCGGCCAACTGGTAGTATGATGGCTGCTTTGGGGTCGGCTGACCTCAAGAGGGTTGGATCCTTTACAGCCATGCTTCCAACACTCTATTATGGTTAACAAAGGTTGTGGCCATGTTTTGCCAAGTTTTGTGTCTGAGTCCTCATTAAGCCAGGAAACATCCTACCTGTAAAGCAATATGGATTGCACCTGTAGCCGTTTAGGTACTTCTCTTTGTGATTCATCTGAGTAGTAAAATGTTATAAAATCATTAATTGGTTCATGATTCACTGTATTTGTTTTAAAATTTTGTATTGCTTTTGGTTGAGGCTGGGTGGAAAGCCTCGGGATTTATGACCAGACCCCCCCCCCCCCGGGTATGGTGTCAGACCGTATCTGGAGCCATTTGCAAATTCAGTTGTCAACCCAATTTTATGTCATCTGCACCGAGACCAATGCCTGGAGCATAAGGAGGGGTTTTGTTGGTCATACTGGAACCAACATCTTGTGTGCTGTTAGGGTTTGGTTTTAAATTATTGTCATTGTGTATGTTTTTATAGGGAGTATGATATTTTTCTTTGTAAACTGCCACAAGCTAGCATCCTAGAAGTGACAGCCTAGAAATCGAAACACAAATAAATAAATAAATAAATAAATAAATAAATAAATAAATAAATAAATAAACAAACAAACAAACAAACAAACAAACAAACAAACTTGAAGAGCACAGTCCACTTGCCCCATGTTTGTTCATTCCATGAACTGTTGATTTCACAAGAAGTAATGTCCAAATACAAATGAAATGAATTGGCAAGGAACAGTATCTTCTTCAAATTTATTGAATGTATAAGCAACCAGAATGGGGGGTGGAATGTGTCCGGCTGTCCAAGTTGGAATAGGGCCAATCAGCTTTGCTGGCTGTACTCTGATTGGCCCTGCCTCTGCAGTTCCCGCCCTCTGTCCCTGGACTCTAGCCTCTTTGCTCCCAGATGCACCTCAGTGCCTGGAGCCAACAGCAGGTAAGGGGACAGGTGGAGGGCCTGTTAACAAGGGCCTCTTTGCCTGCTAAGCAGGGTCTGTTAACGAGGGCCTCTTGGCCTGCTAGCCTGGGCCTGCTAATGAGGGCCTCCCGGCCTGCTGACTGCCTGCTAAGGAGCTGTCCCAGGCCTGCAGCTGCGAGCTGCAGTCCAAAGCCACTTTAAGCTGCCTGGACCGGGGTCAGGGGAGGGGACCCTTTCAAGGTCTGTTCTTAGGAACGGGCTTTGAAGCTAGTATCTGAACAATCACCATCAATTTCAATGTGAATTGCAATTGCAAAAGTCAAGCATATCACATAGGCAATTGCTCTTCAGTACAGGGGTCACTTCCTTAATTGTTTTTTCATGACAGATTCTGATCCATATCTTATTGAAATTATTGCCAAATCATCACCCCCCGGTCAGTATCTCCAAACTCAAAACAGATAACAAAACATCAAAAGCTGCAGGACAGAGACATCAACATCATACAATGAGTTAAAACCAATATGCAAGTAAGCTCAGTTAACAGCCAATACAGTTATAGCAAAGACATTTACCCCCCCCCCAAGACCATTTACTGATATTCCTCAATCCAAAATGTTTTCAATGGATTTGACGGGAAAATATTCAGCTCTCTGGTGCTCAATGGGACTTTACTCACAGACAGATACAAACATGCTCATGCTATTGGCTGTGAAGGGAACTGAATGATATGCCTCCCATATTCTCATTTAAACAATTCCCTGTTTCTTGAGTTCTCTTCTAGACTAACATATATGGAATGAAGGGCCAAGGCTGGATGAGGACAGAGAAGGTATACATAGGCCTCTTGTTCCCTCTAACATCTACTTGTGCAGAAAAAGTGTGCAGCAAGACTTTAGTAATATCCTCCATGTATTCAAGGTGCAAGTGGATTTTACCTATGTGTATATTGTAGCTTTCCCATAGAGATGAAGCCTCAAGAAAACAGGCTGCAAATTAGGCAAAAGATAGATAAAGGTAAAGATCTCCCCTGTGCAAGCACTGGGTCATGTCTGACCCTTGGGGTGACGCCCTCTAGCGTTTTCATGGCAGACTCAGTGGTTTGCCAGTGCCTTCCCCAGTCCCCAGATAGATAAGAACCTCCTAAAGGATGGAACAAAAGCAAAAAAGTAGAGTCTGAAAGGAGAATGGTGGACCAAGGGTTTCATTTGGGTTGTCAAATCCATTGTCCATAATTGTCCATAATTGATAATTGATAAAATCCATATTTCTGTCAAGGCCACAGGCTTGGTCTTCAAAATGTCTTGCTTGCCTGAACCAAGAGACAATCAAGGTATGGCCACAGATGGAAACAGGCAGTTCTACTTACTTGCCCATTCAACTACAAACAATATGCATTATGGATGTTTCCAGTCACATAGTTTATTGCTCTGAGTATGAGATACACTGCAGATTTTGACCAATAATGCATAGGATTACCTTTTCCCCACAAACGACAAGTAAAGGTAAAGGTAAAGGTATCCCCTGTGCAAGCACTGAGTCATGTCTGACCCTTGGGGTGACGCCCTCTAGCGTTTTCTTGGCAGACTCAATACGGGGTGGTTTGCCAGTGCCTTCCCCAGTCATTACCGTTTACCCCCCAGCAAGCTGGGTACTCATTTTACCGACCTCGGAAGGATGGAAGGCTGAGTCAACCTTGAGCCGGCTGCTGGGATTGAACTCCCAGCCTTATGGGCAAAGCTGTCAGACGGCTGCCTTACCACTCTGCGCCACAAGAGGCTCATTAACGACAAGTAAACTATCACTAATCAGTAAAGTGGAAAATATTTCAAGAATTTTAAAAGGAGGAATCTGATCAATCTGATGTAGAGGTGAGGCACTTTGTCTCTAACCTACTGAGAAAATTTGAATCCTTTCTGGGATCCACGCATCCCTAGTGTATTGACTATCTTCTTTACCCTCAAGCCAGTGTTTTGGTTTTCAAATAATTTAATCTATACAGTACAGCATAACAGAATGAAAAAAGAGATCCTGGAAAGAAGCTCTTTAGCCTTTTACAGCAATTGTCTGTTTGACTCATAAGCAAACAGTCTGAAATCCTTTTTGCATATAAAGTTGATTTTTGAGCAGACCAAGAGCTTTGTATTTTCCATCACAGTTACAGTGATGCACTTTTATTCCATACTCATAAGTTTATTTACTTTGAAAAAGCAAATGTGGCTGTGGGAAGCATATTGTTTTCTTCAGGCCTGTTTTGTTTGAGGTATCTCCAAGGAAGCGTATGAAGGGCTGACACTGAGGGCCATTCCGCACCAGGATCTATGTGGCAAATTGGCTGCGGGACGAAAAAGCGCCATTTTAAATAGTGTAATTCGTCGTTATGCATACCTGGCTTTGTAGTGGAATCCAGTTGCGTTTCTATCATTTCCCACAGGTTTCCGGTCTCTGCAAAAATCGGTAGCCAGGAAGCGATATTGCCAAGCTCGTCCCACCCCTGGCCGTCAAGCAGCCAATGGGCGGCCGTTATCATGATCCCAAAAAGCCCCTTTCCCTTTAAGGAAGTTAAAAAAACACACACACACACGTTGCAACGAATCTGCGTTGATTCGTTGCAACGGAGAGACCCATCTAGGTAGCAGGTGGTGTTTGAGCTGCCGTTTCATCATTGCCACGCTCCCCCCAAGTGAAAAAAAATACCCCCCCCCGGCACGGGAGCGATTTTCGGCCGAAAATACAGTAAAAAATAAAGGGAAAATAAACCAGCAAATGGGGCTGTGTGTTTCGTGCTTGGTGACTTAAAACAGCTCTGCAGCCAGAGAAGCCTCGCTGGGTAAACGAAGACTTGCCGGTGCATTGATCTCCACTCACTCGGAGAAAAAAAAATGGTGATCGCTTTGCCGGAAGATCAGAGGAGAGAGCTAGGGGGCGGGACTTTGCAGAAACCGCAACAATGGTAACGCACAGAACTTTCCCGCTAGTGTTGCAGATTGGTTGCAAGAGTGTAGCACTTTCCGGAGGGTAAATCCACTTTTTGGGATTTCCCTGAAAGCGCTACAACAAAGCGCTTTTTGCGGATCGGTTTCAGGAGTGTTGCAGATTGTCATGACGTTGTGCATAATGGCAAAACTGTAGCGATTTCAATTTGTAACCATTGTGCTATTTTGGACGAGTGCGGAATGGCCCTAAATTTCAGTGACCTAAGCAGCTTCTTGGAATGTCAATGGCACCAACATGCCACTAGGGGCCAGCTAGAAGCAAAACTGGAGGAGGAGGTGGAGATGACATGGTGGGGATGACATGGTATGTCATCATGACATGGTATGTCATCAATGCCTCCTGACTCCATGCCACTGTTGACCAAATTGAAGATATACCCCTCAGAACCGTCTTGAGCCTCCAGGGAGGGCGGTATATAAATATAATCAATTAATTATAATTAATCACCCTTCAACAAGCAATGACAAGCATAACCTATACCCATCATTGCCTCCCACAAAATATCAACAGTAGGAATAATCTGAACTCCTGCGATATTTAATTAATTAATTAATTAAATATCGCAGGAGTTCAGATTATTCCTACTGTTGATATTTTGTGGGAGGCAATGATGGGTATAGGTTATGCTTGTCATTGCTTGTTGAACCTGCCCCTTGAAGGGCTACTTGCTTTGGATGACAAAGAGATGGAACTGGTCCTGGAAGCAAACCTACATGAAAAGGGGCAGTTGCTAGGATATGCATAAGGATATGTCTGACTGATTTCAACTGATGAAATGCAGGGGTAAGAAAATTTTCCCTATTCTGTTTCTGTATTGTTTCAGAAAGCTACTCTACAATACATTCCTCTATCTTTAATTGTGGTTTAAAAATGGGAATGTAAAAAAAAAAGGAGCTTGTGCAGCATGACTTATCTTTTAGTTCTTTCTTTTTTACTTCAATCTCCCACTCATAACAATGCCTATAAATGTTGATAAACACTATAAACAGAATTTTGATACATTCATACATATAATTGTTCCAAGTTTTATTTTGTAGTTTATTAATGTACAGATTAGCAAAATACCACACTAAATGGTCTTGAGTCTGTTACATATAGTCAGATCAAGATTCCTCATTCATTCATTCATTCATTCATTCATTCATTCATTCATTCTACAGTGTTTCATCAAAACTGACTTGGACATTTGTAAATTACAGGAAGGAAAAATAACTGAAAGAAATTAAGATTGGAAAGAAAACTTCCAGCCGTTCTTTTTTGTAGTTCAAAGACTCTATTTCTGGAAGAAAATAATAAAAATCTGTCTCATTCTTCTTTGATCTAGAGACTTTCTATGGCTTGGAAAGTTGATAATATTTTAAGCCCTGTTTAAAAAACAACAAGGTGATATTTAAGAGTTCCTGATTTAAAGCTAGTAAAACCACCATGATTATTTAAGCTGACAATTCTATTCTGCTTAAGAAAAATTAATATAATTATGTTTCCGTTCTCACCCAACTCATCTACAACCAAATGCTACATGTCAGACAGAAAAGCCACAATCATTTTCAGACAGTTTTATTCTCCAAACCACCCTCCCCCCCACAGAAGCAGCTCAGTGCATTATTTTGCAGAAAAAAATGTGATGGTTATCAGCTATGGGGTTGAATCAAATTTACTTCCTCAGATTCTCCTCAAAATCCTCTGTTGCAAATTTCAATGGCATTCTTCAAATGCTGTCTGACTGTTCCAGTATTCTTCTAATATTGGATATCTTTATTTAATACCAATTATATTTTATTTTAGTACTAGCTTCAAAGCCCATTCCTAAGAACGGACCTTGAAAGGGTCCCTTCCCCTGGCCAGGCAGCTTAAGGTGACTTTTTAAGGTGGAAATTCCTGGAGAGGGCAGACTTTTGAAAGGGGAAGGGACTTTCAAGGCCCACCTGCAGATTCCTCATCCTTCCCGCCCCCAAGACGGTGGGCAGAGTCACACCTACCCATGATGATGTATGGATCCAGAGGGTTTCCTGAATGTTGTGTGAGATCCGAAGCCTCCCAGCAACTTATTAGATGAGATGGCCAATGTTGGCCATGACTGGATGGTTGCCATTGACAAGATTGCTTCCTGATGTCCTCTCCCCACCCACTCTAAGCCAATACACTGAAGAGCTGAGCAAGAAAAAACAGGAGCTGACTGGAGTGAGGTTGGAGGCAAACTTGTGATTAAGCCATGAGAATGTCTTATAAGTTGTTTATGAGAGCCTATGACAGTGAGAGTGGCTAAACAGGGCTTTTATGCCACGTCCATTACATCCATTAGCTCCCACCAGGCTCAATGATTTAGGGTGATTCGGTCCTTGACTGCCCTGCAGGAAGGGCACATGATTAGTAGTCAATCAGAAATAAGCCGTGAGGCTTTTGCAAGCTACTTTCTGGATAAAATCGGGTCACTCTGTCACAACCAGAGAGAAAGCAGAAGGGCTCAGTATCTATTTTGCCTGTCTTTCCCCAGAACAAAATGGACCCATCTAGGAATAGTCATAGGCAAGGTTTGGACATGGACAGAGAGGATGTCAAGAGGCACCTGGATGTACTGGATGAGTTCAAATCCCTTGGGCTGGATGTTATTCCAATCTTCAAAAAAGGAAGGAGAGATGACCTCATAAACTACAGGCCAGTGAGTCAGACCTCAATTGCAGGGAAGATAATGGAGCAGATTTTAAAGGGGGCTACCTACAATAATCTGGAGAACAATTTGTTGAGCCAGGGATGGCAGCACAGATTTGTCTTCAACAGGTCCTGCCAGACCAACCTGGTTTCCTTCTTTGACCGAGTGATGGGCTTAATAGATTGTGAAAACTCAGTGGATGTTTAACCTCAATTTCAGTAAGGCTTTTGACAAGCCTCATGATGTGCTGATGGGTAAACTGGAGGACTGTAGACTGGATTTTCAGATAGCTAGGTGGATAGGGAACTGGTTGGAAAACTGCACCCAGAGAGTGGTTGTCAAAGGTATTTTGTCAGAGTGGTAGGTGGTGAGCATAAGAGTGCCATAGGACTTGGTACTGTGTCTGGTACTTTTCAACATTTTTATCAATGATCTGGATGAGTGGGTAGGAGGACTCCTCATTAAATTTGTGGATGACACCCAATTGGAATAAGCAGCGACACCCCCATCCCCAGAAGACAGAGATAAAGTTCATCAAGATATGAACATCCTGGGAAAGTATGCAACTGAAAACAAGATGCAATTCAATAAGGAGAAGTGTAGAGTTCTACATCTGGGTCATAAAAATGAGAAGCATGCATACTGGGTAGCAGTGTGTGTGAATGTGATACTGGGGTACTTGTGGACTGTAAGCTAAATATGAGCAGGCAATATGATGCAGTCTCGGGCTGTATACAGTCTTGGGCTGTATCAACAGAGGCATCACATCAAAATCACAAGATGTCATATTCCCACTGTATACCAGATTGGTCAGATCCCAGCTGGGGTACTGTGTGTAGTTCTGGAGCCCTCACTTCAAAATGGACTTGGACAAAATTGAGAGGATTCAGAAGAGAGTGATGGGAAGGAGTCTAGGAAGGGAATGATCTGGGGAGGATAGAGATTTCAGAAGCATATAATTTCATCAGAACTGGGCCGATTCCACACACACATTGGATACGGCACTTTCAATGTGCACCTGGAGATGAGTTGTAACCCCAAAAGATCTTCAGCCACTAACAGGAGATTGTGAACCTTAACCTAATTTCAGAAGGTGGGGGGCACTCAAATCAGAGCCTCTAAAGATGACCATAGTGGTTGGGACAGGTTCATAAGTGAGTACACAGTCAATATGTTAGTCCCAAACCATATTGAAGTCCCCTCTTGTAGTACGGAAAGGAAATCTTCTTTGACTGTATCATGTCTTTAAATGCATCTGAATAACCTTAAATTCTGATGACATCATGGCTCTCATGATCACTTAAACTAGCCTTTGGTCTGCCACTGAGGAACATGTAAATATCTCTCATTGTTATGATTAGGTCACAGAAGGCAAAAATGTCTTTGATCTTTGAACACAGTTTGAATCCAGTGGCATCTTACTGCTTCAGACCAATGCGGTTATCCACCAGAATTTGGTCACTGAAGAATATGAGGACTTACAAAGGAATAAGTAATCTAGCTTGCTTCCCACCCACCTCCTATTTTATTTGACAGTGTCAAATGTTGTTTATCTTAAAGACTCTTTCCCCATCAATACAGCCTTGCCAGATTCAATTCATCCCTCCCAAATCCAGCTAAAACACAATCCACAGTCACTGAATTTTTGATACCTGAAAAATAAGTATTTGATCATCCTTGAAATGGTTGTCATTTAAACTACATGAGTGACTGACTAGAGGATTATTGCACCTACAGCCCAGTACTGTATACTCTGCATCTATTCTCCAGGAAACTTGAGTCGGCGGCTGGAAGAAACTTTCCCCCCCATTTAACCTGTAATTTGACAACATCTGCAAAGAATTAGCCTCAACACTGACATTGCAATTGTTGTATCTAACATCAATCACAGGGGAGAGTTGGTTACTTTAAATAGATGTGAGCTGCATAACAGTTTTGGAACATGAAAGGGGAGAAGAAATGAAAGGAAAGAGCTATTTAAATTGGAATGGAAATTTAGAAGAAGAGTTGGTTCTTATATGCCGCTTTTCTCTACCAGAAGGAGTCTCAAAGTGGCTTACATTCACCTTTCCTCACAACAGACACCCTGTGAGGTAGGAGAGGCTGAGAGAGATCAGTCAGAACAGCTCTGTCTGTGCTGTGGTAAGACCAAGGTCACCCAGCTGGCTGCATGTGGAGGAGGAGCAGGAAATCAAACCCAGCTCACTAGATTAGAAGCCCACGCTCCTAACCACTACACCAAGCTGGCTCTTCAGTGATTCATTACTGGAAATGCAAGAATGGTTCCAAAGACCATTAGCATATGTAGTATTTGCATCTACAAGGCCTTTAGATCAGGCTCCTGTTCTACTGCTGGGAAGAAATGAAAAACATCACTAAATAACACAACTGTCTTCTGTAGTTTGACATACCAATGTATAGACTACTGTCTGCCTATTTGCCTCGGGTCTCCTCTCTCTTTTCCTTTTTCCTCTTCTTTTTGGCCAGCCTTTCTCCCTGATTCAGTTCAGATATCACATGGAACCATAGTTTATTTAAACTAAATATAGTTATCATGATCCTCCAAATAAAAGTCACTCCAGTGACTATGACTACATCCAACTCACATGAAACTATGTTTTGAAGATTGTTTGTTGATGGATGAACACAAATATCCTGGCTTATTTCCCTGGACTGTCTACTATCTCAATGCAAAGGAGCCTCAAAGTGAATTACAATCACCTTCTATTCCTTTCCCCACAATGGACACCTTGTAAGGTAAGTGGGTCTGAAAGAGTTCTGAGACAACTGTGACTGGCCCCGGGTCATCCTGCAGGCTTCATGTGGAGGAGTGGGGATCAAACCTGGGGTATCAAACATCAATATAAGATGGGGAAGACTTGTCTTGATAGTAGCATGTGCGAAAAGGATCTAGGAGTCTTAGTAGACCATACATTGAACATGAGTCAGCAGTCTGACTCAGTGGCTAAGAAGGCAAATGGGATTTTGGGCTGTATCAAACGAAGTATCGTGTCCAGATCACGGGAGGTGATGCTACAGCTGTATTCTGCTCTGGTTCGGCCTCACTTGGAGTACTGTGTTCAGTTTTGGGCACCCCAGTTGAAGTGGGATGTTGACAAACTGGAACGTGTCCAGAGGAGGGCAACAAAGATGGTGAGGGATTTAGAGACCAAGACATATGAAGAAAGGTTGGGGGAGCTTGGTCTGTTTAGTGTAGCGAGGAGACGACTGAGAGGGGATCTGATAACCATCTTCTAGTATTTAAAAGGGTGTCATATGGAGGATGGAGCAGAATTGTTCTTTCTTGCCCCAGAGGGACAGACCAAAACTAATGGGATGAAATTAATTCAACAGAAATTCATCTAAATATCTGGAAGAAGTTCCTGACAGTTAGAGCGGTTTCTCAGTGGAACAGGCTTCCTCGGGAGGTGGTGGGTTCTCCATCTTTGGAAATTTTTAAACAGAGGCTTGATAGCCATCTGACGGAGAGGCTGATTCTGTGAAGGCAAAGGGGTGGCAAGTTACAGTAGGTGAGCGATTGGGATGGCCACCCGGACTCCCCCCCAGATCCATTTGCCAGATGTTTGGAAGCCGTAGCTGGATGGCTCGAGCAGAGTCGCCTGAAACTCAACCCCTCCAAGATGGAGGTTCTGTGGTTGGGCCGTAGGGGGGCAGATCAGGAAGTGCGCTTACCCTTTCTGGCCGGGACGCAACTTAATATCGCATCTCAGGCCAGGAATTTAGGGGTGACCATCGATGCCTCACTAACACTCGAGGCACAGGTTAAACAGGTAGCTAGCCGGGCATTTTTCCATCTTCGCCAGGCTCGGCTACTAGCGCCCTATCTGTCCTCTGAACACCTGGCCACAGTGATCCATGCGACGGTCACCTCTAGACTAGATTTCTGTAACTCGCTCTACACCGGCCTGCCTCTGGGCTTGATCCGGAAACTGCAACTCGTCCAAAATGCGGCTGCTAGAGTCCTCACAGCTACACCATGGAGGGCTCACATCCAGCCAGTTCTGAGGCAGCTGCATTGGTTACCGGTCGCCTTCCGGATCAGGTTCAAGGTTTTGGTTTTGACCTTCAAGGCCATCCGTGGTCTAGGCCCAGCATATATGAGGGACCGCCTTTTGCCCTATATCCCCCGCAGGGCTTTACGCTCTGCGGGGGCTAACCTACTGGTCGTTCCCGGCCCCAAGGAAGCCTGCCTGGCCTCGACTAGGGCCAGGGCCTTTTCGGTCCTGGCCCCAACCTGGTGGAATGAGCTCCTGGAAGAGCTGAGGGCCCTGCGGGAATTACCAGCATTCCGCAGGGCCTGTAAGACGGAGCTCTTCCGCCAGGCTTATAACTGAGGCCGGGCGGAAAGAAGATCAGCCCCCCCTCACAAACTGGCGGTAGAGAACGTCACCCCCCTCCGTAGTTGAGGATGCGGAGAGCAAATGAGTAGGCTACGCCATCGCTGTTACAATTATTGTAAATCATTGGTTTTTGTTGTCATTTTATGGTTTTAGGGGATGGGTTTATGTAAGCCGCCTCGAGCCTTCGGGGGGAGGCGGGGTATAAATATAAATATAATAATAATAATAATAATAATAATAATAATAATAATAATAATAATAATAATAATAATAATAATAATAATAATAATAATAATAATAATGTGAGTGTCCTGCATAATGCAGGGGGTTGGACTAGATGACCTATGAGGTCCCTTCCAACTCTATTATTATATTATTCTATTATTCATAAATCCAGGGGTGGGGGTCTTTATTTTTGATTAATTATGTAGAAGAAGAGTTGGTTCTTATATGCCGCTTTTCTCTGCCAGGAGTCTCAAAGCGGCTTACAATCACCTTTCCTTTCCTCTCCTATCAACAGACATTTACTGTACATTGTAAGGGCTCTATCTCTGCACATGATGTTGAGATATGGATTTTAAATACTATAGTCATTGGGTCAGTTCCTGGAAAGATGCCCATATTCCTGAAGGTATGGACTGTCTCTTATCAATTGATTGGATTTCCAATCTCTGAGCATATAATTGCCATCCTATGTAATTCAAGGGAGACTTGAAGCAAGATAATACTGAAGAGTACCCTTATTAGAAACCAACAAAATAATACAATTCAAAATACACAATTTTATTTACGTATTTGCGAAATATTTGTGCCTTTGTATGAATAGGACAGAATGGATAGGGAGATTGCAGAAATACAACATTCAGAACAATGGAATCCCCAGGACTCAACAGGGACATTGGTTTCTGAACTTACTATATATGCTAACCTGCATTCTTAACAAGCCCCCAGGAAGGCCTAATGCCATCTGTATTTTAATTTATCTCTTATTTGGAATAATTGATTTGAACAAGTCATTTGTAATGTTACTATGACTGGTATAATGCTATTTAGTTTGAAATAGTACATATCTGTGAACCAAATACTCCAAATTATATGAAACCCCTAGATGCTTCCACAGTTTAGAAGTCAAGGAGGGGCCAAAAGGGCAAGATCTCAGCTAACTGCTGTCAGCAATTGGCTATATATTTGCCCATTATTCTCTTTATGTAGATATTTGCATTTTTTATTGTGGCCAAATGTTTCCCATGCAATTCAATTTCAGTTGAATGCAAACAAATCCTAATTGCTGTCTGTTCCTATGTGTCTCTGGGACACTGGGCAATATCACTGACTTGCAGGAGGGCATTTAGGCTGGAATAAGATGTGACACAACGATGTTGTGTATAAACATGGCCAGAGCTTTATTACCTCCCTGTGAGAGGGTTGGCACAGCATGGGAGAGGGAGCCTGACCTAGCAGTCAGTGGACTGCACCAAAAAACCCGCAGAGTTCACAGGTGCCCTGGGTATCCACACCACACCATTCCCAGCTGGAATAGCAGATCCCCTTGCCTTCTGAAATCTGCCCTACTGGAAGCAACCTATTTAGGGGAGCCAACAGATGCCCACCTCATTTGGCTATCCCCTGGCCGCCCAGCAGGGTCAGCTGCACTCATTAACATGTCGTCTCACAGAGATGCCCGAACGTCAGGGAGTCCAATTGCCCATGGGACTCCCTGCTAACAGCCTCCATCTCATGGAACCCTGCAGCTGTGATGAATTATTGACCATGAAACAACCCCTCAAGACACAGAACAAGTCTGTAAGCACAGGGTGGGTGGGTGGGTGGGAGGGCAGCTGCTCCCCCTGGTGTTCTGGGCAAGAGGCCCGGGACCTGCACACACGGCGCCTTTTATAGGCGCCGTGGGTCCCGACTCACCCTGACACCATGCATGCTACATGCCAGCAGTGTTCCCAGCCCACAGGCTGCTGGGGCAGTCACATCTGCCTCCAGCCAGCCCTCCACAGGCATCAATGACCGGCCGCGGTAAGTCTCAGCCACTTTTTATGCTGTATTTTAATTTGCCCACTCACTCCATATATAAGCCTGAAGTGATTATTTTCATTCCATGATATAGTATCTGAGGAAGTGTGTGAGCACACGAAAATTCATATCTTGAATAAAACTTGGTTGGTCTGAAAAGAACTCAATTTGCTTCAGACCACTTGAATCTATGGTCCAAGCATGGTTATCTTGAAGGATAGTACCTACTATCCAACACATCTCAATGAGCATCACAGTTCAGAAGGGATTTGAATTTTGAGCCCAAATATCTAAGCACAACACTATGTCCATAACCCAAGACTGGTGCTTGCATTATACTTGATTACCCCTTATAATTCTGCATTACTTTTCTTCTGATGGAATAAAACATAGGGGCTTATTTCATACAGTACTTTGGACAGTGACTCGGGAGTAAGCACCATTCAATGTAGTAGAATCTATTTGAATAGGCATGCCTGGGATGGTGCTGGAAGTTGCAGCAACATCCTTGGTAGCGTTTTTTTTTTTTTTTTTTTACAGTAATAGACGAAGTTGTCACAGTAACCTGATCCAGTGGCTCTACCTCCAGCTTTTCACTTGCTCCTTCCATTCTCAGCCTGTGCAGTTGATGGTAGAATCTTAGACTTGGATGAGAATTATGCTGCAAGAGCAGAAGTGGAGATTTCAAGGATCCATATACCCTTCTGTAATTCAGAATGCACTTTTGACCTGGAGGAGAGAATACTATCAGCCCTTGCAATGCCACTGAGAATTAGTCTCCCTTTTGCATTAAACAAATGGAGGCTAGGAGAAATGGGTTTTTTACTCCCCATATAGGAAAGTGTGCAAAATAAGAAAACAGATCCATATGGCTAACTTATTGTCCTTTCTTCTGATGGTTTGATGTCTTGTCTTTCCCGACAATTAAATTATCTCTGTATCTAATTACCCACTCACCTCTCATCCACACTGTCATGCCCATTAATTAACCAGTTTAGAAAATGTAGCTACTTATTACCTTTTTGCCAAAAGTCAACAGGAAGTGGTCACATTACATAGGTGGTCCACGGAGCAAGTTTTAATTAACTTAGGTCATAAAATGCTGCCATTTAAGGTGAGAAAGAACTCATAAAGCACTTGTCTGAGTGCCAGGTAATGTTTGCTTTAGTGTTCAGCTGGGGTGTAGAATGTGGCTGTTTTCAGCTTTATAAAAGCCTTGACTTCCACTAAAATTGAACCCCTTTTTAATAGCTTCACTTCTCTTTCAAGCGGAGCCAAGTCGATGACTATCTCACCATCCCGTGCAACTAACTTAACATAAAGGAAAAGGTCGTGTTGGTGTTCTGCCAAAATGTAATTTGGAGAGGGGGAAACACATGTAACCTGGAAGTTAATTTGGACAGTTATTGCCATGTTGGCCCTATTCACTTAACAGTTGCAATTCAATGCACTATGGTAAGCCTTAGCAAATGATGTAAATTCTGAATAAACATGCAAGAGTAGAACTATATGAAACCAAGGTCATGTTTTTTCTTGCTTTTTTTTTAAATCCCTCAAGTCATAGCCAACTTATGATGACCCCACAGAGTTTTCAATGCAAGAGAACTCTGGAGGTGGTTGGTCTGCTTCTGCATAGCAACCCAGAGACCAACTTCCTTGGTCTCCCATCCAAGCACTAACTAGGGATGACCTTGCTAAGCTTTCGAGATCTAACATGACCAGGCAAGGCCATGGCAGAGAACCTTATGAAAAATTCTAGATACCCCCTTAAGCATTCCATCTCCCCCACTGCCTACACCAGGGGTAGTCAAACTGCGGCCCTCCAGATGTCCGTGGACTACAATTCCCTACAATTGCTGGCAGGGGCTCCTGGGAATTGTAGTCCACGGACATCTGGAGGGCTGCAGTTTGACTACCCCTGCCCTACACTGAAACCCTTTTATCATAATCTCATCATAAGTTATTTTGGAAACACAGAATATATTCAAAATTTGAAATGTGGCTGATGCTGGGGGTAATTTATATATTTCAACCCAAAGAGGCCTTTTGCACTGCAACCAAAGTTCACAGATGTTTAAGGAATGTTAGCAGATTTCTAGTTTAAGTCTATGGTTTCTCTAAGCACAGGTCAAATGGCAGCCATCTCCCCCCACCCCCCACCACTATCTGAATGAAATCTGATGGAAATATAGCCTACAACATTTGCATGTGTTTTTATATCAGTTGTGCATTAAGTGACACACAAATGGTGTGAAAATAAGAGGAAATTTGCTAAAGAATATGTGCAGAACAAAATAGTCTTCCAGTCCATTCATGTAAATCAAAATAAATTAATAATATTTTTTTGTACATTCTCTATTTTTCTAAGTGGGTCTTCAGTGTATAACTGTAAATTATGCTAATCTACAGAAGTCTGGTTCAAAGAGAATTAAAAATAATAAGTTAAAAAGCTTTCCTCTGTGAAGCAAATAGAGAGCATACATGTTTGGTCTAAGGGGGACATTACATTAATATTCGGTCCCTGTAATAGCTTTTGACATAGATCACAGCAAAAAGGTTAAGTAGGCTCCCAGCAATGCAATCCCATGCAGGGTTAGTCCAGTAAATGCCCATTATTTTCAATTGACATGGACTAGAGTGACTTTCCATAGGATTGCACAGTAAATCCTTTTGCATGTGTCCCATATAACGTGTAAGAAAAAGATAAAATGATATTTGCTGTCCACCCAGTTTCTCCAGAAGGCGTGCATTTGACCCACATGACCATTTTGACATGTGGTCTCATATATATCAAGATTACCATTCCTGGTACTTGCCTCGTAGTTAAGTGTGAACCCAATGCTTTCAGAATTTTTGAGAACACCAAGCAGACTCATTTCACCTCCAATAGTGTAAGATTTTACTATTAAATCTGTGTAGTGTTTGTATTACAGTGGCTAAGATGATTCTGAATCTGTTAGGTTATTTATTTAGGTGGTAATCCTATTGGCAGATTCAAACTCAAATTATCCATAGTGCTTGCTTGCTTGCTTGCTTGCTTGCTTGCTTGCTTGCTTGCTTGCTTGCTTGCTTGCTTCATTCATTCATTCATTCATTCATTCATTCATTCATTCATTCCCTGCTGCTCTTGGACATGCCAGCTCACAGTGGGTTACAAATTGAGCCATCCAGGCTCTGATAAAAACAATAACATCTCATAAAACCCTAACCCATCATGATATAAAATTACAATAGCAATGATGGCATAGTAGAATCATAATCTCCCCCCCCCCCATAATTGAATCCCTAACTAAAACAGAGGATCCAATATTAGCCCGTGCCATAGGAGAGTGATACCATAAATTACAGTAATGACATGGTGGGGGGTAAAAAAAATCCATGATGCTCAGATGTAGAACATCCAGAAAAAGGGAAACGAAAAAAGAAATAAAAATGGGGGGGAGGGGAAAGGAAAGGGGTCTCTAGACCTTCTGGCCCTAGCATCAACCAAATTGTTTTGGCAGAATTGTTTTCTAAATAACAACCACCTCTTATTTTCCTCCTCAATAATAGAAGAAGAAAAGTTGGTTCTTATATGCTGCTTTTCTCTACCTGAAGAAGTCACAGAGCAGCTTATAGTCACCTTCCATTTCCTCTCCCCACAACAGACACCCTGTGAGGTAGGTGAGGCTGAGAGAGCCCTGAAATCACCGCTCAGAACAGTTTTATCAGTACTGTGACTGGCCCAAGGTCACCCAGCTGGTTGCATGTGGGAGAGCGGGAATCAAACCTGGTTCACCAGTTTAGAAGTCTGCACTCCTAACCACTACACCAAGTTGGCTCCTCTCCTCCTCTGTACATGACATAACTATTCACAGCACACCTTTCAGCTACAGTTTGGCTACTATACCTAAGGGACCGTCTATCACCCTATGACCCCTGTAGAGCCCTACGCTCAATTTACCGGTTGTTCCCGGCCTCAGGGATGCACACCTGGCCTCAACCATGGCCAAGGCTTTCTCGGTCCTGGACCTGACCTGGTGGAATGAGCTCCCAGGTGAACTGTGGACCCTATGGGAGCTGTCGATGTTCTGCAGGGCCTGCAAAACTGAACTCTTTCACCAGGTCTATGGTTGAGGCTTGGGGCAGTGAGGAAGATCAATGGGGTCCCCCTGGTGTTAAACAGCATTATTGTGATCTGACCTCTTTCCTTCCCTCCAGTGGTAGGGATGGGTGTTGGAGGGGAATTGGAGGTGATTCACAGTCCATTTTAATAGGATTTTTATTGGATGTTTGTAACCTGCTAGAGGGCGTCACCCCAAGGGTCAGACATGACCCAGTGCTTGCACAGGGGATACTTTTACCTTTACCCTGCCACAAGCTGGCTTTGGGAGTGGCGGAAAATAAATTAACAAACCAACAAATAACAATAATAATATACACAAATTCTGCCGTTACTACCACATGAAGTATCTGTAAATTCTATTATCAATATTGCAGAAACTCTGGACACTCCTTTCCTTCCCCTCCCACGTTTGTCTGATGCTGGTTGATCCTTGTCCCACAGCATCAAAGGATGAATTCAGTGATCCTCATGTTGTTTTATGTTAAATCTCAACATGAGTTCATAAATCCACGGAGATGAAATGACAGTGGGATGGTGATCTCTGTCACTCCCTTTTGTTTTTGGTGCTCTTCCCCCCTAGCTGCCTGAGTATGCTTGCAAGACTATCCAGGACACCAGGAAATTCGGGAAATTTAGTCTTTCAGATGCCATGGGGAAAGGAAAAGAAGTGTGTGTGACCTCCTTCCTAGTCTCTTGAGCTCCCTGCTCCCTACGAAAACCTCCATTTTGTTGGCATATGCAAGATCTATAATGCGCATGATTCAATAGCTTATGAAGAATATCCTACATAGGGCATTGGAGGACATATTTAGATCAGGAATTGTGCCCTGACTGGCTCAGTTAGAGACTTCCTACTCTTTTGAGCATACATTTTCTGTGTTTGCCTTCAGATGAAGAGAACAGTTAGCAAAACTGCTAGGTATCTCACTCTTTTTTCTCTCTCTCTTTACAAAGTTGTTTCAGTTTTCAATAAAACAGTTCATTCTTTAAGCATCTGATACACCACTTCTTTGAATTTTTAAACACATACCTTCCTCCAAACTTCCTCCAAAATTGCTGAACAATTATAACCAGTGCCTCCACCAAATGTAGGCAAATATGGGGTCTGATGGCTATTGGGAATGGGGGGGGGGAAGGGCTCATGACAACAGCCTGGCAAATAACAGAAGTTTGAGAGATAAAATATAGAGAGGGGTTCATGTATGTTGCTCTGTTCTTTTTAAAACTTAGCTGAATGACTGGATTCCCATTTAAAAAGAAACAACACTAAATTCCATAGTAATCTTGAGAAACACACTCTCTATACCCATATGGCTTATCACCATTAATTGACACATTTGGATGTGTCATGGAAGGTTCAGGCTACATTGGGAGCAGAAAAAAAATCATCTTTTACCTCAGTTTACCTCAGCTCACTATTGAGAATCCTGTTAGTAATTTAAGTAACAGTTATGAGCTTGATGCTATTGTAACCATCAAGAATATTTTCATGTTTACTCCAAGTATTTATATTTCCCAGGCCATAAACCCTTCAATTTTTATGGAGCTTCAGAAGAGCAGAACATGAAAATGCTGCCATGTAAACAAAGGGTCATGTTTCACCTCTGCTAAAATAGGTGTACAAGTTTCCTGAAGAGAAAACTATTCTCAGATATATAGCCCACCTAGGTAACACACTTTCAAATGTACTTCATTTATTTATTTTAGACCGGGTTTTTTTGTTCAACCTCATCAAAAATTACTGTCTCTAGTTTCATTCTGCCTTTTCTGAAATTGTCCAGATTTTGCACTCTGCCGTCTCCAACCACAGCAAAGAGCCAGGCCAAGAGGGAAAGCTTTTGAAGAGTTCCCACAGCTGTGAAAACATAGGCCTCAGGCTGTGTGTTGAGTTACTTCAAACAGCTGCTTCAGGTGACTAAACACCTTGAATCTCATTCATCAACTGTTGTTTATACTGGCTGACAGACCAGACTTTGAGAATTAACTCTGGACAAGAAAAGGCTATACTTAAATATCAAGTATGGGAAAGGAACCTAGCTCCTTATATTATAAGAAAGATTATGACAAAATTACTGATGCTCCTGACAGCAATCACTCACCGTGGACAGAAATGAGGTGCATACCCCAGCTGTTTGGTAAAACTTGCAGATATCAAATCTCATCCAGCTCACTTACTTTAAGTGCAAAATCTTGCACTCTCCTGAGCCAGGATTTCTACACAAGAGGGTGCATGTCAATGCAGTACAATATGCACAAAGCTGTTCTTTGCATCCAGCATTATCCAGATCAAGTTCACTCACAATACAATCAGAGTTACTCCCTTTTAACCCATTGACTTAAATGGACTTAGAATTATATAACTTTGCTTTTATTGCATTGCCATTCTGAAAATGGCACCAAGGAAGCTTATACTACTGTGTGCTATTGTGTTAGAATAGGAGACCACAGTATAGCAGGTTGGGCTGCTAATGCCAGGGCTGGAAATTCCTGGAGATTTGGAGGAGAGTCCGGGGTGAGTGGGATTTGGAGAACAAAGTTACCTCAACAAGGTATAATGCCATCTTTCAAAGCAGTCATTTTTCTCTAGGGGAACTGGATATATCAATTATGATTCCAGGAAGTCTCCAGGCTCTACCTGGAGGCTGGCAACCTTATGAGCAAAAGAGAAGCACACTTAAGCCTACTGAAGTGCACTCAAGTGTAGATGCAGATGATGGGACATTAGTAGCTTTTGCACAGGACAAAGATGCAGATTTTGAATGGTCCCTTTTACTGTGCATGAAATAGTACATATTGAAGCTTATTGTTCATCACTAACGTTAAATAAATATAATGTAAGAAAGAAGATACATGCACAGTATATTAGGCATACTTGCTTTCCTTTTAGTATAAAAAAGGGCATTCTGAAATAGATGTCTATTTATATATTTGTTTAATGTACCCTTTTTAAACAAAAAGAAAACAATTAAAGCAAACATGCCCAATACATTTTACACTTATCTGTTGATTGTAAAAATTCCATCAGTGGCTCAGTCCATGGCTTATCACTCTGGCTGAGATAACAGGCTTTCATCTCTTATACACACAAGAAGGTGACATGATAAGATATTTGCAATCATGTAACTACTTTGCAATGGATCAAAAGAAGAATGAAAGGAAATGACATGAGTCAGCTGCCAAGCGAAGTGCTACTAGTTAAGTAAGCTTTAAATATTGAAGAGGATTGTGAATATTTCCTTTTCATCTAGAAATCTGTCACTTGGTGATTTTTTAAAAAACAATGTTATTGTTGCTAACAACATTTTCCATGGCTTTGAATGTAGAAAAACCACCAAATCATGGTAAATGGGGTCATTTGTTCTGGCACTTTTTCATCTATGTAGTGCAAATTTCCCTCTGTCGAAGCATGCTTAGAATGGTGGCAGTTTAACATTGTTATTAAAGTCTAGGGTAGTTTCTTGAGATTTTAATAGTTTGTCTTATTGCTGCAAGGTTTGTCTCTTAACAAGGCAAGAACATTCTTTGCAGTACAGAAATAATGGCTTTAGAATAGGGTCTTTTTGAGACAGCAGAATTATTTCTATCCACATAGAAATACACGTGCATAATGCTTATTGAAGTCTACATGAGCAAAATACTAATTTATGTATGTCCCAAACATTGCAATTTGTACACCAGTTATAAGAACTGCGCAGGGAAAGTTTACTTCAAATAGTTTATCGCTATCATTTTTTTTAAAAAAGCAAAGCATTTACCCTGAATTCACAGAAAATGAACGTGGACATGGATTATGAAAGATTATTAAGAATACAGAGAGACAACCTAGAGGTGGAGGAAATGAGGAAGAAACTTGATTATCTCAAAGATTCAGAGAATCAGACTTAACTTACTAATTTACATATTACAATATTTTCACCCAGTTTTTCCTCCTGATTCAAAGTGGCTCATTGCGACCATTGCCATCTCTGTAAAAAAACCAAGCCTATTCCACTGCTGAACTACTCTGACTGTGAATTTTTTTCCTGATATCTAGCCTATATCGTTGTAGTTTAAACCCATTACTTCGTGTCCTCTCCTCTGCAGCCAACGGAAACAGCATCCTGCCCTCCTCCAAGTGACAACCTTTCAAATACTTAAAATACAGTAGGTAGTGTGATCTCTTAAAAACTTTTTTGAGTGTGTATGAAATCCTAAGTTTTGTAATATATATAACGTAAAATAAACCTGCTTCTCAATGCAAAGTATTCTGAGTTGGATAACAAGTTAAAATCATAATAAATTAGAAACAATACATCACATATAATTTTATCAAATATAATTATAGGATACAACTTAAAACCTAGGAGTGCCTATGGAAGGAAGGAACTGTTTTTTCTTTTGTTTTTCAAAGTCTGGGTGAATAAGAATACCTTTACCTATCCTGTTAGGAACCATCCCAATTAGTTATGTATTTAATTCATCTATTTATAATAATAATAAAAAATAAAAAAATTATTTTTATAACCCCTGGTGGCTCAAAGCAGGAGACAACAGGTTTTAAACCAATTGTATAAACACTCTGCACTATACTTTAATTCTAAGTTTTAAAATACTTTAAAAGCTGCTTCCCTTCAATTAAAAAGTTAATGAAGATACTGGACAGTGTTGGGTGTTGTTTCCTTGGCCAGATGGCCGTTCCAGTAAGGAGGCCAACATCCTGCTCCAACTATCCAAATAAAATTGAGGAAGCATTGGTGAGAAAGGAAGAGTATTAACGACCTATCCTGAATATTTCTCTTTTTTCCCCTTTTTTTTACAATTCAGATGTAGCATGATAACTGTATCAGTGAATGAGCTGTATTCAATGTGGGCTTTGAACAGTTTCCAGCTGACTGTGCATCCACACTGTCATCTGACCACTGGTGGATGAGATTGGAGGGGAGATAAACAGCACGTTCCGTTCACTTTCTTAATCAGTTTACAACTCAAGTCATCACTGGATTAGTGGGTCTTGAACCCAGCCATTTGTAAATTTTTTTTCTGTTTTAGCTTTGTCAGTCAAAGAGACACTGTTTATGCCAGAATGGGTGTAAATGTTGCCTCTGGAAATCTTCTGAAATGACGAGAAGAAAAATTAGAAATGATGAAGAATCTTTTAATTCAAACTAGCTATTGAGTTAATGTTGGGAGTTTATGCAAGAATAATTATTTTAAATTCATTTTTCACACCCAAAACTGGGGGAAAGGAGGACTGATTAATCCTCTGTAACCTAATCCATAGTTCTTTCTACATTATTTTATTTGACTATCAAAAGGTTTAGGCCTGAATGAGAAACTACACTGAGAGCTAGTATGCACAGTGACAGCCACGCTGGGCTGCCACCCAGTGGGTCAATATGCCTCACTGTTTCCCATGTACAAATGAGGAATGATTTCCCCAAATAGATATGGTCCATCTTGGATTTTGGTTGCATACACATGCCAGCTGGGGTAGAAAGGTTTCTTCATGGTGACGGGGGTTACTTTCATGAGGGTGGGATGTCATGACAACACAATTCCACCTTCATGCAAGGTAAGTAAGTAAGTAAGTAAGTAAGTAAGTAAGTAAGTAAGTAAGTAAGTAAGCAAGTAAGTAAGTAAATAAATAAATAAATAAAATAGCCCTGTTCAGCTCTGTAGCACCACAAAGTCAAATGGGACATTTTCTGTCCCTGCTGGGACACCGTAGGTGGGGGAGGAGCCAGGCCTTCCATGCCCAGCTCTTCCCTGTGTGCACAGGCCTGGCCTGTGTACTTCACTGATGCCAAGGAGATCAAAGTTCAACTTGACCATTCTCTATTGACAATTTCAATTTTCTCTTGAGTCAATTCTCTAACATTTCAAATTGCTATTCAGTGCATATTTGTAAAGCAGAGACCATTGCTTTCACCATCAGCACCTGGGGTTCCTACTGGATTTGCTCCAGGCATGCCATAAAATCCATGGCTACTTGCTGCAGGTCCTTGCTCCTCCCCTGTCACTTGTTGGGTACCTTCTAGCCTGAGGGGTTCACCATTGGGGACCATACTGAAATTGTTTGAGGGCTGTATAATAGGATTTTTTTGGGGGGGGGCAATTTTTATAAGGTAGGTCACCAGGTTTTTTTTTTAACCCTCCCCATTTACCCGGGCTTGGGACCCACATCCTCAGGTGTACCCTTAGTGTATATCAGTGCACACAGAACTATGTACTAATCAGGGAGTCTCCATTAAAATGTCACCAGTTACTTGAGTTCAACATCAGTTTCTGGAATAATATCCATCTACTTTATGAAGTTGTATAAAATATTGTGAAGCACATATATAAATACTAAGAATTATTATTATTTTTAAACAGGCAATGAATTTGATTGGAGTCTTTGTTTTTAAGGTGAATTGAATTCTAAACAATTTAGCAAGATTCACAGCAAATTATGCTGCAAGTAGATTGGCCAAGTTGACTGGCAATTTCCTTCAAATGAAGTGTGAGGCACTATGGGTTGCAGAGAAAATAGAGCAGCCAATCAAAATAGCTGTTTTGCCCTGATGCTCCCTCTCACCTTAAGCTTTCTTGCTGCAGCTGACCTACCCACCCTCTACAAGATTAGCTTTTCACTATATAGGATTGAGTAGGAATTTTGGAAGGTTGCTGGAAATTGAATGTGCTGGGAGCCTATATTTTTCCTACTCCATGTTGTTTCTGTGGGGTGGGTTTTTCCCATTAAATAGACATAGGTTAGGCCAGTTATACAACTATTTGGCAGAAATAAAGTGGGTTGCTTTGGATAGATAGGATTAATCAACAAGCACCCTGAGACATGTGCATGTTGGAAGTGCCTTTGGAGCTAAGCGGTATTTTTTGAACTTGGAAGTAGCCCTGTGGCATTTCAGGGTAGAGGGATGAAGCTGGGGACCTCTTTGCACATGGTCAAAACACTGGCCAAATTTGTGGTGGGGAGAATCTGTCTAGAAGGCAGTCCCTGAGGATGCCTAAGAGAGCCCGCCCTCGAAAGGATCAGTTTATTGACACAAGCAATGAAGTAGATCAACCATTTCTCTAAGTTGAATATAGTTAAATAAATAAACTATTTGAACCTACACTTGGTGTCTCATGTTTTGAGTTGCATCGATTTTTCGAAAACTTCTAATTTACAGTCCTTAAGATCACAGTACACACTAAAAGCTTAAATTCAAACTGAAACAATTTTAATGTTAGAAGTTGTAGCAGAAGTTGGTTTCGTTTTGACCTTAATACCAGGATTTCAAATTTGGCAACTATATAATAAATGGACATTTATCTTGTAAAAAGTTTATTTTCCCACAAGGTTTTATTAGAGATAAATCAAATTTAGTTTGTTTAAAGAAAGAAAATATATTTTTCTGATTATACCTGAGCTCATGAGAAGCTAAATCTGGGTTCCACTGCTTTGGCATTTCCCCCATCATCTTTTCTCATTTATTTTGTGCTTTAAAAGTTTGTTTTGGCTGGGATTGAAATTTAATTTGATCTTCAAAGAAACATAACAATGGAAACATAAAGAGGAAGCTTTTGTTCTCTCCCTAGGAGTTCTGAAAGGTAATAATTATGAAATGATAAGATTCTAAATGAAAATGTCATTTGCAAAGGCTGAGGTTGCACACAGTGCAGACCTATGTAAAGCAAGAAAAGTCACATTTGATTCATGAACATAAATAAAATGGGAATTATTTAATTTGAAATCATCAGATGATTTATTATATAAATATTTTATAATTGTGAAAGGAAAAAACTTCAAGGTATGCTTTTCTGAAAGTCATCCAACATGATGCAGATTGGGAAAAACAGTGCCCTTTATTATTAGTAGGGATAGGGATGGGCACAAACTGGCTCATGAACTAAAGTTTGTGATGAATTTTGGCTAGTTCTTAGTTCACCAACTCAAGTTCATAGAATCATAGAATTGTTCATGACAGGTCAACTGGCATAAACTCTCCACAAACCTTTAAGTAGTCTGTAATAGTTCATGCCAGTTTGTGAATGGAGACGTTTCATAACAGACAGTCTCAGCTCAATCTAAATATTTACCAAACTTCAAAACAAGGGACTAGAACTTTGAGGGCATGTGGAGAACTATCTGGGAGAAGTTTCCTGCAACTTTGATAGGATCCATTCTATACATTCCGGAACCCCCTGAACCTGAGCCTGTCAAAATGACCTTCTGTCATTTCCCCAGAAAGCACTTTTCTGGGGGTACCTTATCTTAGGAGGCCGGTTTTTTCCACCCATGCGGAATCAGCCACCCCAGTTTAAATCCTCTCATGCCACTCTAACACATCACACAAGCAGTCATAACCACCATATCCAATTGCCTCATGAATATATGAATTGCCATATACTGATTCTAAGCAGGTCAGCATTGCCTAGTGCAGATGGCAGTGGCTTTCCCAGGTCTCAGGCACAGATATATTGATTTCTTTGAAATCTTTATATTCTGCCTTTCATGTTTATCCCAAGGAAGCTTACAAATAAAACCACAGGCCAAAGAATACAGCAATGCAACTCCACACTGTAAAATCACAACGTTTTCAAAGAAAACAACACCAGTTCATACTTGCCAGAAAAGATAAATACATCTTCAGTTTAATATGTCTCTCTCAGGAGAATGTTTTGTGAAAGAGAACAAGCTAACTGACCTTGCACAAAGTCATCAGTGTTCATACTTCCTGAACTGTCCCTGGGTTTCATTCCATAATACATGAGCAACAAGTGAAAAAGAAGAGAAAAGGACAGAAACAGAAGAGGCCACAGCAGGAGGACAGATTGAAAGGAGAAGGTGTTACAAGAGGTTCAATCAGATCAGAGACTGATACAGTGAAAAGCACTACTTCAGAGGTTTTTTTTTTCCTGTTTCTACTTCCCAGGTCTAACTGGAAATGCCAAGTAGTAGACATGGCCTTGCCAGAAAAAAAAAACCATTATATATTTCACAATGGATATTCCATACTTGAAGTGTGGAGAGAAAACAGGGGAAAGCATCTGTTTCAGAGAGAATGAGGAGTGAGTATTATCCGGCAGAATCCTTTTGATACTAATAAGAAAAATCAGCAGCAGAGACATACTTTTTCAGGCCACGTGCAGGTCTAGGAAGATCTGACATTCTAGATTGCTCCTTCTTCCATTACCACCGCAGAAGGTCACCCATAAGCAATAATAGCAGAGCTGCCATTCTTGCTGGCTCCTTTCTGGTTTTATGAAAGGAAACAGCAGACCACAACAAGGAAGGATGGTATAACAGCAACCTCTACATACTTCCCCAGTCTGAGATAAATTTCCCCTCCAAAATGAAAAGTGGTTCCCTCAGAGACTGAGCTGTTTTAGTAGCATGGTTTTCTTTGTTATAATAATGAAGCTCACCATTCCACCCTGTCACTAGTTTGGTTTTATTTGTCCAGAATCCTTTGAAAAGGTATACAGCAATCCCTTCTTTAAAAAACTGTTTTTGTCAGAATAGCACCAGGGCATTTTTACCAACAAATTAATTTAAGTTTTTCTTTACAAAGAGGGAAAGGGTAGTTGGGATTGAGGAACCAACTTTCTTTATACAGATCAGTTATTATCATTACTTTCTCCTTTTCTAGATGAACCAAGTTCACACTGCCTTCTGAGGTAACAGAAGCTCTTTCCCACAGACCCTACTGCGGGGTTCTGAAATTTATACCCACTGACCATTTTGCTTGTAACTAAGAGGGATAACAATGTTCTATCCAAATTGGGTGCAATTATATTTAAAAACAGCACTCCCAGGCCCTTGAATTGGTCCCTTATTGAAAATAATGTCCCCCAGATTTTTGTAGTGTGAGCATACACCTACTGTCGTCCAAGTCTTATATCTATTAGTTCATCACAGTAATGATTTTACCAATCTGACATCACAGTGGTGGGCCAGATAGACCATGTTTCCTTGTTAAAACTGCATACATTCGCTGATTATGATATCAACCGAACAGAATAACAATTTCTATTTAAATTTCATTTGTGAAACATTAATTGACCCTCACTATCAGTTCATTGAGGCCTCGAGATAGTTGAGTGGCTGATTTCAGAATTAAAATAATCTCATCAGTGATTCTACTTCAAACATTAAGCGTTTGCTTAATCTAACCTCTATTTTACCATCAGCATTTCTGTTTTGTCCTATTCAAAGCCCCCCCCCCCTTTAAGACTGCCTGTGAACAGAAAACGATGTTAGCTAGAGGAGATGGGATTCACCCACAACCATGGGTACCTTTACTGCATCTGCTCAATCCCTTTCCTTTACCACTACTGCTGAAGGCCTTCTCCATCTCTAGATTTAGTGGTTCATAGAACACCAATCTCAGCCCTGTTGAGAATGAAGTAAAACACTTCACAGTAATAATATTCCCCTGTCCTTCCTTTTTCATGAAACACAGGTGAAATAGCATGATTAGAGATGTGTGGCCTATCACCCGCAACCCAAGTTTCCAGTTGGAATCAAAATATTATTGGAGCCTTGAAGATGCTTTCTCTTTCCAGAAACAAATGGAAGTGGGTGCTGTCAAACAGGCTGAGATGTTCCTGTGCTGTGCTGCATATATCATACCTGGAGATTTCCTGTACATTGAAAGAGTGGCAAAATAGGCCTGGTGCAGTTCCCTGGAGGATTTATTGAAGGAAACTCTCATACAGGAAAGGAGGAGGGAGATTACAAGAAGGCTACATAACTTTGAGAGCCAGCATGATATAGTGGGTTATAGTGGTGTACTGCAATCTGGAGAACCAGGTTTGATTCCCCACTCCTCCACATGGATGACCTTGAGTCAGTTCTCTTAGCGCTCTCTCAGACCCAGCTAACTCACGGGGTATCTGTTGTGAGGAGAGGTTTCAGCTGATTGCTTTCAATAAGAAACTATCTTCAAGAAAGTTTCTTTAATGGAAAGTACAATGATGCTAAGTACATGAGAACTTTGCTAAGACTAACATTTGCTGCCCACTGTCTTTGCTCTAATTCCCATGCCCCCCCTACTCCCCCACCTGCCAGTCCATGAAGATCTTGGGATAGTATCCTTCAGTTAGCAGGAAAGACACAACCACCTACCTTTCAAGGCTACTACCAGAAATGGTGCCATGGCAACTAGACAGGAGATGAGATCCCCCCCCAAAAAAAACTAGCTAATCCTCTACTGCTATAATTCACACCTAAGATATTTAAAGTAATCAATTGCATTGACAGAAAACAAAGTAAGGCAATAAATGTCCAAATGGCAGAACAAACGAACATATAGCAAAATCAGGCATGGTTTTGACAGAAGGGAGGCAATTGTAAGGCACTTTGAGAGTCCTTCAGGTAGTGAAAAGTGGGGTATAAAAATCAGCTCTTCTTTTCCACATTTACTCACCCAAGAGTACTGGAATGAAATTCTGGAATGATAGCCCAGATAAACAGTCTGATTTGTTTAGGTTTCTGTGTTTTTATTCAGCAAACAAACAAACAAAAAAACCTTTCTCTCTGTTTTCTAAGTCTCTGATCATGGAATTTTTGTCATTTTGAATAGAACACTAAGAAACAAGGATTTCAAGTCTCCAGATGCTGGTCTTCAGTACAAGACTTCCTCCATCTTCTACCTACCAAAGCAATCCACATAAGCAAACTATGTTGGATGATGTAATTAGCCCAGAAGTAGGAGATGATGAGCTACCTTTTATTATACCTCAAAGAACTATGACAATTAGAGCTATGGGGATAGTTTCCAGCTTGGCAATCTCTGTGCAAAGGTAACATAGTAAGTGCAGAATATGGCTACATATATCTTCCTCAGATAGCAAACATAAGGTTCATACAATCAGTTAAATTTCCAGTTTCATTCACTGATGGTAGCGGCCTTTTCTTTCTGTGGTTATAATTAAGGATGGGCATAAACCAGTAAATATCCTCAAATTAATCATGAATCTGGCCGGTTCATATATACCCACAACCTCTTACACAGGTTTGGAGGAGGCATTCCCAGAACATTTCCCAGACATTTTGTCTATTTGGGTTCAAGCTGTTTCAACCTAGCAGCTGAGTAGGGCTTCTGCCCCTCAGCTATTAGTTTTAAATAGCTCTGAACTATTTAAAACAACTACCCCCTTTCCAAGCCTTCCAATTATGACAGCCATTTCAGGAAGACAGCTGATGGGTACATGTTCCACTGTAAGGCTGAAATGGCTGCTAGTGGGGGGGGAAGTTAAATGGCAGTGGGGTGCAGGAGGCATCCCTAAGCTGTCAGCTTAATAAAGATAGCAAGTGATTTTATCCAAACAATATGCTTCTCCCCCCTTCCAAAGAAATGGAAGCCAACCAGCATGCTGTAAACCCAAAGTGATTTCAGCCCCCCCCCATTTCACTTCCTCCTGTTCCAAAGCAGGGAGAAGTAAACTGGACCAGCCCAAACTAGACTGGTTTGTCTCATCTTGGTTCGCGGTTTCAGTTCGGGAACACCTGAACACCTGAACTGAACCGGAAAATTTCCTAGTTATAACCCATTTCATTTATGCTGCAAATAGGTATAAATGCCAACATTTATTGATTTCAGCATTTTTATTTACATGTAACATTTACATGTCTAATCACAATGTAAAAACAGTATAACAGAATCATAACAACCACCATAAGAATTACCAAAATTTTAGAAAGGCAGAAAAACTAGCCAGTAGCTTAATGCAAGTTGCAGCCCAATTTTTGTACCTAATTCCTCTCAGACAATTGGAGGTACAAGACCTTGGCGGCAGGAGATGTAAGGCTGTCTTGGGCAGTGCAATCAATGAGAGGGTGGAGAACAAGAGGCTGTTTAATATGGTTATAAATTAAACTAACATAATATTTGCAGAAATGAAAGGGTTCATCCTTAGAAAAGAAGAACCATTTGAAGATAAATAATAAGCACACAGGTAATTTCCAAATTGGATCCTCGGGGGTGAATAGTACTGCTCTTTTTCAAATGTTTCTCTGAACTCTGTAACGGAACCATTTAGGTGGCAATTAACACCTTAGCCACATTACATTCTTTTACATGACTAACCAACATTCATTGTGATTTCACATATAAAGTCATTTGGAGTTAATTTTCTGGTATGCAGTTGATCCAATAATATAACCTCTCTCCCCAACCTCCAGGTGTAATACATAAGTGATGGGCTTTGTACAGCAGGATATTGGCAATATTTGTAGATCTTTTATCAAAATGCACATTAAAAAGTGCATACAACTACTAGTAGTATGAATTCCTGGACTTCACCATCTGCTCTGGATCTTTTTCAATACCAATTAAAAACAGCAGGTTAACTGACATTTGGTTCATTAAAATAAAGTATAGAAAGAGTTTAAAGCCACATCTAATGTGGCTTTGTCTACATTTAAATGGAGGGGTGAGGTTGGTAGAGAAGCAGATGAAGTTGAGCAATTGTAACAATGAATTGCCGAGGAAAGTACATTTTAAGAATACAGAGTGCATTTTAATAGCATCATAGAGCTTATTGTACTAGCATTCCCCCATAAACACAAACTACTCCAGTATATAGGTTAAGCTATTTACGTACATGTCAAGTTGCATCCGACTTACGGGTTTCAAGGCAAGTGAGAAGCAGAGGTTGCTTGCAGTGGCCTTTCTCTGCAGTTTTCCTTGGTGTTTATTTTATTTACTTGGATTTTTATACCGCCCACTTTACATGGAACACTGCAGAAATTCCCAGATTTGATAAAATTGGGCTATATCGTAGCATTCCACATCCATATGGGTTGAACTTGGTGGTATTAAATAGCTGATCTTCATCATCACATTTTAATCTAATGTTTAACTATGTGGTGCAACTACAAGGCAAACTATTGGCTACCAGTTTTACATGATAACTCTGTCCTGACTCCAGACTTAGCCACTGATTGAATCATAGAATCATAGAATTGGAAGAGGCCATACAGGCCATCTAGTACAACTCTCTGCTCAATGCAAGACCAGCCTAGAACATCCATAATATCTGTCCAGTCACTGCTTGAAGACTGCCAGTGAGGGGGAGCTCACCACCTCCTTGGCAGCCTATTCCAATGCTAAACTATTCATACTGTGTAAAATACATCCCTGATATCTAGCGATTTTCATTCTACATGTTGTTTAAATCCACTACTGCAGGTTCCTTTCCTGCAGGGATAACTTCCTGCATTTTTCTATGTGGCCAATTTTCTTCCATTGCTAGTGAAATTTCTGCCACCATGTCCCAGGAGAATCATGTAACAAGACAAAATAGCAAGAAATTTGAAGATTCCTTTTTGTTTCCCAGACAACCAACTTATCGTTTATTCTAAAAGTGAGGGTTGGTTAGGATTTTCATACCTCCATGAAGTAGCTGGAGATCTCCTGGTATTGCAACTGATCTCCAGGTAACAGAGATCAGTTGATCTGGAGAAAATGGCTGCTTTGGAAAGTGGGCTCTGTGACATTATACCCTGCTAAAGTCCCCCCTCCAATCTCCAGTTATATCAAAACCCAGTGCTGATACCCCTGGACTGGGTGAATCAGCAACTTGTAGCAAATGTCTATTTGCAGGAGGTGGAGAAGGCCTCCATCACACCTCTCATGAGCTAGGGACAAGGTCATTTCTGCCAGTGTGTCTTTTTTCATTTTTTTATTAATTTAGGAAAACACTGGAGTTTGGAAAAGGAAAGGGAAATGGGAAAATAATCATGCAGTACAAAATGTATACGACAGAATATTTTCTCTTTCAATCCCTTTATTGTATTTTTTAAGATAAGATATCATCAATAAAATACAATCTGTCTGATTTCTGTTGGAGTACAATCGTGTTCAAACTTCATAACTGATCTATATTGATTGCAACAGTCATTTCATCATTACTGCGCTTTCAATATAACACTTTTGCCACTTCTGCGTATTCATTAGGACCTTTAATAGATTAGTAGTATATCAAATTTAAAAGAAAATCTATTATATATCTCACATTGAGAACCCATTTGTATTTGAAATATTACATTTGAAACAGATTTTAATTCTACTTCTATTTCATTACCATACATTTATATATGATATTTTGACACTTTAAATTTGTATCCTGCTAGCACATCATACACACACAATCTCTCCTCACATTTTGTAATTTTGTTTCTGAAACAGGTTATAAATTTTGCAGTTACTGTATATTCAGCAAGATTATTTTCTCATTCTTCTAAATGTGTACAGATGTTTAATTTCCATTTTGCTGCTTAAATAGTTTTAGCTACTGTCACCATATATTTTAATTTATCTCTTCTAAAACTTTTAATATATTCAGAATTTTTGGTGTGTTTCATTTTCCCCTTTCCCTTTGCTCAGAGGAAGCTGGTGGGGGGAGGAGGAGAGCTCAAACAACCGATTGGGAGAGGGGCAGACTCCCCGTAGGGCGAGGGCCTGGACACAGCCTTCTACCGGCTATGTGTCTCTACCAATTCTCTTAGCTCTGAAGAAGCTGGTGGGAGGAGAGGGGGGGCAAGCCCAAACAGGGCATAAGATGCAGTTGCCTGCTTAGGACATCAGTACCTTCCTGTGGCTTCGTATTCCTCCTCACAGGTGGGAGGCAAGCTTGCATGTGTTTGAGAGTGTGTTTCTGTTGCCCTCTCCCAGCCTGCATGCACCTTGTGGGCGGGTGAGGGGGGTAAGGGGTCCCTGCCTCCATATAACAGCATATGATTGGCATGCAGGGAGTGTCTCTGCTGCCTTCTCCAAGCATACAGTGTGTGTGTGTTTGTATGTGTGTGTGTGTCTGCTGCCCTCTCCCACCCTGTATGCACCATGTGGGTGGGTGGGTAGGTCGCAGGAGAAAGCCCAGGTCACTCGATGCAGTAATGCCCAAGAAGATTGTATTGCCAGGTCTGCATTTACTGCTACCTGAAGACTTTTGCCAGGACCTAGGGGTTGCTGGGACTGGGATCACAGGAAGATCTTGGGATAGAACAATTCCATCCTGATAAATATTCAGCCATGGCCAACTCTATGTTGCCCTGTCACGAGTGAGATGCTTTCAGGACTTCAAGCTGCGTGTTGTCCCTGGCCCAGACCATAGGATGCTGATCCCAGATTCAGACCAGATTCTGTGAGTGTCCTGCATTGTGTTGGTCTAGATTACCCGTGAGGCACTTTCCAATGCTGTTATTCTATGATTCTATGATTCTAACAAGGAATGTAGTGTTCCATCAAATCCTCCATTGACAGATATACACTCAAGGCATACAAAACATTTAATGGGAGTGAGTGGCCTGACCAACCAAGCAAAGCCAGTAGATGGCACCTTGTTGGTGTATGTGCACCCATGGACACACCATTAATTGCAACACCTCCAGAGCATGCAACACTAACCATCTCTGCAAATATGTTCAGTGACAGAGAACATCACACCACTAAACTCACCTTGCCCAACAGGCTAGCACCTGTTATATTCTGGAGTGCAATGGGCTTTGCCTCTAGTCCAATAGAAATCCATTGATTGATTGATTGATTATATTTATATACCACCCTCCCCTGAGGCTCAGGGTGGTTTACATCAAACATAGGGGGAACAGGAACATAGGAACAATACTGAATAACTGTCATTGCCACTCTTTCAATATTCTTTCTCCTATGTATATGGATAACATTTATTACAGAGATTCTTCCCATCCATGAGATTTGATCCATCTTACTAAATCTATTTGTATGTTTCTAAGCTTTCTGTTAACTATTTTTTTAATTACAGTTTTGTCCAGTCATGTTTATTTCCAATATTTAATAGGATTGGTGGCTCCAAATTCTTCAATATGTTCAGTTTCATATTGCAGCAATTTCTGGGGATTCAAAACTGTTAGAAGTACATTGTCTGCATAACTTTTTCATTTTGAATTCTACATTATCCTTTTTTATTCCCTTATTTTTATCATTTTGTCTAATCTTTATAGCTAAAGCCTCAATTGCTAGTATAAATAATAAATGAAAGGGCATCCCTGACATGTTCCTTTTAAAATTGAAATTGCTTCCATTATTTTCCCATTACTTAAAATCTTTGTTGGTTTGAGTACATTCCACACATCTAGTCCAGAATGCAAGATCAAAGCTCATATTTTCAGTATGAAAGACCGTATTAAATTGTCAAACATTTTCTCTGCATCTAGAACCAAAAATGCTGTTCTCTTTTTCTCCTTATTTACAAATTGAATTGCATCTACTATAAATCATATATTATATTTAATGTACCTTTTTGGTATAAAACCTATTTCATCAGAGTGAATTAAATTTGGCATGCATTTTCTTAATCTTTCTGCCATAATTGCGGCAAAAATTTGGAGTCTACATTCATCAGAGAATTAAGTCTGTACAATTCTGGTGCATCACTACTGTCTTTATCTATTAGCATTATATAGACCTCTTGCTGTTGGGGATATATCCTTCCCCCCCTTTTTTTCTTGTTCTTAACTTTTTGTAACCATATTCTTAATGCCTCTTCAAGATGTTTGTAATATGTTGCTGTCAACCTGTCCTGTCCTGGTGTTTTTTGCTTGAGAGATTTCTTGAATTGTTATTTTTTGATATAATATTTCTCTATGTTCTGATGTAAACTTTGCAATCAGTATCTTTTCAATTTTCTCACTTCTGAGAGTACACTGATAAACTGTTTCTTTTTCTCCACATTTAATTTGATTTCCTTTCTTTAAGCTTTTTATTGCACTGTTTTCTTTATCCTTCCTGAGACAATATGTCCAGTATCTGCCAGATTTATTGAAGTGTTCCAGATTTTTTTCTGTATTTCTTCTATTTTTAAAAGATCTACTTTGTTTGATCTATGATTTTTTTATGCTCTTGTTCTGATTTTTAATGTCTGTTCTGATTTTTAGTTTAACAGCAGCTATTAGTATCCCTCTTATAAAAGCTCTACTAGCTTCCCAAATGGTAGCTGAAAACAATTTTATGTGTTATTAAAAAAAAACTCTTCTAAATCTTTTACATGTATTCACTATATCTTCTTGTACAAAAAGTATCATTTAATCTCCATTTTATTCTTGATTTTCTATTTCATTAAAAGACTACTTCTATTAAATATATGCTCTATGTTTCTACATTCATTTTCAAACTTTTTGATATCCAGAATATGTCTGTTCTTGAGTATGTTTGATATCTGTCTGAAAAGAAAGTAAAGTCTCTGCCCTTTGGATGTTTAGTACAACAGTCCAATAGTTCCACATATTGACATACATTTTTAAATAATTTTCTACCTTTAATATTCTTTGATCTGTCTTTTCTTAAGTCTAGTACTCTATTCATATCTCTAAAGGTATTATTTCCCGAATTTGGAAGTCTAGCAAAATTGGGAGGGGTGTCTAAAAAAAACTCATTTGGTATATATATTGTTGCTATCATACATATTTTGCATTCTAGTTATCTCATTTTTAAAATTAGGCATCTACCATCTGAGTCTCTTAATTCTTCTAGTAATTCTAATTGTGGGTTGTTTATGTAAATAGATTCTAAACATTTTTGTTTTGTGCAGTTTAAAATATTTCTTATTTATATACATTTCTTGGAGACATAACATATCAGTGTTTTGTTTTGTTTTTCAATTGGTAGAAGATTTTCATGCATTTCAAAGGGGAATTGAGTCCACTGATATTTATTTATACTATTTTTAATTTATCCATTTTGTCCTCATGTTGTTGTTATATCCAACTTTTTAATGCATGTTCTTCTTTGGAGTTTTTGGTTTATGTGAACTTTGCTTTGAGCTGCTAGCAAAATGGTTTGTTATTTGAAGATTCTTCCTCTATGTAAGTCAACCACTTGCAGTTTTTCAACTAAATACTTAGCTTGTTCCTCTGTTGTTGCTTGTGAACTATATTTCTATTGCAAATGGTATTTTCCAACAATATTTTATTTATTGATTGATTTTCCCCTTCACTTTAAATCATGAAGGATCTTCAATACACTTTCTTTCCTGCAACCTTGAGTGGTGATTCCCATTGATTCTTTAGTATTGCATCTCATGTTATCTTGCAGAAGAGTTGAACTAGTTTATTTTGAGGTTGTTTATTCTTGAATGAAAATATGAAATTCACTGTAAAAATCTGGTCACTGTCAGGAAAGTCTTCTACCTTTAAATAACTTCAAAGAAAATCACAATTTTTCCCCCAAACTTTACCTCCCAAAGTCCTCTGAAATTTCTGTAAAGTATAGAGTATTATATTTGCATTAAGTTTCCAAGATTTTTAATTCTTTGTTTAGGCTTCTCAATCCAAAGATCCTGCCTTTCTAAATGCCTCATTATCTTTTAGCTTCTCTTCTTCTTCTTCTTCTTCTTCTTCTTCTTCTTCTTCTTCTTCTTCTTCTTCTTCTTCTTCTAACAAATGTTATTATCTACATTTCTTATAAAAAGACCTAAATGTAGTAAGTATTGAGTATTTGGAATTAATATAGTATAAATGAGTATCTTTTAGTCATTATGTCACAAATATCTATCACCAACAGAATACTTTTTTTCTATTAAAATTAAAATTTAGTGAAGTAGACGAAAAAGGGGATAAATGAGAATGGGGGAAGGGGGAGGGAGAAAGGGAGGGAGAGAAACAAGGAAGTAGAACATAAAACAGTGGCATTTTAGTTTTATTTCCCAGTACACTGATTCATCCCATCAGTTTAAATGAGCTGAATCAGAGAAGCCCAAATCAAATTGGGCTTGATTTGGCTGATTCATGATTTATATTATTGAGAAAAAACCTACCAAGCAGCTGACCCTGAGGATCAGCAGTTTGGCATGGGCTTTAATTGTCTTCTCATAAATGTCTTCTCAGCAGACACCTTTTGTTCAAACACTTATGTCTGTATTTTCTCCAGATAACTGTATTTTCTCCAGATAACTGGCAAGTGATGTAGATAATGGTAAAATCAGACCTGTGTAGGTCTAATTTTTATACATTATGAATAGCATATGTAGCATCTTAGGCACCCAATGATTAATCAGAAAGAATCTAAATGCACAGAACTAACATTCTAATAAACAGCTCTTTGCAATGTATTTATTAAATGTGAAACCTACACTATAATGTGTGTTAGTGAAAGCATTTTTCCATTAATTTTAACAAGTTTGGAATAAGGGCTTTGTCATATTGTTTTCCATTGTCTACTATGTTATGAGTCCAACAATCTGATTTCCAAGCCTAAGAAAACAGCAAACTTGAGTGGTGAATCCCACTCATTTGGGGGAGGGGTTATATCTTTTAATTGACAAGCATGGAATTGTTACAAAATATCCTATGGTTTCAGGAAATCACTCACATTGTTAAAAACTGGCTTTTAAAAGAATTATTCTGCAGTAGTTATAATGATGAGGCCTTTACTTTTTCCTCTTTATAGATTTAAAGTCAGACTTTGATGTATCATTACTACATAGATGCATGAAAATAAACTTTTCCACACACAGACATGGCATGTTTATCCTTTTATTTGTAGCAATATAAAAGAAAAGGTTCCTCACACATTTCAACTGAGAGTCAGAGCAAAAAACTCTGCCTATAATGGAGTAAATTGCACAAGTCCAGCTTTCCAGTCAAAACCTTTCCTGAAAAAAGGATCCAAAAACGAAAAGCAGCAATTGTGAAGATGAGAAAAGAAGAAAGAGGCATTTTAAGTTTATTTCAACATGGGATTATGATGCAGGTAAGTGGTTTCCATACAGTTATGCATGTATTTATGTGAAGAAGGCACAAACATACATTATTCCCTACTTTTAAAAAATCTCTTATATCGATGAAACCACCTTTCAGAAGCTGTCTATTTAAATTCAAATATCCCAGTTTGGTTTTCATTTCTCCCTTGTGAGCTCTACCTATCTTTCTTTGTACACCAGTTTTTATTGCTTCATACTGATTTTTGCCCATAAACATATTTTTTCTATGTTACTTTGGTATCAGTTTATTAATGACAACAATATCATGTTTCAGTGGCATAAAATGGCACATTAATAGTTTTGGCAACAACAAAAGCTCAGCAAACTGAAATGAATGACAATGATGACAAAATGAAAAAAGAACATAAGAAGAGCTTTGCTGGATTAGACTCATCTACCGTATATACTCGCATATAAGCTGACCTACATATAAGCCGAGGCACCTAATTCATTCTAAGCCGAGGGTGGAAAATGCAGCAGTTACTGGTAAATTTAAATTAATTGAGGCACCAGTAGGTTAAATGTTTTTGAATACTTATTTCAAAGAAAAAACAGTACACTAGATTTGTAAGTGCAAAAGAGGGCCAGGAAACCAGAGCAGAACAACAGTACCCAAAGTTGGCAATCTATTACAAGTATAACAGCTACCAAACTGGGAGAATGGACAACTCTAACTACAGCTACAGCCCCCCCCCCAGAACAAAACACTGTAATAAAGAACTGTAAAACTCAACACTGAAAGAAAGAACTGTAAAAATCAACTTTTAAAAGAAACACAACACCAAGAAGAAAAGGCAAACAATGCTGCCCCTCAGAAAAAAGAAGAAATAAACATTAGGAGAAACAGTAAATCCCAAAGTACCCCCAAAACCCACCCCACCCCCAGAAACCAAAAGAATAGTTTGGGAGAAGGGAAGGCAAAAGGGAAAAAAAGATCAGAGTCCCTCAGTCAAACCGTTGTTGTCCTACAAGCAGCCATAGCAGGCAAGCTTCAGCTTGCAGGAAGCTTGCAGATGCAATGTAACGATTGGCTGGCTGGAGCAGGCTTTTATTTTGATTACCATATATACCTGCGTATAAGCCGAAGAGCACTTTTTCAGTTTGAATACTGTGCTGAAAAACTTGGCTTATACACAAGTACAGTAGTTCAACATCTGTTTTAGAAAGTGTTCAACTAGATCATATATAGAGCGTCCACAATTAAGCAATTTGAGCCTCGGTTTCCCAGTTCCTGGTCTGCTCTCTAACTCTGCAGAACACTGGCTTTTTTTGGGGGGGGGGGAGTTGTACATGAACAGTAGCAAGCAGACAGTCCTGGATGAGTCATACAACTTTTATGATTTCAGGCTGACTGGTGGGTGTTGCTGGGCCAGGCCCCAATGGGTACGAACACCAAAACAGCACTAGAAAGGGTTCTGACTCCACTTCTTCCCTTTTTCTAACAGAAACCAAGGCTGGCAAGCTGCCAATACTAGGGTGGTTGTCAAGCAATGGTCACAGTCACATTTGTTTCTTAAAGTTGTTAGTGCTGCTTCTATTTATGTCAGGAATTTTAACCCTTCAATTCTTTTTTTTTAAGATTTAGATGCTTCTGGGAACTTGGGACATTTCTCAGGCTTGTAGAAAGACCTGTCTTGTCTGATAATGACATCAGTTTCTGACTTTAAGTTTCCACAGATTTGTCCAGGTTCAGAATTAGAACATCAACAAATAGGAACTTGTGATACTCATGGAGGGGACTCCCCTCCTCCTCATACCTTTATTTTTTGTTCTTCACTGCTGCCAAGCCTGGCATGATCCTCATCTTTAAGTCCTGGGCCTGGGTCAGCTGAAGGGTCTCCTTTGTCATCAATAAAGACAAGGGTGGTGAGCTTTGCATGCCTCCTGGCCACCAGGCCCACTAAGGCTTGTTCTCCTCCTGATTCCAGAAAGACCTATGTGGGTTCTGCTGTGCCCATATAGTGTACCAAAAATTCTCCCCTCATAAAGAACACAAAGATGATGCATATTATTTCTGGGCAATCAGGCCCACTGAGGCTCGTCATCCCAATTGACACTGGCAAGCTCCATGAGGGGCCTGACTTCTGCCTGTTGGTCCACTGAAGTTTCTCCTTACAACCATTAAGAATATAAGGAAGCTGGGCACATTAAGGCTTGCGCCCCCCACTGTTAGGAATCACCAATACTGTTCCCACTTGCTCCCAACTGCTCCCAGTTGCCAGCCTCTGCAAGTCTCATCTCCCACCAACAAAGGCAAGCTTTGCATGGGCCCTAGTCTCTGCTGGCAGGCCTGCCAAGGCTCCTTCTCCTCCCTTCAAGTTTTAAGATTCTCCTGCAAACTCACTGCGTGCCCATTCTGCAGATTTACATATCTGCAGTTCTGTCTATATTTGAGAAATAGATATATAGACCATGATGTGTTGTATGGGGAACTTTATCCATTTTGTTTGTCTTGAAACTATTGTCAGGCATTGTTTTGTCGGGCATTTTTGGGGAGAAGGGGAGTCGTAGTTCCATCACACCATATCCATCCATTTATAAAACTGTCCATTGCCTGCTGTTGTCTTTATTTTGATTTAAAAGCCTCAAATGCTGAAATAGGATCAGCCAACAGATCATTTCAGCTACGCCTTATTATACCATGGCAATAATTATGCTCTTTTGGATTGCAGCCCATTTATTCATCTTTCATAATGTCAATTTGCCTTTTGCAAAAACAGAAGTTATAAGTACATCATTGTATCCTGATGGTAAGGATCTCTACTCATAACTGTGCCCAGCAGACATAAGCCTTGAGGAGTGGAGCTGGCTCTGGAGATCTTTTTTCTCACAAAATTTGATATACTTACTTATTTGTTTAAGATATTTCTTTTGGTACTGTCCATAGAGCTGTGAATGTTGAACCATAAAGAAGGACGAGTGTCAAAGAATTGAGGCTTTTGAACTCTGGTGCTGGAGAAGACTCTTGCGAGTCCCTTGGACTACAAGGTGAACAAACTGGTCAGTCCTAGAGGAGATCAGCCCTGACTGCTCCTTAGAAGGCCAGATCCTGAAGATGAAACTCAAATACTTTGGCCACCTCATGAGAAGGAAGGACTCCCTGGAGAAGAGCCTAATGCTGGGAGCGATCGAGGGCAAAAGAAGAAGGGGACGACAGAGAATGAGGTGGCTGGATGGAGTCACTGAAGCAGTAGGTGCAAACTTAAATGGACTCCGGGGAATGGTGGAGGACAGGAAGGCCTGGAGGATCATTGTCCATGGGGTCGCGATGGATCGGACATGACTTCACACCTAACAACAACAACAAGATATTTCTGCTTGCTTTTCTTTACAGTGGGAACCCAAGTCAGCTGCCAAAATATTCTCCTCTCTTCCATTTCATTTAAAAAACAACCCTGTGAAATAGGTTAGCTTGAAAGTGACTTGCCTGAGATCACCCAGCAAGCCTCTTGAGAATGAGCTTGATGTAGTGGTTAAGAGCAGTGGACTCCAATCTGGAGAACCGGGTTTTATTCCCCACTCCTCCACTTGCAGCCAGTTGGGAGAACTTGGGGTCAATCACAATTCTCTCAGAACTCTCTCAGCTGCACCTACCTCACAGAGTGTCTGTTGCGTGGAGGTGAAGGATAGGCGATTGAGATTTCTTCAGGTAGGAAAAACCGAGGCACAAAAGAAATGAGTTCTTTATCGATGGAGACGGAGTTTCACACATTCTTAGATACATTCAGAAACAATTCACCTGGAAATACATGTTTCACTGATAAGCAAACACGGTAGATGATTGGATGCAGCATCATTCCCCCTGATTTTAATAGAATTACAATCTACCAGGCAGAAGCAAGGCAGTCACTTTGGTTGGGATAGGATAATAAACACCGCCACTATCTATAGAGGCAAAAAAAAAAAAGACAGAGTGAGTATGGTAAGTCATTCATAAGTGCAGACATTTGCCCTCTCTGCCCATTACCTCTTAGAACAGGGGTAGTCAAACTGCGGCCCTCCAGATGTCCATGGACTACAATTCCCATGATCCCCTGCCAGCAGTCGCTGGCAGGGGCTCATGGGAATTGTAGTCCATGGACATCTGGAGGGCCACAGTTTGACTACTCCTGTCTTAGAAGGTTACTTAGCCCAGGAAATCTCCATGGAACAAGCTTGCTTATGACATCACAGGGGGGGGGTCAACATTCCTGTTTATAGATGGAGACTAAGTATCCCTTTGATATTTCTGTGTGACAAGTTGCTTGTGTTGCCAAAGACCAATTTAAAAGGACAAATTAGGAAGGGAAAAAAAAACACATAATGCAGCTATTTCAGTTCTTTGAGGGGTGACTTGGAGTGCACGTTCACGTAATAAAAAGAAAAGTCACTGGGCGGAACTCTGCATAATATTTCTCTCAAATGAATGGTGATCTCCCATACATCACAGCCCGTTCTTTCCTATCATTATTGGACGTGGTTTCTTCCTATAAGCAGATGCGGTGGAGGCACTGCCTCTGGAGCCATTTCTCATTATGCCTTCCCTCTGTTCTTTATTGCACACTCGCTGCCTACCTTGATTTGCATGGAGCTGCCTTAGCCATCAGCTTGGTGCTTAAGTGATCTAAATCTTTCAATATGAGGCCACAGTTGTAAAGCCTACTCCAAGGATTAGCTATTCAGCATTGTATTGTCGACAGGGCAGGTTCACATATCATATCAATTATTTCTCCAGTGTTAGACCCACCACCCATTGACAAGCAGGCCTCATCAAGTAGAGCCAGAAAATGACCAAGAATATCAAATATTTATCCCTTTCATTTTTTTTTTGTAATGTATTCTCCTGGGGCCTGATTACAGAATATTTAATGCTTACAAATTTCTTCAGTGCCACAGCACTAGTTTGTTTCCAAGGAAACAAATGCACTTGTACTGCACCGCTCACATTCTTAATCATTAAATTCTATAATCTCTCTCCCTTCCTTCCTCTCTTTGAATGGGGAACTTCTAAAAACTGTTTGTTTTCATCGGAGTCCCCAGCCACAGTTTTACTGCAGGTAAATTTCCTGACATGCTCTCAACAAAAGATTATTTCAAATCCAATTTTCAAGAGGTTTTTGGAAATCATCTTAATCGAGATAAATATGCGTTCTTTGTTCTGTTGTTATTTGATGTTGGAATGTTGATTTTTTTTTCTTTTAGGGAAACAACAACAAATAGCCCCAGTGTGGCTTGAAGTGAAATTTTTAGTCTAATGGAATAAAACAGGAAAACACAAATGAATCAGCATATTTGACTAGAATACAAGCAATGTTTTGGGCTTACATAGGCACGGAGCTATATAGAAAGATATAGATTTTAATGTGTGCTGCTGTGTCCCCACACTTTGTGGAATATAAACACAAATAAAAATTAGCATGTAGATACTGTGGAGTATTTGTAGAAGCATGTATAGATTTGTTCCTTTATTCATTTATACCCCTCCTTGCCCCCAGTGGGGACCCAAAACACCTGATATCATTATCCTCATCTCCACCTTGTCCTCAAACCATCACCATGAGGTAGGGAAAACTGACAGTGTGTCACTGGCCTAATACCAGTCCAGCAAAGTTTTAACATCAGAGTGGAGATTCAGGCCTGGAGTCTCCGAGATCCTAGTCTGTCCCTGAAGAGGTGTGCATACAGATGAAAGCTTAAACCCCAGAATAAAACTTTGTTGGTCTTAAAGGTGCTGCTGGACTCAAACTTTGTTCATATCCTATGTGTAAACTGCACGGAGCTTTTATTCCAATCCCAGGTCGATTCAGTCCCTGCCGTCTACACAGAATGCGATTTCTGTGTTGATTTTGGGCAATTTAAATTTTCCTTCTGCAGCAAGAAGGATTGATCCGGATGACCCTACCTTTATTGCACGATATTTTAGAGTGCTTTTGATGCTCAATATTTCAAGATTCAGATTATCCCCGTGGTAGAGATGCTCTGATTGGCCAAAAGGTGGCCATGTGACAAGCTTGCCTTAAAGGAAAAGCCCCTAATTTCTCTCAACTTCTGTCAGTCTTGGATTTTTTCTCACTCCTCTGCCTTCTTCGATCCTCTCCCTGCCCCCTCCAAGAAAAGAAAGAGGCTCCCTGCTTGGCTCCTCCCCCCCTTCAAGAAAAGAAAGAATGAGCTTTGGCTCCCCCCCCCCCATTCTGAACTACCCTAACCACATGCAGAACACTTTCCTGTTTCAATGGGGAGGGGGGGAGGAGGAGGAAGACCCAAGTTCAAATCGATCTGAATTTAACAGGATTGACAATGGAATAAACAAAGTAAGTGCAGACTCTGTCCTAGTCTGACACACTAACCGCTACACCAAAATGTTCTCTAAACATTTGACTTCAAATGTGACTTCAAATTGTCTTAATTTTACATTATGTGTGCTAAAGGCATTGACAAATATTAGTGTGTATTAGACAGGCTGATTTGTTACAATATATTTTAAATGACTTCTTAAGAATTCCTAGCAGATGATAAAGTAAAATGAATGAATTGATGGACCATCCATTTATTTATTTGACTTTGTTAATCAAATTCATTTCTCACTGAGACTCGAGGAGGACTACAAAATTTTAAAACAAGTCCATAAGACAATGTTTTAAATAAAAGTATAATCCAGTCAACAAACAATGCAAAACAAAAGGTTTAAAAACCCTCTGATCACACAAGTAGGAACAATAAATTAAAAACAGTGTGATGCATCCAATAAACTGGATTCTGTACTTAGAAAACAATAAAATAAAGATGTGGTAATACATTATTTAAACAATAGAGTATTGGGGTGGGGGTGTACTTTTCACAATTAAAACTGCATCCCCATTCCCTTCTTCTATGTTTGGCTGTATTTATTTAAAGAGCTAAATGATTTCAGAAGGAAACAGATTCATTGGCCTATGGTATTCAGTGAGCAGTGGGAATCTTGCCTTCTCTTTGTGTGCTGATTTTACCTTCAGAAAAAAGATGCCACTTTCTGGCAATACTCTAAGATTTCTTCTTTGTATCAAACATTTGCTCTGTGTGTAGTAGTCCTCAATTGCAGTAGTCCTCAATAACCTTTTCCCGTAAACATTCATGAAGTTCAAGGGACAGAGTCTGAGGAGTACAGACATTTCTCTGTCCAAAGCTATCCCCAGCATTCCTAAAGCAGTACAAAGAGTTTGCACTTCCAGCAATCCACAATTTAAATGCTGCATGAAAAGCCTACTGTCTTTCAGGAAAGAACAGCATGCAGACAAAACACATCAGAATCAGGAACCTCTAAATAAGGGTCCTACCAGGGCAAGTAGAAAATGACTGCAGACACATTTACCAACCACTATGGAGAGACAAACATCAAGGCCTGTGGCATACAGTGTTGACAAGAAGTGGAGTGAGCAAATCAGCATGTCTGGACATTGAGGGGTGCTATATCACTGTAAATGTGCATAGATGTTATCTCCTTGAATAGATTTCCTCTTTTTGTCTAACTTGGGAATTGCCCTTTAAAACCTCCTCTCTGCCTGTCTGCCTGTCTCTCTCTCTCTCTCTGTTTCACTTTCTCCTCTCATTCACTCCACATGGCCTTCTTCGGAAATACTGATATCTTGTAGATACAATGTGTTCATATTGCCATATGATGCCAGAATAGCTGTCCATTTTTGATAAAGTATCCTTTAGATTTCTTTAGACTTCTTTCTCTTATTTTTAATGCAATCTGAATGTGAACCGGATCTACTTGAAAAAATGTAAGTTTACTTTTTTTTTTTCCTGCAATACACTTCCTGAGAGATTCACTGACTGCACTAAGACTGTTTCCACAGGAGGGTTTTGGCTCAGATTTGCATTTGTATAGGGTTGAGTTTTTCATCCATTTCCATTGCCTTTTTGGGCTCAGACCCAATTTGCCCCTCACTTGCTCTGCAACAAGGGAATCCTCAGAAATCCACTTTTCACTTTTTGAAGTGGGGGATAATGGAGTCTAAATCAGGGCTGGCCAATGTGGAGATATAAATGTGTGGGCTTTTCAACTGTGTCCAACATTATCACCCCCTCTAAGCATCAATTCCCCTAGTCTCCCCCTCCCTTTTTAAAAAAAAAAAGCCTTCCGGCCATTTCACCCTGTTTTTTACTCACCACCAAAACCCGTGGCAACAGAAAACTGGGGTTGAAAAGCCTTGGAGCCACTTAAACCACTGCTTCAGCTCCCCACCACTTTCTAAGGGGAGAAGAAAGCAGGGAATAAATGGCTCACAATTGGATACAATTTGGTTCAGTCCCTGAATCAGTTCAGTTCCTACCAGTGGTCGGGTTCTTAGTTCACAACAAAAGAGGGGAAATAAACTCAACCCCAAATCTTCCAAGTTGTGTCAACAGGGTCAAACTACAGCAAATAAATATATTTATACTATATAATGTGTATATATAAAAATTTAAAAAATAGGAGGTCTAAAAATTATTAGATTGTATAATTTGCAAAGATTGCTGGTACATGAATATGTCCTATGAACCACATAAAACCAGATGTTTCAGCTTCGACAGTCTTCCTCAGTGGTCACAAATACATTAAATATACATAACACACATTCTGAGAGTATTATATATATATTTACCACCAGGTTTTGTACTCTCCTATGCTGTGTGGCTAGGCAAATAAGGCCATGAGGGAAAAGATACTCCCAAGTCCCTTTAAACTCCTGTTTTCTGCTCTATGAACCACCACAAACCACCTTGAAGCATTATAAAAGTACGTAGAAATTTGTGACAGCAGACCCATTAAAATCTTTGGTTCGCAAACAACAAACAGCAAAATTCATGATAAGTTTTGCTTCATGTTTCAGTTCTTGTCCATCCCTAGAAAGCCATTCATTTCCCTAGAAAGCCATCCCTAGAAAGCCATTCATCCCTGTTGGATGGGATAAAATCCCTGTATCCTTCATGGCATTCCTTAGGGAGCTTAGCAAATTTAGGGGAGTGATTTTTCTCATAATCCTTAAGATACAGTGCTCTCAGCGTTCTGCAATTGGGGATGCACCTGTTCATTAGTCTTCAACCTTGATGTTTCCTTCACTATGTTTGGATTTGTTGAATCCAAACAAATGATAACCTTCTAAACGTAGCCTGTTATTCCAATATCATCCTTGAATCTGTTAAACATCTTCATTATGGTGGGTGCTAATCATTAATGCTCGGCATAAAAGGTAAAGGTAAAGGTATCCCCTGTGCAAGCACCGAGTCATGTCTGACCCTTGGGGTGACGCCCTCCAGCGTTTTCATGGCAGACTCAATACGGGGTGGTTTGCCAGTGCCTTCCCCAGTCATGACCGTTTACCCCCCAGCAAGCTGGGTACTCATTTTACCGACCTCGGAAGGATGGAAGGCTGAGTCAACCTTGAGCCGGCTGCTGGGATTGAACTCCCAGCCTCATGGGCAAAGCTTTCAGATGGCTGCCTTTCCACTCTGCGCCACAAGAGGCTCTAATGCTCGGCATGGTCAGCAGCAAAAGGAAACGTGGTCGCCAAAGGATCTGCTGGCTCAACATGATCAAAGCCAATACAGGGATGACCATGAACCAACTAAAAGAAGCAGTCATTGATATAAACATATGGCAAAAACTTCCCTATAGAAGCGCCAAGGGTCGGACACGACTGAACGGATAATATCATCATCAATTTATTGCTCACCTTCTGCCTTTATGGGTGGACTGGTAAATTCCCATTTCCTTGTGTCTAAATAAGTATACGTGCACACTAAAGCTTATACCTTGAACAAAACTTGGTTAGCTTTTAAGGTGCCACTGGACTTGAACGTGGTTAAATTGTAGTCATGGTATTGTTACCATTATCACTGATCATTATTAACAGCTGGAATTAGTATTAACGCCGTACAGTGGAAATCAGCTCATAGTGAAAACACAATAATCTTCATAATCAGGATAGGAGAACACTGGAGCATTAATGTTACTCATAATGACTAATACAGGTTTATACTCCATTGAAAGGGGACAGTTTCCCAAAGGCTTATTGACATTTGCATAATGCTGCTTTGGGACATAGTTGTAATGACGGTCCAAAAGAATATCAAAGACTTCAGACTACATATTATGAATGAAAAATACATTCTGTTTCTACACTGGCAACTTCAAGTGTTACAGGTTTCTGGAGGATGGAAATTGTAAAAATAAGTCACATACATAGTATTTTCTCCGAATTCAAATGGCCAAAGCCCACATGCTGAAAATTGCAGATTTAAAAAAACAAACAAACAACCTTTGAGAACAAGGTTCAGCCAGCCACTGTTTGAAGGTAAGTTTTACACTCATTCTTTTGAATTTAATGAGCCATTGTTAGGAAACGAGAGAGCAACTATTTTAGTCAAGTGGGAGGAACTTGTAAACTGTTTTTTTTTCAAGAACCCATAGTAAATCTTAAAACTATAAAGAGCGTCTGACTTTCTCCTTGAATTACCATGTTGGCAAAGAGTAGACTGCACAGACTGATAGCAAATGAGATCTCTTTGGATTTTTTCCCCCTGCTTTTGCTCTCGGAAAAAGAATTAGGTCTTAAATTTAACTCTATAAATCCTAATTTTAGCTTTGGAGGGAAAAGCCAAAGTCATGCTGAAAAGCAAGCTGTTGCTTCAGTGTGGAGGATACATATGCTCTCTTGTTCTTAAGAAGTACATTCTGTGAAACTTTAGTTGCCCGTGTGGCTTAACTCAGTTTTTTTTTAATAGCACAGAGGGACAAAAGAGAGAAATTACAGCAAGCTGTTTCTTGAAGCAGTGGGGATAAAGCAACTCACTTTGTTACCTAGGAGGCTTCAAGGTAAAGGTCTCACATTCTGTTGTGCTATGCTCTACCAGTGTGCCTGTTAACCTTGGGCAGGCAGCTTAAAATGTGCCTCTTTTCTTCAGCCTGAAAAGGGTGTTTCAATATTAAAAATTATTAGTTTATAGTATCCATGTAATTCCTTCAGCCATAGGGCTTTAGTTTCTCTGATGTGCATCTTGGTTCCAGCTGGTCCCTACCCCCTCCTGCTGTCTTCTAGCCCTGCGTAAGAATTTCTGTCTTTGTTAAAGGCAGTGCTGCTGATTTGCTTCCAGCTTTGAGAAGCTCTTTTATCCATTTTGAAAGAGGTGCTGATGAGATAACTTTGCTTGGTCCTTTCCTTTTTCCATTCCTTAATTTTCTTCTCCAACCCCAACTCCTGTTTGATCCTTGTGTCATGTCAGTGAATTTTGGGTGCAGGTAGGGATGTGCCCTTTTGCATTAAGGGAAAGCATGAAAAACAACAGCAGGATTGGATTGGGGCCAATGTCTTGTACTATGGACCTGATCCAGATTTCTTCAGGAGTTTTCTGGGTCACTTAATAGGAGAACTGCCACCAAAGTTCAGCCTCCTCGCTACACTGACAAAATATTAGAGTAGTTTAGTGGAGTCAATTTTTAAAAAGATCTTGATAAAATTAGAGAGCTTTCTTGGGAAAGGTGTCTGTAGGTATATACTTCTACTAACAAACTTCAGTTACATCAAAATCTCAAGGTAAATCTTAGAGGCTGTTGTTGGGTCAAAATATCTCTCAGAGATAAGACCAACAAACGTCAGTTTAATACACTGGGAGGAAGTTGGGTTTTTTAAACATACAAATTAAAAACTATCTGGAAAACATAGATTTCATCAACATTTTAGTGCAAGTTTCAAATCGTAATGTTGTCAATACAATCTTTGTATTATTCTCATGTAAAAGGTCAAAACATTTCAAGTGTAAACTTTAAAACAAATAGGTGCACTTGATTTTAGGAATAGGGCCCAATGAATCATTATTTTATTTCATTTGAAGAAACATATTCCTTTGAATGGAATTACAACAATCATTATATGGCTGTTTTCCAAGACTCGCAAAATCTTGTTCATGGTATTTCAGTCATTTAATAGATAATAATTCTGCAGTTAAAAGATGATAGTGTATCTGTGGTAAAATTGTGATGCAAGGAAGCCAACTTGGTGTAGTGGTTAAGAGCGGGGGCTTCTAATTTGGTGAGCTGATTTTGCAGCCAGCTGGGCAACCTTCGGCTCATCACTGAGCAATAACATCAGGGCTCTCTCAGTCTCACCTACCTTACAGGGTATCGGTTGTGGGGAGAGGAAAGAGAAGGTGATTGTAAGCCACTTTGAAATCTGGTAACAGATTTAGACCACATCCTTTAGATTTGACACATCCATTTATCAAAAGTTAGAATGAACGTCTTGTTGTTGTTGTTAGGTGTGAAGTTGTGTCTGACCCATCGCGACCCCATGGACAATGATCCTCCAGGCCTTCCTGTCCTCTACCATTCCCCGGAGTCCATTTAAATTTGCACCTACTGCTTCAGTGACTCCATCCAGCCACCTCATTCTCTGTCGTCCCCTTCTTCTTTTGCCCTCGATCACTCCCAGCATTAGGCTCTTCTCCAGGGAGTCCTTCCTTCTCATGAGGTGGCCAAAGTATTTGAGTTTCATCTTCAGGATCTGGCCTTCTAAGGAGCAGTCAGGGCTGATCTCCTCTAGGACTGACCGGTTTGTTCGCCTTGCAGTCCAAGGGACTCGCAAGAGTCTTCTCCAGCACCAGAGTTCAAAAGCCTCAATTCTTTGAACATCTTACCTCCTACAAAGCAGTCCATTTTATCAGTTCCTCTGGATGGGACTTAACCTGCACCCCTTTTGTGGTCCTGGGCCTCTGTGAGCAGCTGCCAAGGCAACCAAGCAGCTGGCATCTCCTAGGGTACAAAGGCTGCAAATTGGGCCTCCAGGACCCTTTATAGGGATGCATCTATCAGATGGGCAAGGAGGTGGTGGCCAATTCAGATGGAATATGCCTGACCACACCTTCCCTATATAGCTAACAGCTGCATTTTCCCAGGCTCCTGTTCAAGATGACTTTTGTCTGGTGACAAACAATTGCACTCACAGTTTCCTTCACATCCATGTAGTGAGGTGGCTGGCAAGGATCAAATTGAGGCCTTCACTGGGCTGAAAGGCTACAATTTGTAACCCTCCTGGGCAGACATTGCTAGGGCTAGCTCAAAATAAAACCAGGAATAGCTGTTGAGTGTTGGGACGTGGCATGGATGGTTCAGGGGGGGGGCAGACAGGTCATGTTGGCAATGGTTAGGATCCAGATGGGCCTGATGAGTCCAGCATTCTGAGGGGAAGCATTCCATAGAGGTGACCTCTTTCCAAAAGAGCTGCTAAAAGCATAAAAAGTCACAGAGATGGCAAGTGGTCAGGACACTGCCAGTGGCAACACCACTTCAGGTGAGTGATCCTCAGAGGACAATTCAGTACTCACAGCCATCGAGTGTCTGGCAGCTTCTGAGTTTTTATCCTTTTCTATGTCATTAGACCTTTGACTGGTCTCAGAGGCACTGGTCTTTCTACACTTGGGGGGGGGGGTTGAGGGACCAGGGCCTGTCAATTAGGATCACAAGGATATGTTTAGTTGCCATTTCCTTTTTCAGCAAGGTCTTCAATCTTTTTCTTCTTATTATTATTTATTGAATTTACAGCCCACCTTCCTCCAGGGAATCAAGATGGATTACAATAGCAATCTAACCCCCATAAAAACCCCAATCCTTAAAACACAGTTAAAAGTCTCACAATTATCATAAATATCAGATGGCTCTGAGAACCCTCCTACCTCCCCACAGTCATCTACTAGGGGGGGTGCACACTGGTACATTTGCATGTTGGTATATTTGCAACTCGTTTGTGGCTTGGTGGTCTGTGGAGGAATGGAGGAGGGCCTCCCCCCCCCAAGATGGCCAGTAGAAGCCAATCATAATTCATATTTTGGCTGGGCTGATCCAATAACTTCCACACACGTGCTGATCTTCTTTTGAGGTCACTCTTTTCTGCACGGTCTTTACTTTCTCCTTTTACAGGGCTTTCCTGAGCACTGAGCTACTGATGGTGTCTTGCCAAGACAATACCGGCTGGGTCCTCTCTCTCCAAGAAGTTACCATTCAGGGAGATGAGCTCCACCTGTGTCTCCAGTGGTCTAAGAATGGCCAATAGAGGCATAGCTTTAGGGTTCACTTGTATTCTGCCCCATTAGGTCAACCTAACTACTTCCAGCTACCTGCCCCACTTCTTCCAGTTTTGGCCGTAGGGTACTGCCACTCTTTGTACACCCTAATGGGTCTCTCCTCTAAAGGTTTCAGTTTGTTAATGCAATATGGGCATAGATTGTGATCTTAGGTCTGCCAACTTCAGGCCTTGGCATGGGCACCTTCCACGTCAGTGCAGCCATAGTGGTCTCTCTGAGTTTCCTGAGAGAGTAAATGTGTTTAATTGACTGATGGCAATCTGCAATATACAGGTCCTACACATGTTCTTTGGGTCAGCTAGGTTGCTGTCCTTCAGTCTCCACAGGTCAGCACAAGTCTGTGTGCATTGTGCATCACAGCATCATCTTTTGGGCTGGGAGGTATGCTACATCATCTAAATGGGGAGATGTTTTGGGTCTTGACAGCTAGCTGCACATCACTTGGACAGTAAAATGGGGAACTCATCAGTCTTCTTTCCTCTCAATTGTGTCATATTATGTGTCATTGGTGTGAAATGGTATCCTGGAGCAGAGAGGGGTGCAGCTAGTGTGTTCCACTACAAAAATTATCTATGCTAACCGGCCTACTACCTGCTTAATTTGGTTTGAATGGCTCCATGATTGTCGTGAGTGGCATGGGACTGTTTCACTAGCATGATGAACTTGGCCAGGAGGAAGATGTATAAGGCAGCAGTGAAACTGCTTCTATTCTTGGGAAGGCACATAACTGGCTACTCAGACATCACTTTTGGCTACCTGCCCTTTACAGGGTAGATGCAATGCACATGGCAGAATGGGGCATAGATATTTGGCTTCATGGCATATGAGAAGGGTTGCTTTCTTGGTTTCAGGTTTAAGAATGTTGGTGAAAGCCACTGGAGGGACACAATTTGGCCATGGGAAAGACCCCTTTGGTTAAGTAGGCAGTACCTGTGTGCCTGTATTCTGTGGTTCTAAGACTTCTTTAAAGGGTCTTTGGGTAAAGCCAACTTCAATGGCATGCTCACTTGAGGGGCTGACACGCCTTGGTAGCACCCAAGCACACAGGCTGGGGTTGTGAGGTTATCAGGTGGAAGGTGAGCCACCTGATTCAGGATCCATCCTTTGCCATGCCAATTATCCTATGATATAATCAATAAAATCTGTGTCCACTTTATTCTCCAAAGTTAGATGTTGGTGTCAGTTCCTCACCTGAGCTCTACTCCCCTGACACTAGAACCCAAGGGACCAAGCCCTATGAAGATAGGTTGAGGGACTTGGGAATGTTCAGCCTGGAGAAAAGGAGGTTGAGAGGGGACATGATTGCCCTCTTTAAGTATTTGAAAGGTTGTCACTTGGAGGAGGGCAGGATGCTGTTTCTGTTGGCTGCAGAGGAGAGGACATGCAGTAATGGGTTTAAACTACAAGTACAATGATATAGGCTAGATATCAGGAAAAAAAATTCACAGTCAGAGTAGTTCAGCAGTGGAATAGGCTGCCTAAGGAGGGTGTGAGCTCCCCCTCACTGGCAGTCTTCAAGCAAAGGTTGGATACACACTTTTCTTGGATGCTTTAGGATGCTTTGGGCTGATCCTGCATTGAGCAGGGGGTTGGACTAGATGGCCTGTATCTTCCAACTCTATGATTCTGTGATATTTTATAACTTCAGCTTTCAAAGGTTATCCATTTTATTCTATAACTATCCATTTAGGAAGTATCCTGTGAACAGTTTGTAAGGGCATTTGTTTTTTAATGAAGTTAATCATGCATGCAGTTGTTTGCATTCTTCCCAACATGCTTTCATGAGACAATAATCTAATACTTTTTTCTCTATCTTGTATATATTGTCCCTCAATTTTTCTGTGTCAGTTTACCAGTCTCAAAAAATATGCAAGAATCAGATTGTCATATATTATGTGGAAACACATTATCTGCCATAATTTGATTCTGCTCACTTGCCCACCATTGCCCATCTTCCATGACCAGGTTCATGCCCAGCCCAGACTCCTTTGTCCTGGTATGAAACCAAGCAGACCCCAGGGCCCTTAGCCATAGCCATAGGAGGAATGGGTGCAGTGGCTTGTAGTCTCACTTTCTGTCTCACTGTTGATTGGCTGATGCTTGAAGTCTCACTTCCTCTCCAGTGTTGTTTGGCTGAGGCATATAGTCTCACTTCCTGTCTCAGAGTTGATTGGCTGAGGCTTGTGGTCTCAGCTCCTGTCTCAGTGTTGATTGGCTGAGAATGTGTTCTTACCAAATATGGCTACTAGTCTGCATCAAATACGGTTTCTAGTCTTGGCTGCTTAATGAATGGTGGACATCCAGGATGAAAACTGGCCCGTATACTCTTTTTCTCTAAAAATATTTATTCATCTTGCTTGATATTTTTGTAGCTACCTGGGCCCCCTCTCAATAATGTCTATTCTTGTTTCTTTTACTGCTCAACATTTTTTTCTTGCGAAAGCTAATACCAGTTGGACTAGAAGGCTTTTCTCAGGCTTCACATGCAAGGGGAAGAATCAACCACTCTCCCTTAAATAGATTCCTCCATAGCTACTTTTAAAGAAAATAAGAACTATTGCATACTTGTTAACCTCATGATCTTTCACATCTGATCAGGTTTGGCTTTAAGTTTCTTTCTCTTTTGGGTGAATATCAAATGTGGTGGCACACACATTAAGATGGCATGGAAGTGGCCTGAAATCTGGGGGATATAAGACTGGACAATTAAGTGCACCATTAGTAGAACTCTGTTAAGGAACATGGCACATATGATGTAAATGAAGAATGAAAGGTTTTTCAGGTCCTGAGGTACACATGGAACTCTAGAAACAAGAGTTTCTTCTTCCATTTTAACATTGACAATTACATTATGGAGTTCTGCCAGAGCTTTAAGTGACTGGGCAATAGATAATAGAATAACCAAACCTTTGATTTCTAACTATGGGTCTTATTCTTTCTTGTACTCTATAACATCATCACAGGAAGACAGACAATCTGCAGATAAGCAGAACCATAAGGAAGGGGGAAGTGGAAAAATAACACGTCTCTAATATTAGATTCTAAAGCCAGAAGGGTTGATCCAGTCAGTGGTAGTCATTAGCAGGACAGGAAGGAGAATGGATTCATATGTTAGAAACTCATCCATACTATTATATTTTATATGTGTTGGTGGCAATCTTAGGAAGACGTATGGTTATAGATTTTACAAAACAACAAGAATCAGGGTAGTTTCTGTTGTCCAGATTAATGACAAACAGTCATTAATTGGCCATCTGTGATGAAATTCTAGTACACTGCAAGCCAAATTTCACTGTCAGTTGAAGTTAGGGGTTACAAGTTCAAGTCAGAGGCAAAGCTTTTATTCTTGGGCCATCATTTTAATCAAGATTATTTAAAATAATTCTATATTGCCTTTCTACCCAATTTCTTCTCCTTCTCCTTCTCCTTCTCCTTCTCCTTCTCCTTCTCCTTCTCCTTCTCCTTCTCCTTCTCCTTCTCCTTCTCCTTCTCCTTCTCCTTCTCCTTCTCCTTCTCCTTCTCCTTCTCCTCCTTCTCCTTCTCCTTCATTGCCCTTCCATCTAATTTAGGATCCCCAAGGTGGTGAAAGGATGGAAGGCAGCATGGTACACTCTGATCTTGTCAGAGCTTGGAAGCTAAGCAGGGTCAGTATTTGGATAGAAGGCCACCAAGGAAAACAATGGGAAAAACATATTTGCTTCTCATTTGCTTTAAAAGCCCCCTGCCTTAAGTCAGTTTGACTTGACAGCATTTATATATATAAGGTGACCAATGTTAAATCATCAAAACGAAACCTTAACCCTTAAAACATTTCTGACATTAAAATGTAAACTTGTATAACAAATTTAAATGGATGAAAGTTAATATGAACAAATCAAAACATAGAGACTGGGAAGGAGGGTTAGTGAGAGAACACCAGATGAATCATTGGTGTAAGAAGCCAAATGATAGAGGAAATAGACAAACTTCCCTGGAAGACTGTTCTGAAGTTTTGGCACCATACCTGAGAAGTGTCTCATGTTGCCACCTGTCTCGCCTCAGATAGCAGGGATATCCAAAGCAAGGCCTCTGAAGGTGGTTGCCGTGATTGGGTAGAATAATATATAAGCAGGCAGTTCTTCATGTATGCTGGTTTTAAATATCAATACTAAAATCTTGGATTGGGCCTGGAAGCAAGTGGACATGAAACAAGAATGGAGGGATGTGGTCCCTGTGCTCCATTCCAGTTAGTGTTCCAGCTGGATCTACTGGGCTTGTTCATTTTGTACCCACTGGGCTTGTTCAGTTTTCTGAATCCCAGCTTGACCATGGCCTGAAAAGGTCCCTGTGCTAAAAACTAAAAGTGTTTCTGGTCATGGTCTATATTTTGTTAAAGGTTAGAATTAGGTTGGACAAAGCAACTTAATGGAAACTTTTCTTAAATTACCTGTCTATATCAAAGTGCAGACACTGATCAGTTTCTTCCAGGAATGTCCTTTTTGCAGAGTTTTATCAGAAGGTTAAATAAAGCTGAGAATGACACCTGCTAAGCTCTTCTCGAAAGGGCAAGGAAAAGTCAGGAAGGTCACTTAAAGCAGGGGTTTGCTGGCAGGTGCTCATGGGAATTGTAGTCCATGAACATCTGGAGGACCACAGGTGGACTACCCCTGATTTAAAGGACAGTATCTCTTTGACCTAGGAACCTTCCAGAAGATACGGAAGAGCAGATGTGGAAGAATAAGAATAGTGACCTACATTGAACAAAAGGAACTCTAGAAAGAGTTCCTAGTCAAGGCTGAAGTGAGGAGACCAAGGCCAAAATGGAAAAATCTTGAAGAAGCTATCTTACCTATAAGGTAAAGTTAAAGGTATCCCCTGTGCAAGCACTGGGTCATGTCTGACCCTTTGGGTGACGCCCTCTAGCGTTTTCATGGCAGACTCAATACGGGGTGGTTTGCCAGTGCCTTCCCCAGTCATTACTGTTTACCCCCCAGCAAGTAGAAGTGTCCTGGTCCTAAAATGACAGATCCCAGAGTGAAAGGGCAATCCCCAGGAGTAGTGTAGGTATTCTGCAATTTGAGTGACAGTTCCCACATTGACTGTGGTTCTTGCTGGTACTGCATTAGTTCTGTTGAGCATACTTTTAGCCAAGAATTACAATGGTTCCTATTCTGGTATTACATGCTTTCTCCAGGGCAAGGAAAGGATGTAATTCCAGCATGGAATTCCCCATAGAAATGTTCAAAATAGAAACATTGGAATCTCCTCCCTAAACAAAACAAAACACAAACACATCCACATAACAAACTGGTATTGAGACCCGAATGATCATTTATTTTTGGCATCCTGATAGCCAAATCCCAAAACTATTGAAATATTTGTGGTACACATCCCTCCCTTGAAGTTGTGCAAATGACTATCTCTGTTAAATATGTTAATCAACAGCAAGCCACATACATCTTCACTATCTTGCCAGTCATGCAATGTACAACACCACGCTGTGACACAAGGCTTCTTTATAATATATTTTATTAGACAACTCTGCCCATTCATTCTAATGTACCATTGAAACCAGACTTTGGATTGAAATCCCTTATGTCTTGCAGTTTAAATAGATGTTATTCATGCTTCACAGGAATCTATAGGGATGACTGCGCCTTACCTGAGGACAGCCATTGCAGACACAGCAAGCTGTGTCTGGAAAGAGAATTTTTGCATGCTCTGGCTACAAGACGACCTTCGAGGGGGCGTGGGTGGCTGGGGCACCAGGTCAGACTGGGCCAGCCAGCCCCCCCCCCCCATGCTGATGGAGGAGGGAGCCAGGCAGCCACTATTTAAAGGGCTGCATGTGTGCCAAGCCCCACACTTACAGCTAGCTGGTAGTGACACTTCCCTCCTACCCTCCCTGTGCTTGTTCTTTACATGTGTCATTATACTTGTTTTGGTCATGGTTGGTGGGTTGGGCATGGACGGAGCTGTTTTTGGCAGCTAATCTGAGTCTCTGCACCAGACTCTCCAGAACAGGGGTCGACACATGCTGAACAAAGCCTGCCCCAGGAGGGGCTGCCTGGCAGCGTGTGGTGCCAGGTAGTAGAGGGTTGCCACCTAGAGGCTCATACCCAATGGCAACCAACAATTGCTGCCTCCCAGGGAGTTCTCAGATGGCCAAGTCACTAGGCGCTACTGGCTGACCGACTGTCCGCCTTGGCAGCCAGGAAGGCCTTTGGGAATAGAAGGCCAGACAGCCCACTAACTGCCTAGAAGAAGGGGGCCTCTTTAAAGAGGTCGGACACAAGCTGAGCAAGGACTACCCCAGAAAGGATAGCCTAACAGAGTTCAGTGCCGGATGGCAGAGAGTAGCCACTTAGAGGCTTTCACCAATTGGCACCCAACAGCTACTGTTCCCCTACCCAGGGTGGTTCCCAGATGGTCAAGCAGTGCCTCGGCTGCAAGAAGGCCTCTGGGGATCAGATAGTCCAAGTAGTCCACTGACTGCATGAAGACAGCTCCCCAATTCTGCGCCCTCCTCCTGTAAATAAAAAAAAACTGTGGCCTTGTTTTATTCCACTGATTGTATCTGAGTGTTCTTTCGGCCCAAACCAGCCCACCTGCTATGCAATTAATGGACATCCGATTCCTTCCTGGCAGAAAAATAATGGATCTATCGTGAATTGTCTGTTGTCCAGGAAATTCCAGGTAACATTACCAGCATAGTATACGTGATTAAGAGCAGTGGGTTCTAATTTGGCGAGCTGGGTCTGATTCCCCACTCCTCAACATGCAGCCAGCTGGGTGACCTTGGACTCATCACAGCCCTGATATTGTTGTCCTGTCAGAGGCACTCTCAGCTTCTCCTCCCTAACAGTGTGTCTATTGTGGGGAGAGGACGGGAACACGATTGTAAGCCACTTTGAGACACCTTTGGGCAGTGAAAAACAGGGTATAGAAAACAACACTTCATAAGAAAGAATGACCATAATGATCTAGGCAATAACAATGGCATATATACATATCGATAACTGTTTCCTTGGTCTGCACAAGCCCATGTCCTTATAGTAAATGTAGATAGCCTTCAGCATCCCTTGGCAGCGGTGTGACATTGACAGAAACACAGTCAAAAGAGACAGAAATGGGAGGATCCCAGCCTGTCACAAGATGAATGAGCTGAGGAGCAAGAAGTGAGCCGGGGCCGACAGTAGCAAGGTGGAATCAAAGACTGAGCCACTGTGCACCACATACGCTTCACAGCTCTGACCACTGAGGATCGACATGATTATCTCCAGACAAAGTAACTGTGAGCAAAAGGCTTCCATACATTTAAATTAAACACAGCAGGGTTGTAGTAACCTCTGTTTGCATGTTACTTTCCGTTAAGAAGGAAATTGCTTGGGCTTGGAACATTTCATTTAATGGCATCTTTAGTTACCTTTTGTACCTCGGATGCCGTAGACTAAATTCACCCCCAAATTACCCAGCAAGGCATAGAAACTTTTTGTCCTTTATTTTTAATTGCAGTGACTTCCTTACCAGTTTTTCAAAACTCGGCGCATTCAAAAACATCCCTGTAGCTGAAGCCTAATTATCCCATCCTTGATGAAGTATGGCTAACAATGCAAACCTCATTTATGTAATTTATTTGGTGAAAGGAAATGAATGGAATGCAGTTGAACTAATGATATACAGGTACATGTTTTCATACTCTCAACACTCGCTTCCCTTTCTCACACATATGCCTCCACTGCCCCCTCCCAACAACTGACACAAAATACATTTTAAAAAGCTCAGTGCTCTTTAAAAAAAAACACAACATATATACCGTGATGCATCTACAGCTCACTTACAAGTGGGAGACAAGCTCAATGCAATGTTATTTTATTCTGTAAGTAGTAGGCGGAGCTTTTGGGGGGAGGGTAAGATTCTCCCCACCCCTTTTGGACTCAGTACAAGAGAGGATTATGGCCAGAATTCATCAACAAGATGTGAATGAAGACCATAGCTCAGGGGTAGTCAAACTGCGGCCCTCCAGATGTCCAGATGTCCATGGACTGCTGGCAGGGGCTCCTGGGAATTGTAGTCCATGGACATCTGGACATCTGGAGGGCCGCAGTTTGACTACCCCTGCCATAGCTGGTAACTGTGTTCCATCAGATATAATGACTAAGGGATATAGAGCTCAGACCCATTAGCTCTGCCACCCACCATTCAAGATACCCTGTCAGTTTAACCTTTTCATACCACCTGGTCCTGAGAATCAAAATTCTATTATTGTTGAAGCAGCTATGCCATTTAACAGCCAGTTGTTAGAATTCTGCTTGTTACACATATAGCAGGCTACCTTCCAAAGCAGAAAAATAAGCAGCATCCATTGATGAGAACGTAAAGTTACTATAAACCAGTAATAGACATATAGACACAAAACATACCTTGCTTTAAACAACCAGTGGCATTTTGCCCTCATGCCATATTTTAAAAGATACTTTATCACTATAAAAAGATATGTCTGAGAAACTGGTGTACAGAAATGTGTTGCAAGCCCCAACCATCTGTTTAGCAGGAGAATATAACAAGTCCAGCAGAACTGGATTGAAGAACCATCTAATTCTGCAATTTATTTTTGACCTGGACTTCCAGGCCTACTTTCTCTGGGATTATTATGTTGACGGCTGTTGATAGAATTTTGTTTGTTTGTTTCTCACCGTTTCTCCAATTTGCCATGCATTTCTTTTGTTAAGTGCAAAGTCGTGTCCGACCCATCGCGACCCCATGGACAATGATCATCCAGGCTTTCCTGTCCTCTACCATTTCTCGAAGTCCATTTAAGTTTGCACCAACTGCTTCAGTGACTCCATCCAGCCACCGCATTTTCTGTCATTCCCTTTCTTAAATTCCTTTTAAACTACCGCATTGACCTAAGGCTGAATTAGTTCCTTTCAGTTGCACTTGTTTTAATGCCTGGCACTTCTGCATGCAATAGTGGCTGTTGCTGTGTGAACTTGAAGTTGGCAAAGACACTGAGAAAGGGTCAGAGAAGTGAGGGAAACCTCATAAAAAGTGACCTGCATTTGGGGTGGTTTTTTAAATAAAAAAATGCTGCTGCGGCTGAATTCCAGATAATTCAGAAAATACAGATATTCCTAATCCAAAGGATCCTAATTCCAAAATCCAAATCCAGATTTTTATGCTAATGCACCTTCCTAGACTGTTTCCGCAAGAGGAATTTGCCCTTGGACAGGCTCTGGTTGCTGGTGGATTTTCGAGCCCCCTCCACATGACATTACCTGCATCTTGAGGCTGTTAAGGGGTTGACTCAAGTTTTGCCCAGATTTGCCTTGGGATGAGGGAAACTGCAAAAAGTAGATTTGCCACTTTTTATCTCACATCCCATTGGTGAGCAACCATAGGCAAGCCTGTATGGAGGGGAAAGATGCATTGTCCAACCCTTGCACCCACCATCCCCTCTCCATGTCCTGCTCTGAGAAGTGCATCTCTCAGTTGTAATCACTTATTGGATCATTCCAAAGGCCTATCTAGTACAGATGCCATTCAGATGTACATAAAAGGCCTAAAAGTAAGCACATGTAAATAAATGGCCTTGCTATCACTCATTCTAGGAGTGAGAGAATTGCTCTGCTGTCCCAAGGTTCTCTCTTTCAGTCACTATCACTGTCACTATCAAGCTAATTTTTAGGGTATATTCCACCTTAGAGGTTAAGCAAAGACGCTCTGTGCCAGTGGCTGCATAAAGTGGCAGATCAGTTTTGTTTTGTTGCTTGTCATACCTGTAAGCGAGAGGGTCAGGTGCTCCTATTTGGGTTCTCTGTGAGGACAGCAATCAACCTCTGCCCCCTCTCCTTACTACTGTTAGTATACATGGACTACACAGGGGGACTTTTAATGCCATCAGATCAGACTGACAGCATTACAAATGGAAGGAAATTTCGGAAGAAGATGAACAGTGTATACATCAAAATCAAACACAAATTAAAAAGAAAATGAAATCAAACAATCCCTAGATCCTGAAGCTCAGGTATCCCGCCCTAGGCCCCTCAGGAAAGGTGGGATTTTTAAACCATTTTTTTATTATTATTGTTTTGACTGAGTAAGTAAGGATGGATTGTTCATTCTTGGACCGTTTATGCACTGGAGGTTTCATGCCAGGCTGCAGGCTGTAGTTTCAGTCATGACAGGTTGCCCCACCTCTTCCTGCACCCACATGGGGGAGCATTTGGTCTGGTGCACATCATCCACTCCCGATTTGTGCTCCTGCATGGGAGCTGAGGCAGTGAAATTCCCAGTGCATAAACAGTCTTGGAGTTGCAGGTATAGGGATTATATTATCTCCCCTTCTACCCATCGCCTGCAAACCTATCTCTTTCTGTCCCAAAAGAAAGATTTTTTCAAACTCTCTAGCTTAGGTGAGTCCTGGCTATGTCCTTCTAAAGGCTGGATCCATTTGCATTTCTGCGATACTGTGAGTTTCGTGCCTGGGAGATGAATCATATCCTCTCATCTTTCTCTCCCATCAGCCAGCAAATGGAACATTAGAAACTCTGAGCAGACTATGATAAACTATGATAAGCCATGACAGAAATGCTGGGATATAAGGAGTTCTTTGTACTCTTCCCAGCTGTGATTGAGTGGATTGAAAACATAGATTTTTTCTATGCATGAAGAAGAAGAGGATGAAGAAGAGTTGGTTTCTATATCCTGCTTTTTACTACCTGAAGGAATCTCAAAGCAGCTCGCAATCGCCTTCCCTTCCTCTCCCCACAAACACCCTGTGAAGTAGGTGGGGCTGAGAGAGCGCTAACAGAACGGCTCTGTGAGAACAGCTCAAACAAGACTGTGACTAGCCCAAGGTCACCCAGCCGAATGCAAGTGGACAAGAGGGGAATCAAACCTGGTTCATCAATTCAGAAGCTGCCACTCTTAACAACTACATCAAACTGACTCTAGGGACTTTAGGGGATTGCGCAATATGCATAACCATTGTACCTACTTGGCTACATATTTTACAATATTATGTGCTTCCTGTGTGTAACATTGTCATTTGATACATAACTAATAAATAAATGTTGTATAAGGCATTTAAAGGCAGCATGGATCCCCAAGCTTCCGCCACATTGTTGCCATTGGACCGATATTCTGAACTACAGTTTCTGAGTATGGATGTTCCATTAGATCATCATGGCTACTGAGTGCTGATAGACCTGTCCTCCATGAATTTGCTTAATCATTCCTTTAAAATCAACTGAACTAAAAGGCCACAGTACATTTCCATAGTGAATGTGTAAGGGACATGGGTCTGTGCTTGAGTATCTGCTTTAGCATATGCAAGGTCCCAAGTTCAGTCCCCAGCATCTCCAGTTGAAAGGATCAGGTAGTAGTTTATGAGTCAGACCTTCATCTGAGACGGGAGCTCACTGGGGTCTGAGAAGACAATACTGAGCTTGGTGGACTGATGGTGTGTGTCAGTATATAAGGCAGCTTCATATGTCCATAAATTAATCTAGAACAGAAGTATCTTTAACTTCCCCTTCAATCCATGAGCCGGAAGCATCAACTCAGTATTTGATTTCAAATTATGTTCTAATAAATCTCCAAACTTGAATTTTGGTGAGAGACAAGGATAATGTGTTCCGAACAACTGTAAAGAAAACAGACATACAGTATGTCCAAAACTATTGCAATTTTAATATCTGAGATGAAGGAGCCAGAACACACCAGCATTCAAAAATATTCAATATGAACAATAATAATCAATAGATTAAAAAAACAAAAAAAACAGTATTCCCTGTTTAAAACATTTCTATCTCCTTGGATTCAAGATTATGTATTTATTCTTAGCCTCTGAGGTCTGCAGACATGTTATTAGAAGACGTGATAGTGTGGTGAACCAACACTCAGGTATCACCCAGCTTCATTACTACCTGATTAATTAACCTGTTTAAAGTGTGAAAGTTGACACCTTGTCATTAGAATCTATGCATGGGAATAATTAATGAGAAACTATGAAATAATTTGTTCCTCAGTTAAAAAAAAAAACCTGAAAGGAGAGGTTTTATTCCATCTCGTTATTCTTGTTTCCTGTTATCACCTATACAAAGCCAAGAGGAATTTGTAAAACTTATGCCTGATGAGAAAGGGGGAGGCTATAAAATATCTCATGAAGCACTTCACAGATCTTTAATAAAATGTGGTGTTATCCAACACCCATAGATAAGCCGAGAGGGTTTCAGGAATAATCAGTTTCCTAGACAGCACAAGTGGGAATACCTGTCCTTTATCTGATGTAGGTTATTTGCTTTCAAAATGAACAAAGGTTCGGAGAATAGTGGAAGTAAAAAATTAATGATTATATCATTGTTATTTCATAATGATGGCCAAGAAACCAAATGTAAGTTTATGCAACAATTCACTTAAGTCAACTTAAACACTGCGGTTAAAAAGTTCCACAAACATTTGATTGCGTTGTGAAGATACATTATCTGCTAATCAAATTCTCCTACTGAAATTAACGTGAAATTCTACAAGACAGGACTAACCTTCTGGAGTATTCCACAGAATGGGGTATGACATTTACATTTGTCAGTGCAGTCCTAAATAGAGTGGCACTCTCCGTATTCCACTCAAGGCTTTGAAGAATGTATCTCTGCATGTGTCGTTGTCCTAGTCAAGGTCCAGCAGTCAAGGAAGGGGTCAGATTACTGAAGTGGTGCCAAGAGCACAATAACTTAGATGTTGTTCCAGCATAGGGTATAATGAAACCTGAAATAGTCCTCCAAGAGGATGGAGATGTAAACCCGGTCTCTCTAGAAGCAGGCTACTAGTTTTTGAAAGTCCTTCACCTGGTTATGATGTTGAGGTTTCTAGTGGGACTGGGGTGTTTCTCGGCTTTGTAAAACTTGTGGGATCATAGATAGACTTCATGTACTTACAGAGAGCTTGGGATGTAGGTATTCAGTGCCCATGTGGTCCCCCAATATCCTTCCACCGCCCACAAGTTCTAGCAGATGGACAGGAGCTGGAATTCAAGCAAAGATGGAGTAGCTTGTTTGCTTCAGCAGGAGCCCCTGGAATGGGCCCATCAGGCAGCAGGTAAGCCACAAGATGGCGGATCAGCCCCCTGCTGTGCTAACACTCCTTGCCAGGGGCTATGAGTTGATTCATAAAACTGTGGCCAAATTACTTAGCAAATATTGGTGTGGGTCTTTACAGCCTCAACACATGTCCTTCTTAATGTGCAACTGCCTATCTCTCCTCTCCCCACAGTAATTTTATTGCACTCTCTCCTTTATGAGGTAGGTGAGCCTGAGAGAGCTCTGAGAGAACTGTGACTGGCCCAAGTTTACCCAACTGGTTGCATGTGGAGGAACAGAGAATCAAACCCAGTTTCTCAGATTAGAGGCAGCTGCTCTTAACTACTACACCAAGCTGGCTTTCAGGGCTGTCTTGCCAGAAATATTCAGCAAGGATTCAGAAACATGTTATGAACCCCTAAGTATACATTAATTTAAAGAGTTACATGGTATATCAACATCACTTCGCCAAGTAAATTGCTTTGGGTTCAGGCAAGATCAGCAAGAAGTGAAATCTAAGAAAAAGCAGTCCCTTTTAACCCAGCATGTCTGTGGTATAGGGCTGCTTTACAATTGGACATTTTCTCTGGAATTTGGAAAGGAAAAAACAGAAAATTGCCTTTAGAGACTGGTTTGTTGAGAGGGATTCGGAAGAATTCTGGACTGTCGTCAAGACAACAGTGGTAATACATTCAGATTGTTGCCCACTATACTCTCAGGCAGAAACTATTTAAAACGTTCTCTATAGATTATGAGATGTTCATTAATGTTACAGTCTACCTTTAATTACCTCTCCATTTGCCAGTAAGAACAATAATAAAACCTTTCACAGACTGCTAGATTATTTTGCCAGTTGTCAATCACCCATTTGCTTAATCTCTCTCTTTTTCCTGCAGAATTATAAAAGATTATAAGCTATTGCCCTTCAGGAAAGCATTACAGGGACTTCACAAGACAAAACAAGATGTCTTGATGTATGTCATTCCTATCAGGAAAAAAATGTTCTACTGTATCAATAAATATTCTTCAAATTGATTGTCATTAAAATAGTTAACGCTAATCTCTAAAGACAGCATTTAGTTCTGGATAAGGATGTTTGGGACAATTAAAATATGATGTAAATTAAGCACATTTTACATAATTGCTATTTTTAAAACCCTAGTGGAAGTTAAAATTAAGAAAACTTTATTTCTGACAGCCACCTTCTTTGATTTAAAATTCACTCTGCTTCACACATTTTGTAATTTGTGTGTCTCTGCGTGTTGCTTTTTCAGAAGCAATTCACATCAACAGAGCCACAATTTATTGCCAGGTTTCCCAAGAAAAACGGCTCTGTTTCCAGGGCTATCCAAACAAAATGGTTTTTGGTCAGTCTGATTGGTACCCAGTTGCAGTGGTCTCTTGAGTTCAAAGGGACGTCGGTGGTTTCTCTAAACCACTTTTGCAATCTGAAAGTTCCATCCTTACAAAAATAAACCAGCTATGTCTTAAAATGGTCTATAACAATATTTTGAAAGAATAGGAATTTGCATGCTTTTATGCTCTCTCAGGACAAATCACTTCTACATTAGCAGGATTTGTGTTACAGATATTTTTATATTGTTGTCCTCTGAAGTGGCGGTCTTCCCCGTAGTTATGCATGAATGAATTCCCATCCTGAGAAACAAAGGTTCTGGTGCTTTCCTCCTGTTTATCATTGATGTTGTGTAATGCCAGATCAATGAAAAATAAGACCACAACAACTATTGAAGAGGTGAAGTCACAGTCCTTATTTGAGACAGTTTTCCCATATGGAGGGACCCTGTGCCAGAAATCACTGGAACTGAATGTGTTGGCCTAGTGTGGGGTACTGGGGAGAGGTTGGCTATCTGGTATAACCATCCACCCAGCTTACTAGTAGATATCCCGTAAAGGTTAGTAGATGCTGTCTCTTACTGGGCATTGTTTTACCACTTCGTTTCATCTTGGTCCATGCTGACACAGTTTGGTTAGTGTCATCTTGGACTTCTTGGCTTTCGTGGTAGTCTAGGGACTCCCCCAGGTAGTATCAGACCCCTAACATGAAGCAGGCCACATTCTGGCTTTGATTGTCTGTGTAGATGTAGTTCTAAATAGTCTGGTTAAATGTGTCAGTGGCATGGTTGGTGGTTCTCTCTAGGTGAGATCTGGATTTGGCCCAAAATCGTATGAATTTTTGGTGACTGAATTTCTCCCCAATACCTCTGGATCCCTGGTTAACTGAGGAGCTCAGGGAATTACAGAGGACATTAAGACAGCTAGAACAATCTCGGCAGCAGTTGAGACAAAGCCTTGAGAACATGTCATAGGGCCCACTTGATTATTAGCTGTGACTTGTTAGTGTGAATGCATAAAATCTCCAAGCTCTGTTAGGACCTCTCCTCCAACTTTAATGCAAGTAATGTACTTGAGGCTCCATTGCCAATGTGTAGTTCTTTTTTGGACCATTTCCACTTACTGACATTATTAGATGAAAACAGGGTCCTGAAAGCTGAAAAAGCAACAACCTGTCCCTTGTATCCCTACCCATCATGACTGGTTAAACCTTGCCAGTAGGAGGCAACTTGATGGGGATTATAAATCCATCTCTCTCAGGGCAGCTTTCTTAGCTCTTTATAGGAAGCCGTTATTAGACCTCTATCAAAAATCTTTCTTGGACAAAGAGGAGCTAGCCAATTACTGTTCAGTATCAAATGTAGCATTCCTAAGAAAGGTAATTAAGAGAGCAGTTGCTGAGCACCTCCAGGACTTTTCAGAGGAGACAGCTGCACTCAATCCACATTAATCTTGTTTCAAGTCTGGGTTTTTTACTGCAAAAGCTCTGGTAGCTCTTATGGATGAACTCCAACTCCAGCTTGATTGGGTGGCTCCCTGCTGCTGATATTACTGGACTTATCAGTAGCGTTTAACACAGTTGATCACTTGATCCTGGTAAGCTGTCTAGCCTAATTGAGAGTGCAGGGCAGTGCTATATCCTGGTTTGCCTCATTCCTCCAAGGACTCATTCAGAGGGTAGTCACTGGGGACAGGTCTTCAACCAGGCACCCCTAGACTGTGGGGTTCCACAGGGTTCAATCCTATCTCCAATGTTATTTATTATTTATATGCGCCCTCTAGCAGAGCTTATCACAAGGTTTGGTGTCAGGTGTCATCAGTACTTGGATGACATCTAGCTTTTCCAAGTGCTGGATAAACAGCCCAAGACAGCACTTTCAGCTATGACATAGTGTCTGGATGTTATGGTTTGGTGGTTGAAGGAGAGCTTGTGGAAGCTGAATCCAATTAAGATTGAAGTTTTGTGACTGGTGAGGGTCAGGCAAGTGAGTAAGAGAGTTGTAGCTGCCTATTCCAGATGATGTCCAACTTTTTCCAGTTAACACCATGAAGAGTTTGGTGGTCTGGCTGGATATCTCACATGCCCTGGACAAACAGTTTGTGTCAAAACAGGCTTTTTTTTTTCTATTTCTGCCAGGCCCATCATTGTCCTTCTGAGTTTGACCTCGCTGCAATGATTCATGTGGTTCACCTCCAGACTACATTTCTGCAATTTGCTCTATACAGGACTGCCCTTTGAAATCTCAGGTTGGTCAGTGTGTGGCTACCAGGCTGCTGACCAATTTACAGTGGTTTGTACAAATCTAGACTATTTTGTTGCAGCTGCATTGGCTTTCAATTGGTTTCCACATCAAATTCATGGTGCTGTTTCAGGGAAAACAGCTGGGGGTGGGGAGGAGACTGATTCATGCACCCCCACTGTGTTTTATGCTTCTTTATTTTTGCTGTCCTTTTAAACCAGGCTGCAGAAAAAAATGGGGGAAAACAGGTAAGTGTTAGAGAAACTGTTACCTGCATCTCTGATACCTGCCCCCACTTTCTTTTGCAGTTTCTTTAAACCAGGCTGGATTTTTTGAAAATCATTTTAATTTAAAGAGAATAATCTGTTATATATTTTATTAATATTGTAAACTGCCTCAAACCGTAATGTGAGCCAGGTCAAAAAGAAGAATACCACCAATAGTAGGCCTTGTCTTGTTAGAATAATAATTCTTGGATGGAGCAACTATGGATCAATTGCAAACTGTAAATTGTTTTTAGTAGGATCTCTCAAGTTTTAGTTTATATTTGAACCTTTTTTATGCTCTGTTGTAAATTGATCTGGGACCTTGTGGAGAGGGGCGGCCTAAAAGCCACAAAATAAATAAATGAATGAATGAATGAAGGAAGGAAGGAAGGAAGGAAGGAAGGAAGGAAGGAAGGAAGGAAGGAAGGAAGGAAGGAAGGAAGGAAGAGATGCAATATGACATCTAATAATCATAATAAGACTGAAAGGCAGTAATAATGTGCTTCCCAGCACATTATGTGTTCTGACTTTGAGACTCTCGGGTTGTTAGGTTTTTTTGTTTCATTTTTTCTTATCTATTTTGGATTTACTGGATCCAAAAGAATTTGGGATTTCAAAAAAATCCCAGATCTCAATACTGTATGTCTTGATGGCTGGCCGACCAGACTTCCCCCTTGAGACGTTCGCCAGCCGCCTAGAAGTGGTGAGGATCTGGCTCAAACAGAGTTGCCTGATGGAGGTCCTATGGCTAGGTAGGAAGGGGCTGGAAGACGATGTGCATTTGCCCGTTCTAGATAGGGTGCAGTTTATGGCTACACAATCTACTAGGAATTTGGGTATGTTCTTTGATGCCACCCTGTGGGCTCTTCTGGAGCTACTTCAGTTTTGAAGGGGCTGCAAGACCCTTCAGGCATATGGTTCCACCAGGCATATGGGTAGGGCCAATGAACAGTAACATCACCAAGTTGGGCCCCTCCTGTAAGAGTTCTGCAGTAGTCCTCACCTGGGACAAAGGAACCATCTGTAGGCAATGCCTCACACATACTGGATGTAGTAGCGGAATCTGAGTGATAATATTTTAACTGTTTTAATTTGATTTGAATAATGACTGTGGTAATATATGTATTTATTATATAATTCAGTTAAGTACCCTGAGCCATCTTCCTGAATGAATGAATGAATGAATGAATGAATGAATGAATGAATGAATACTTCACAAGGAGCAGAACATTCCCTATAGCTGCTCAACTTCTTTGCTTTGGAATGGTCTTATCACTGCAATATCTTAGGCCGGTAGCTGAATGCTTTGGTCAACTGACAGAGAAAGAAGCAGTGATATCTAGACAAGACATAAGTGCTGCTGGCTGGCAAAGCTGATGTTAAAGAGTAACCTGGGCTGCCAGCATTTGACCGGGGAAACGTCTTGTTGATATTCATTTAAGAGCTTGGAAGTTTTACTGAACCCAGCAATGTTGCTATCAGAATTAAAAAGAGGCTTTGTAAGGTGGCTGCCAGATGGTTGCTGTTAGGGTGTCTACAACCAAATTGTATCATCATATATCATATATAAAATAAAATAGGTTGGTTTCCTTCATTAGGGGAATCAATTATTTGGGCGAACTGGAGCTTTCCAGACTTCCTTACAACACTCAGAATATGTACTTCTGCCTTGAAGAGCAGTACGCTGGCTTGTATTTTGTACAGCAGGATTCATGAAACTCTGTGAAACATTCTGTGGATTGCATAAAACTTTTAACTCATACAAAATCCTTCCAATTCTGTGACAGAAGGACAACTTTGAGGTGATATTTGCTAATGCGAGGCTCTTTAGGTGAAATCCTGGAATGTGAGGATCAAACCTGAGGAATTTTACCACTCTTGTTGAGAATTTCCACTTCCCTCAGCATTCCTTCACTGCTTGCCTGACAAGGAGCTTCCAGATTCCCTTTAAGTTTTGCTTTGGCTGAAATTTTGGCAGCAATTCCTTGGTGACTTACTCAAATGAATACTTTGATACAATACCAACTGTGTCATTTCAAAGGGAACCCAGAGTACAATAATAAACATCTTACCAGCTAACATGCATGATTTTGTTACAAAAGCATTCTCCATTGATCTGTGGAGTGAAAAGCACCGTAATAAACACTTGGGACAGAAGGTTTTTTTTTTAAGTCACACAAAAGAAAGAAAATTAAAAGAGCCAACCACAACAAATAAATCTTTATAGAACAAATTATATGAATATGGCACAAACTGGAGGATTTCAAAGGGAGGGATTTTAAAAAGAGAGAAAAGGAACAGGAAAAATCTGCATGTTAATTCAACGAAAAGACTGTTGTATCTGGAAAACAATGGTACAAAATTACTCATTCCTCTTGAGAACCATTGTAACGTGAATGGGAAACTGCTCTTGAATCAATTCTCTTCACAGTCTTCAGGTCTAAAGCATGTGATCTTCTCAGGATGGCAGAATAGCATTTTTGAAAGTTCCTGTATATGCACGTTTTGTAGGAATTCCATTGGCCAAATCACAGAGGAAGCAAAGAAGGCTAGTTGATTTCACAATCTAGTTCAGGAGAAAAAAATTGATATGGGGCTTTTCAGTAAAGACTCTTTACTCAAAAGTCTTTGATTTCACCTAATGTACAAATACGTAGCAAACATCAAATCCCATTTTTGGTTATGCAACAACTCGAAAATTCTACTGCACGGGATTCTATTGGCCAGCCGGTGTGTTTACTTAGGTTATTTGCATCAAACAAAGGTTAGACGAAAGTAACAGGCTGGTTGATATCTTTGGGGAAAGCTGGTACAAAGTAGGAGTCTATGGAGGAGGGTTGAACAAGCAATCTTGCGGGGAGTCAGCAGTAAGTCAGATGTATGTTCTAAACCAGCTGTCCTCAACCCCTGGTCCGGGGACCAGTACCGGTCCATGGATCAGTTGGTACTGGGCCACGGCTCCTCCTCGTCCTCCTGCCCGGCTGCTGCCTTGGGGGCTGCCCTGCCACTCTGCCACTGGCTCACTTTTGGTGCTCTCCAGCGGCCGCCATGGCTGGAACTCCCCCTCGGCATGGTACTGCACAGCTGCTGCTGGAAGCACCCCCCAGTGGGAGGCGGGAAGTCAGGGGCGCCAGCGGGAAAGCAAGCGGAGCAGGGGCTCAGGTAGCGGCAGTGACGTCCCTCGGCAAAAGACTACCCCCCCAGGCCTCAGTAAAATTGTCAAGCGTTGACCTGTCCCCAGTGATAAAAAGGTTGGGGACCACTGTCTAAATCTTGGCTAAGGTCATCATCCCTCAGTTTTCATTGTAAAAAGAAGACTATTCCATGTGGCCATGCCACTTCTCAATAAGTGATTGTTTTGATATTTTACAATCAACACATGGGTCTTTAGCGAACAATGCATAAATGCAGATTTCATATCAGCTGTTAGCACTTACACAAAAACTGCTATTCCCAGAACATTACAGCTGGTTTTGGATTCAGATTTGCATGTGTTCATCCATTCTGCTTTGATCAACATTCAGATATGTCCCAGACCCTGCCTGCACCCGAACTTCAGTGTCAGCTGTGTGGATCAAAAAGCCTTTTCTATGAACTGAGTCCATCTATTTTTATGAAAAGGAATTTTTATTCTGTTTATTTCCATTTTTGAGGAAAAGGGCAGTTTTCTGTGGAACTCTTTTTAAAACCTGAAAACTATTTAAGCAAATTTCTTCTCACCTGGTTCCTGCAGTTCAGGTAAGCCAATATTTGTGACTATAGTTATTAACTTGCTCTTATCACCTAAAGCAGGGGTAGTCAACCTGTGGTCCTCCAGATGTTCAATGCTGACAGGGGCAAATGCTGGCAGGGGCTCATGGGAATTGTAGTCAATGGACATCTGGAGGACCACAGGTTGACTACCCCTGGCCTAAAGGATCTGATACCTGAGATCAAAGAAAACCCAAAGTGATTAACTTATTAGGATGACTGAGCTCTTTCTTCCCCTTTTCTTGCCCCTGTAGCCAAGGTGATTATAAACATCTTAAGAAATATATACAAGCAGAACTATCTTTCTCATTATTTCAACTTCAGCCTCCCACATTGTAATGTCCTTGCCTGTAATTTCATGCTGTTTGAATAATTCAGAGTAGTTTGCAAAAGCCATGGACTTCATTTGTCTACTGTCTTGTCATTCTAGGAGATCAGCCAGTATCTATATAGTTTCTTGCCAGTAAATCTTCATCATAAAAACAGAAAATTTCACTTGTCTTTTTCAGGCCTACTTCTAGGCAAAATGGCTTCTCTTTGGTTCTTTTAATTTATTTGATTGCTGTGGTATTTATTTGGTACCTTCTGGGTGGCTCACAACAATAAAATATAAATTTAAGGATATAAATAAAGTAATAGCCTGATTATCACTTTCCTATGGGAGAAGGGGAAGGGAGGGTCACAAGACTACATATTTGGAGGGTTTCTGGCAGGGAGGCCAGTAGTAACAGATGCCTCAAATATAGGTCTGGACAACTCTGTCTTACTAGTCCCATAGAAATGATTAAGGTTTTCTTTGATTCAGGTCTCCCCTAATCTAACATAATGCTATAAAAATAAATGTTAAAGAAATCAAATCAACCAATAAAATACTATGAACTATATTTTCTTACGGCTTGGTTTAGTAACCTGAGAGGGTCCTATCCTGTCCTACCACTTCATGGAATAAAGTATGAATCCTTCTCCCTAAGGAACTTTCTTCAACCTAAATGACTCTTCTTCCAGCGTAAGTGAAAAAGAGGTTAAAGGAAGAGAAGAAGAGTTGGTTTTTATATGCCACTTTTCTCTATATGCCACTTTTCTCTACTAACAGGAGTCTCAAAGTGGCTTACAACCACCTTACCTTTCTTTTTCCCCACTCCTAACCACTACACCAAGCTGGAACCAAGGCTGGAAGAAGATTGGACTCACTCAATTAGATTCATATAATCATAGAATTGTAGAGTTGGAAGGGCACAAACAGGCCATCTACTCCAACCCCCTGCTCAATGCAGGATCATTCTAAAGCATCCATTGGATTTGAACTCATCCAGTGCAGCCATGTGCCCTTTAACAACCTCTCTGTCCATGTCAACCAACCACTGAGACACTATACTATCATTATATCTAGATTTGTCCATATTTTCCCATGAAAAACAGGCAAAATAAGTGCTGAGCATTTCTGCTTTTTCTCTGGCCTCTGTCAGTCTCTCCATTTTTACCCAATAGTGGTGCTTCATTCATCTTATATTTGCTCCTCACATATCTCAAGAAGCTTATTTAGTGGGCTTCCTGGGCCAGTCTCAGCTCACTCGCAGCTTTGACCTCTCTGATGCCTGACCTACAGTGCATAGCAACCTGCAGGTATCTTCTTTAGAGGTCAGTTCTTCCCACCATTTCGTGAACATTTCTTTTATCTTTCTTAGCTCCTCCTGAAGTTTTCTGCTTATCCAGATAGGTTTCTTGGATCCCCTACCATGTTTCTGTCTTGCTGGAATAATCATGGCTTGAACAAGCAATAGCTCTTGTTTAAGGTGAGCCCACCTGTCACTTGCTCCTTTCTCTTCAAGAATTTTTGTCCATGGAATGACTCTCATCATGTTTATTACAGTCCATGCTACGGAAATCTAACATACATGTCTGATGTTGAACTTCCTTGTTTCCCCATCTCAAAAGGAATTCTAGGAGGACATGGTCACTCCCCCAAGCATGCACTTATATTATTTATTTTATTTATATTTACATTTATATCCAAATAACTGCTCAATGCAGGATCTATATATTACTGAGTGAGGGCATTTATAACTCAAATAGTAGCTCTTCAACATTTCGGGCAGAAGCTCCATTGAATAGGATACATTTTTAAATGAACATACGGAACTTTCTGCATTCCGTAGGGCCTGCAAGACATACCTCTTCTGCCAGGTCTATGGTTGAGGCTGGGGTCTCAGTGGAAGGTCTGATTGCTCCCCCTGGTGCTAAGCAGTGGTATGCCAGGGTCATCTATAAGGGTTATGGCTCTCCCCTTACCATTTCCCCTATTAGATTGCATGTTGTTATGGGGGGATGCATAGTGGATTGTACCACCATTCTTCTTATTATTTATATGCTGTATTTTTTGTCCTGTTTTGATATTTTAATGGGGTTTTATTGGGGTTTTTAATTTTTGGACTATCTGTAACTGATCACGATCCAGTTCCGGGAATGACGGGATATTAAAATCCTAAATGAATGAATGAATGAATGAATGAATTGTTTAAAACATTTTTTGCATCTGCTCAGCTTATTTTCAGTCATGCAAGTGTAGATCTTTGCAGCGAGGTGGCAACTGCTACTAAAGCAACCTGTTAAAAATCTTTACATCTAGTAATGACCAATCAGAAATCCTGCTGAACAAAGGCCCCAACTGACCCCACTCACATTCTAAAAACACTTGGCAAGCACCAAGAAAGGTGTCCGTGGGTGCCATGGCACCCTTGGCTGCCACACTAGGGTCCCTAAATTACATTCACTCCACCTGCTGAAATATCACCTTCATGAATCATATGACAACCCAATGACTTGAGATGCCTGATTTCCTTTTTGCTTCCTCTTAAAATGATTCTCAGCAGCGTTCGACTTCCAGGCCTTACTGGGTTGTTTTTCCTTTGGTCATAGATTCAGGTGGGTACCCATGATGGTCTCAAGCGACAGAACAAAGTTCCAGTGGCACCTTTAAGACCAAGGAAGCTGAATTCTGAGTATAAGCTTTCATGTGTATGCACACAAAAGCTTATATCAGAATTAAATTTGGTTGACCTTGGGCTCAAATTTTGCCCTATTTCTATTGGTCAAGGTTTCTATCTTCTTCTGCATTCCTGGGCAGCCTGGCCCAGAGATCAGCCGGCTTATTATTACATATAGCAATTCAATAGCAGAAACCTCTCACAACATCAATGAGCTGACAGATGAAGCTGCAGTGGAGATAAATTGTTGCCCATGATCCCTGAAACCTCCCACAGTGCCTACCAGGCAGGAAATAGGTGGGCTTAAGTGATCTCTTCCCTTGCCCAGTCTAATAACTGATTAAGTCTGTGACAAGCTTTATTCAGTTGAGCATGAATCTGCAATTTGCAGGTGGCAGTGTTAGTGATACTCAGGGATGCCTCCCTATATGGATTATCTGATCAAGTAGATTTTGACAAGTTGCTGGCTGTGAGAAATGCTTTCCTCCTATGGCTCATTTAAAAATATATATATATTCAATAAGCCTGATCTACCTTTTTAAAAAGTTTCCACTTAAAGATGGTCATAGCTCTGGAACAGGGTGCACATGACCACTTTAATGGGAAATATTTGCCATATTAGAGTATTGTCTCAAATTCTGCTTGCAAAAAATCCTTAGAAATCACAGTGTTTTGCATTTTTCCCGTTGGGTTGAAGTGGAAAAGATAATGTCAAGAACTTAGCAGAGTTCTGCTTACACAGTCAATAGCACATTTCTGCAACTACACATGGTGCTGTAGTATAATTTTTTTAAAGAATATGAATGTACACATAAAGCACTGAAATACAATAGATGAGTTTACCAGAGCCAGTTCCCACATTTTGGTGGAACCTGGGAAGTGTTTGCCCCCTCCCTCCCGCTATTATCCTCCTCTGCTTATGCCTCTCAGCAGCCTGCCCACCCACCTGATGCCCTTTCCTAATTCTTCCTTCTCTAGCTCATTTCCTTGTAAAGCGTCCCACCACCCCTGCTTCCATTTCCCATGATGCTTCTGTATATTGCATGTAGTTGAAAGCATAGATGGGGAGTAGATATGGGAAATGTGTGAGCACAACAAGAAGGTTCTAGTTGGGGGCAGATGGTATCCAACTCAGAGTATATTGTCTCTGTCTCTGGCATATACCTTGAGCATTGTCTGGTTGGGATACAATCTGATGGGGAGACTTCTAGCACTTGCAAGATATTGTGCAAAAATATCTATGCAAGATGGAGCTCTTCCACCAGGTTTTTGGTTGAGGGAGAGGAATTGTTAATATCAATACTCTTTGTCTGATAGGAGAGACGGCAGAAACCAAATCATAGGGAGGCTAACATGACTAAGCATCACCATTATTTTAAATCTTTAAAATTATTTAATTTGTATCTGGTTTTAGAAAATGTTGTACACCATCCAGAGTCAGAGTACTAAGATGGGTGGTCGAAGGAAGGAAGGAAGGAAGGAAGGAAGGAAGGAAGGAAGGAAGGAAGGAAGGAAGGAAGGAAGGAAGGACAAGAAGAAGAGGAGGAAGAGGAGGAGGAGGCTCAAAGCGGCTTATAGTCGCCTTCCCTTTCCTCTCCCCACAATAGACATGCTGTGAGGTGAGTGAGGCTGAGAGAACCCTGATATCACTGCTCGGTCAGAACAGTTTTATCAGTGCTGTGGAGAGCCCAAGGTCACCCAGCTGGCTGCATGTGGGGGAGCGCAGAATCGAACCTGGCATACCAGGTTAGAAGTCCGCACTCCTAACCACTACACCAAACTGGCTCACTACACCAAACCACTACACCAAACAAGCATGTCCTCTTCTGGAGTGACAATCTGGTGGTTGCCAGAGTCATTAACCCAGCCCGCCAGATTAGAAGTCCGCACTCCCAACCACTACACCAAAGAGTTATGAGTTAGCAAAGTGGGCAAAGGAAAAAAGTAGTAATGGGTCAAATGAACAGTAATAGTGGGCATGGGGAGTGAACATAAGAAATGAAGATACATCTATAAGACAAAACAATGAGACTTCTTTGGATTAATACTTGTAGGTTTCCAAAGTGTTTCCCTTGAGTTCCCATCTTCAGCAGATGTTATGTGGACATTCTGGAGGCCTCACTTTAAAAAGGATGTGGACAAAATGGAAAGGAGTTAGAGGAGAATGACAAGAATGATCCAGGGCCAGGCAGGAGGTTGAGAGGGGCTATGATTGCTGCCTTTAAGTATTTGAAAGGTTGTCACGTAGAGGAGGGCAGGGAAAGATTCTTGTTGGCAGCAGAGGATAGCTATGGTAGGGCGATTCTGCCACCAAAGTGGCTGTTCCCACCTGTAGCAGCCAGTGCTGTGGTGTGGGCGGGGGAGGAAAGGTGCGGGTGGCGGCATGGCAACAGACACACAAACGCAGGCACAGAGCTCTGTGCCTGCATGTGTGTGTTGACCTACGCCTCCCCCCTGCCCGCACTGTGGCGCTAGCTACTACATGCAGGAACAGCGGCCAAATTGCCCAACCCTAGATAGGACCCACAGTAATGGGTTTAAACTACATGGAGAACAATATTGGCTAGATATCACAGTCACAGTGGAATCAACTGCCCAAGGAGATACTGTGCTACCCCTCAGTGGCAGTCTTCAAACAGCGGCTGGGCAGATGCTTATCCTGCATGCTTTAGGCTGATCCTGTATTGAGTTGGTTGTTGGACTAGATGCCCTTTATGGCCCCTTCCAATAAAACTCAGTGTATTTAAAACAGGGCCTAAATTTGTCATTTTTTAAAAAAATCAGAAACTTTTCCAGCAGGTCTATTGATGGGGCCAGGGCTGTCTGGTAATAATATGGACCTCTCTCTTTCACCTTGACTCTCCTCCTGATTAGAATGGTGAGAGGGTAGATATTTTTTAATCTGAATGTATTAATTATTATAAACTTCTCTGAGCCTGCTTCATAGGGAAGAGTTGCATATGCACCACATACATACATACATACATACATACATACATACATACATACATACATACATACATACATACATACATACATACATACATACATACATACATACATCTGTGGGCTGCCAGGTAGGCCACCAACATATGAGCAACTCCACCCTGGCTCTACAGACACCTGTGCTCATCTGTTCACTGTCTGCACAGAGAAAGGTGCAACTTCATCTCCATTCCCCCTTCCAGTCAGGATCCATGGTTCAACCAGAATGCCAAACAGTCCCCTTTTCAATTTGCTGAACTGGTTAACCATGAGCTCTTGGATTCAAATAGATCTCCTCCACCACATCTGTGTATGTCTCAGAGTTCTTGCTTAAACTTCTAAAAGTAAACCTGCCCTAGAGGATAACATATCCATCAAAGGCCCCGATTTTTGTTATCCTTTTTAAGCCATACGAAACAAGCAAAACCAAAAAAAAAAAAGCCCTGCTTCTAGCTCAATTTGGCTTTGAGGTTAGAGTTGCCAGCTCTGGATTGGGAAATACCTGGAGATCTTGTGGTGAAGTTTGGGGAAGTTAGAGATTTCAGCATGGTATAATGCTAGAGAGTCCGTCTTCCAAATGTTCCACATAAGGGGTGAGAATCCTTGTTGGTTGATTTTTTAACTTGAATTATGATTTGTGTAACATTAAATAAAAATTAAGCAGCAAATTCTGATCTTCAAAAAAATCAATTCAGGATTAATTCTAGGAGTTGTTTTCCTTTAAAAAAAATACTCACAATTAATAAACCCTTATACTCTAGAATGCATTTCAGGAGGAACTTGCTAACATACAACCCTGGATACAATATCAGCAAAATACATTTACTTGTGATGTATTACTCACAAATATTACCAATTTACATAGTAAAGTATCTGTTGTTGCACCAAATGTTCCTTAAGCTGGATAAAGGAGTGGTGTTCAATAGTTCAATAGGCAGAGTAAAGATCTCTTTGAATTTGATCAATGAACTCAATTATAACCCTATTGCAAGAACTTAACAATGGCTTACAATGATACATAGTTACCTGACAATTCTGCCAAAACCTCTTCAATAAATAAAGGAGAACCCAAGAGCTCTGACTCTCCTGTTCTCTCCCCTCATTTTTGTTCTTCTCCTTTTCTCTCTCTTTCTCTTTTTCCTTTCTTTCTCTGTTTCTATTTTTTTTTTACAGTGCTTCTGAGTCCCCAGCTGATTTTCTTCGCAAGGTTAGTTGCTAATACATTCCTAGCACCCATGCATTATTAATGCTCAATGCTCTCCAAGGTGGCAGTGACAAATCGGGAGCAAAATTCACTGACTAGTGGGGAATGTACTTTTTAGTCATGCTTGAATTTTTCAATCCATTCTGCTTGTTGAGAATTTTTTTTTCCAGTGGAAGAACCGTAGCAGAATATGATTCTCTCCCCCTCCTCTCCCCAAACCTAAGAAGCACTCTAGTAACCAGTGGAAAGATTATGAGTCAGGACTTTTCCCAGGAGGCCTTAAGAGGGTGTAGTGCAAAAAGTACCTTTGATGTTTCCAGTAGCACAGAAGTCATTGTTTTTCCTCCCATGTAGTAAGTGGCAGTTTTGACTCCAAATCGACTATGCGTGCAGTCAAGTAAATTATAATATTTTAACTAGGCTACGCAAGCCAGCTGTAGCATTCCCAGAAATAATACCAAGCGTGGATCATGAGAAGCATTGATTTTTTTTTTAATGTGCAGATTTGTTTCTTCAGATAGAAACCTCTGTTCATTCTCACAATATAAAGAAGCAATCTGTGAAATACATTCAGGGATGGTTATTGGCTACTATAAATCCCACCGGTAGGACAACTTCCATACTTGTTTAATTCAGAACCACTTGGGTTAAAGTAGTACATTGTGTACTCAATGGGGCTGCAAAAGATTAGGCAAATACCTTTTTATCATAACAAATAGCTGTGCGTAAATATTAGGGGATTTCTATTGGGCATTTAAAAGTTGAATAACTCATCTGAATACAATAATGGATCATTTTCCAGATGCCATATGTCTAAGGCTGACAGACACCTTTGTGTAGCTGGCAAGCTTGGATATCAACAGATATGCAAGCAAGCTGCTATTGGGAAGTGACACAGTCAATTCATTTACCAGCCACTTTTTACAGGTAAACAAATGGCTAGAAAACGAATAATTACCTCTTGGTTCACCAGAGGGAAAAGATAAAATGCACCAAAGTTATTAGATTGAAGTCGTCTCAGTCCCATTACCTTTAAATAGAGAATGTCTGGCATACATATTTTTTGACAATTGCTGCTTTAATAGCCTTAGAACCATAGCTCTATGCATGGCTACCCTTGTACCTGATGTGGAAGCTCCAACTGGTCCAAAATGCAGTGGCCTGACTCCTCACTGGAACAGGGTAGAGAGAGCATATTCAATCAGTGCTCTCCCAGCTGCATTGGTTCCAAGTTCAGGATTGAATTGCGTTCAAGTTATTGTTACTTACCTTTAAAGCCTTAAACAGTTTGAGACCTTCATATCTAGAGGTCTTCATCCCTATGTCCCTCCGAGGAGCTTGTAATCCAGCATGAAATATCTACCAAAGGTCCCCAGAGAAGTAAAGTTGGCCTCAACCAGAGCCAGGTCCTGGCTCTGGCATAGTGAAACAGTCTTCTGGATGAGTTCAGGGTCCTATGGGACCTAAAACAAATCTGCAGGGCCTACAAGACAGAGTTATTCTGCCAGGCCTATGATTGAGACCGATAAATCCACTAATGAACTTGTCCTCCCTATGGATTCACACATTTGCGTTCTACGTATGTTAAATGTTATATAAAATATCTGGAACAGCTTCACTGTATAATATAAAAAGCCTAGGTGGGCTGAGAGTGGGCGGGGCCAGTGCAAACTTTGGACCAATCGGAAGGCGTGAATTACCTTCTGATTGGTCCAAAAATCAGACTGGCCTCACTCCCTGGAATTTGGACCAATAGAGATGAGACACAGCCCACCCCCCCTAACCCAGCCAGGGGCAATCTGGCAAGCTCGCAGCCAGTTTGCCCCTGGCTGCTGACAGGGACAAAGTAACTGGGCTGGGGGAGGGTGGCCTTCTTTCCCCTTAGGCTGGCCCAACTCCTGGCCCAATGGATGCTATTGCAGAGGTTCTTTTGCCTCCTGTTTCATCTGCACAACAACCCTGTGCATTTGGCCTCAGATCTGCAGAGAGTCAAGCAGAAGAAATACACATGGCTTGGCTGTTTCTTCCCTCCAGCAGTGAGGCCGGTCAGATCAGTATTTTAAGTGACAAGGGGCTTTTCTGTCAGCCCAACTGTTTGGCAGAAGGGGAAAGCACAAATCCCCCGATAGACCCCTCTGCATTGCTCTCTGAAACACGTCCCTTGCCTCTATCAGGGGCTGTTAGAGGCTCCGTCACAGCAGGCCTGAAGGGAGGGGGGCAGGAGCACAGTCATCAGCCACCTGCCAGCTGTCAGCAGTCTGAGGCAACGTGAGGGAAGTTGCTGGATGTTATAGTTAGGTCTGTGCAGTAGGCCTCAAGTGTTTCAACTCAACAACAACCTGCATGGGAGGCCTTAAGTGTTTCTTTTCCACAACAACCCTGTTCAAACTCCAAAGCAGCCCTTTCTGCTTGAGGAGCTGATCTTTATAGTCTGCAGATGAGCTGTAATTCCAGGAGCTCTCCAGGCCTCAACTGGAGGTTGGCAACCCCTGGGATGGAAATATTCCTGGAGGTTTGGAGGTAGGACTTCAAAATCATACAATGCCTCAGAGTCTGGCTTTCAAATTAGCCATTTTTGCTTGCAGAGCCTATCAATATAATCTAGAGATGAGCAGCGATCTAGGGACAATGGTAGAGGCTTGAAGACTGAGGTTGGAGTGGAGTGGTGCAGGGGTGTCCCTCCTGGGCAAGTCCTTACCAGCAACTGTTTATATTCTGGGCACAGACAGACAGAAAGACTGACAGACCAGCATCAGTCCTGTGAGTCTGGAAAGCGCAGGTAGATCTAAATAAAGAATATTTTCAGGCTGAAACTGTAAATAGTGAACAAGTAAGTGGCTGAAGAGACATGGAAACTGAAGAGACTTTTTTCAAGCTTGGTCTGGTAAATAATTTAAAAAATAGTACTTGCCAGGAAGGTCCTATGAACTCAAAAGCATAAGTGGCCCAAAATTTCAAGTGGAGTTAGCTTTACAGGAAGTAGACAGTGAGGCTATGGGGAAAACAATGACTTGGCCTTGCAGATAACAACAAGGACTGCTGATGCCAGCAGTAGGCCTCAGGCTTCAGAAAGGCAGACATCACCAGCCAAGCAACCAAGGGGAGTCTGGGACCATGTGCATTCCTTTTGAAGGGATGTATGTGAGGGAAAAGAGCTTTCCATTCAGCCTAACCACCTGTTGATGAGCTGTACTTTCAGGGATTCTCAGACCCCACCTGGAGGCTTGTACCCCTAAACCTCAGTGGTATACAATGCTACACAGTCACTCCTCCAAAGCAGCCATTTTTGCCAGGGGAGCTGATCTATATAGTCTGGAGACGAGCAGCAATTCCTGGAGAACTCCAGGCCCTACCTGGAAGTTGGCTGTCCTTGGTCTTAACATATTCCTTGAAGTCTGGAAGTGGGGCCTCAAAAGTGTGCGATGCCCCCACAGCCACCTAGCACCCCTTGACCTATTTCAGGTCAATAAAACATTGCAGAGAGGAGGTAAGGTTGCCAAATTGGTGTAGGTTCATGTTCTGGAATTCCACACTATCTAGGTGTGCATAAACCTGACTACGGTCAAGACTGCTGTGCACAGAGAGACCTCCTCTTAGGGTTGCCAGCTTCCAAGTGAGGCTCTCTACCCCACCTCCCTCACAGGGAGTCTGCTATGGGGAGAGGAAGGGAAGGCGATTGTAAACTGCTTTGAGACACCATAAAGCTATCCTGCACATAAGTGAGGCTCCTTTGTATCAGTGTAACTGAGAAAAATGAGCCACACCTGAGTAGGAACCCCATGTTTCTCTTGGAGGGAGTTTCAAACCTGGAAGCAAGGTTTTCTGTTTGGTCCTAAGCTCTTTCTGATCCTCCAAATTTTCTTTCATGCTCTCCAGAACTATTCTACTTTAGTAAAGGTTTCATGTTTGGAAAGTTTCCTTATTATTATTACAGACTGAACACCATATCTGTGAAGGTTGACTGCCACAAGCCTTCCTCCTGTCTTGACAGGGTTTAAATATTGGCTGTTTGGCAGAGAATGATTGTGTGCCAGTCCTTATACAAACAGGAAACAATAAAATCAGAGTCCAATAGCACCTTTAAGACCAACAAAGATTTAATCAAGGCGTGAGCTTTTGAGTGCAAGCACCCTTCGTCAAACAGGAAACAGTTACCCTGTCCCACGGGAAAATGGAGGCATGGGTGCATTGGGGGAGGTATACATATTACTTTTATTCTTTGGTGGTTTTTTTTGGCTACCTTTTTTCACTGGCACCAGTGTCAAGTCTGTGCATGGCAAAAAGTCTTCCCAAGGCAACTTGACAGGTCTTCTGTTTCATCACAGAGTTTGTTTCAGGGCTCCAGAGCCTTCTCTTTTCACTCTTTCTGCTGGCAAAGTAATTGCAGTGCATTGTCAACCCTTCCTGAGAATAGGATATTGGAAGCAGATTCGAGTCCCCTTTCCAAATGTCAGTGGACGGGCATTTGATCACCTGCAGGGGGCTTCTGGGCCCAAGCAGGGCAGTGGAGGAGGGGAATTGGCAGTGTTCTGCAATCCCCAGGTACACAGAAAGTGAACAAGGCACAGGGACACAGCAGTACAGTCAACTCCAGGCCCAGCCAGGGCAGGGGTGGTGGTGGTGGGGGGGGGGGGGAGTTGGCCACTCCCAGAAATTGCCTTGATCACAATAAGTGAATGGAACGCAGCAACATGGCCACCCTCAAACCCTTCTGGGCCTAATATAGGGGATTGGCCATCCTGAAAAACATCGCAGAGAAGTCTGCTGTGAGCTTGATGCCTCTAGTTTGTACAGGGTCCATTATACACTTCTGAAGCTACAGCCAACATTTCGCCAAAAGTAGTTTCCTGGGGGCACCTTCTTTGAGGGTCCATAACTTTGAGGGGTCCATAACCCCTAGTCCACACCAAACTTGGTGGGCAAGAAGAGGAGAGTTAGCTGGAGACATTCTGAAAATGTCTTCAGCATGTTGTGTGTGTGTGTGTGTGGGGGGGGGGTGCATTCTACCATGTCACATGTTAACCAGTTTGGTTCATATGAGGCCATTTTAGTTTGGTTCAATTTGTAATTTGGTTCATGGGTCCACCACAAACCAAAACGAACTGCATTCTCCCAGTTCATGCCTACCACTAGTGCACAACTTTGGAACTTTTAATGTACCATACCACATTTCTGCTCACAGAAATCATTTCTGAACCACATCTGATATAAGAAAGAAGACTAGGGTCATTTCGGCTTCTCTGCTCCCATTGGCCTTGAGAATCAAATGCTATTCTCATACACACATTTTAGGCTGGAGATTTATGAACCACTGATTAAATGCTAGATCTGAAAAATATTATGTTTTCCTCTGTTTAAATAAAACAATCATATATACATTCTAAAATATGATCCCCAATTTTGGTTTTGTTTTCCAGGTTTTCCACATTTAACGGTTGAAAACGAAGGAATGACAAGGGGAGAGAAGGCAGCCAAATTCAAGACAATTGTTTTCTCTGTCCCTGACACTACATCTCCCCATTCGAAGTATCCATAGATATGCCAGACAATGGACAGTTTATTTATCCACATTTGAGCAGAAATAAAAAGTCACTGTAACCTCAGTCCCTTGAGGTAGATAGCAAAGTGTCAGTATCCAATAGGTAAAGATATCATCTCATAAAAATTGCTGAAGAAAAAAAAGGTTTTGCAATTCCATCTAATCTGCTGTATGAAAAGCAATTTATCTTATTTCTACTATATTTGCTCCAACAACAGACAGGTGAAATGACAGATTTAACCAAAGGTGCAGTGATGCGCACCATCTCCCGGGGTCATGACCTATTCCTTTCCCTGCATTTTTTGTTTCATATTGACATATCCATAGCTGTCAGATATTCTCTTTCCAAATTAACTGTATTAACTTTGCCTCAAAGCAAAGAAAATCCTGAAACATAAAACACTAATAAGACATTATACAACTGTTTTAAATGTCAGAAAATAAATATGTGAACATCTGTCCACATGTGAGCTTATGCTTGGGATGTGCAAAATTCCCCCCTTAAATGTTTTGTTACTTATCAGACCTCTATTGACTTCTCTTGAAATTCTTCAGTTTTGTTTTAGATTGAGCCCTTAGATTTGCTATGAATTGGGCAGACTCGGTTTTTACATTTACTTGGGCACCTTTAGCCTGCTCAAAGCAGCTTATACTGTCAAGGACAACAACAACAGAAAACTATCAAATGCACCAATGTTTAACCCATTTAACTAAATAACCAATCTAACAATAGTCAAGAGATTAATCTAGGGATTGTGGGGTGGGGGCAGAACAGTTGACAATAGTCTCTCCCTAGGCACTATTGTCAGCCTACAGATCTATGAAATTCTTCTTAGATACCCTACATTGGAAGGGAAAGTAACAAGTAAAAAGCACATTTTTCTAAAACCAAAAAAATGGGAAATCAAGCATCCTGGACTCACCTGGGGCCTCATTTGCAGTCCAGTGGAGGGTGAGAAGGAGAGTGAAGCATGGCTTAAAGAAGCTGTTGTTGTTGATGGTACACCAGTGAGCCCTCCACAGTGGTCCTCTGTGCCTCATTTCCTTGGCTGGGGCATTGGCCTGGAATACCTGGGTGTAAAGTGCCACCTGGCAGACCTAGAGAAAGGAGTCTTCACTCTGGTCTTCCTGTCGGAGACAAAAGAGATCCTGCTGTCTTCAGTTGATCTTCCTAATCCTGGGTATCCATTTGCTTTAGGTATGGAATGGCCATATCACCTTGTGAGGTGTTTCCTGGGTTCTCAAATGATTTACAACAAGTGGAGCAGCTGGGCTCCTGTGGGATCTCCCCCCCCCTCCCCGCAGTGTCAGCCAGGAACCCTCCCAAAACCTGTAATGAGGTTTTATCAAGGAATGGAGGGCTCAGGATCAAGGAGACCACCTGCAGTAGAGGAGGGCATGGTCACCATCCAGACAGGATGAGGATCCCTGGCTAGGCTTAAAACAGCTGGGAAGAGGGGCCAGAAGTGGCACAGGAAGGCAAAGTGATCAGCTTGTAGCAGAGGAGTCTTGGACAGCAGGGCCACATCAGGTGAGACTTCATCAGATGAGGACTCTATAAGTCTTTAGAGGACTACTGACATGCACAACCCATCCAAGAAAAAAGGCCAGTAAGATCCAGACTCACATGGACCTTGAGGTTGTCAGGGATGACCAACCTCTCCTCCATCTTTGTTGATGAGGAGGATACTCTGGACATGTATCTCACCTACAAGGCCATGTTTATGGAGTGCTCTGTGGTCTCTGTGGGTTTCAAGGCTTTCAGTATTTTACTTGAATGGGCCATGAAGGAGAGGAAAAGGGGTGTGTGTTAGTTAGATGATTTCTGTTCATAGGCTTGACAGGAAGCATAGACTCACCATCCACCTTGGAGCTTTTCAGGATTTGGTGACTGAATTTGGTGGCTGACAACAGTTACCCAAATGGGAGGTGTTCTGAATTAATTGGAGTAATTACTGATATAGCAACGGGTGTAAATTCAGGATCTCCAGCAGTGTTTACCTTAAGAAACATCAATGTTCCTTTAAGAAACTCTAAATAAACCAGTCCAATGTAAACTGTAAGTGTTATTTATTAGAGAGAGTTAAAGAGATACAAACAAGCACACACAAAAAATGAAAAACACACAATCACAATACAGAGAAGGATTTGTGGATTCAGCAGCGTAATGGCCAATAAATGGGGGGAAAAGGAAGATCACACACAATTTAGGTTAGGCTAGGTTCATTGAGGCTACCTTCACCCTGGCCTTTTTAGAGGTTTTTAGCATTAGTGAGTTGTTAGTGGGCACCATGTGGTTGGGCCTTGGGGCTGCATGACATTAATGCTTATAGCACGGAACTCCAGTTGGTTATTAGAAAGTCCATAATAGAGGAATTGCAAGGGACACACCCAAATTGGGGGCTGCCAGAGCATCCTCAGGCTCAAGAAGAATAGGAAAACATGCAATAACTTGCACCCAAGTGGAATTCCTGCCACCCAAAAAATATCCGCTAGCAGGTAGGTTGGGGTGTGCAGGTAGGCTTGGGGTGTGGTGTGTCCACCACATTTGTGGTGGTGTGTCCACCACATGTGGTGCAGGTAGGCTTGGGGTGTGGTGTGTCCACCACATTTGCTGGCAAGCAAATGGGTTAGTGTCTGGATCCTCTGCCCCTATGCTGTGCCTTGACAGCTGTAGCCAATAATGTTTTGTTGAATGTATTGTCTTTTACTTCATTGCAAAGAACTTTGAGGACTTTTAGTTGAAAGGTGGTATATAAATGAAAATAATTCAATCATATTGTTAAAAAACATTCCCCCTCCCAAAAAAAGCCTAGCATGCCATTTCCTCACTTTTAAGAACCTTCAATAACGTTGAAAAGTGAAATGTATAGCAGAAGCCTGATGTAAGCGTCATGATGGTAGCCCTTCAGTGCATTTATGTTGTATTTCTTCCTTCTGTTTTCTTCATAATTATCTAAGTCTGAGCATCTGGCACCAAGACTCCACACTATTTACCTTTCTTACCCAGGCAGTCTCATCTGACTATGACTCTGCTTTTCTTGGTTTCTCACTCTCTGTCTTCAGCATTCCATGCCAATTTTCCACTTATTCCGACACCCACACCTCAGATGTTGCCATTAACCTCCAAAGTGGAAGCTTGTCAAAAATGCTTTCAAGATGCAATATTTTTAATTGGAGCACATGCAGTTTCAATCAGAAACATTCTTTATTTTTATAACTGATTCTTAATATTTGACATCTCTGCAAATGTCACATTTGACATGAAAAAAAATTATAGGCCTAATCCTGGCGGCTGCTTTGTAGCTTCACTTAATTAGCAATTTTGCATACAGCAGCTTCTCACCCTTTCTTCCTTGGAGTTTCATGAAACACAGAGATCTCCTGATAGCATTCTGCGAGGAACTTATTTACATTGTGCGACTGATTTCTCCAGTTCAGTTTTCTATTAGCTAGTGTTTTAGGACCTATGGAATCAAGTTGAAAGCACGATTCAAAACATACAGATTACAGACTATAATACCCCATTCTCTTTTTTTGATTGATGAGGTTCCTTAAGCACAGAATGGAATCATCCAGTACTCCATAAGTACCAGTAGATGTCACTTGTAATATAGGACCTTGGCAAGCAAAACTAAATGTTGGATTACTTTATTTATTTTATCTGTTATTTATACATAGAAACAAAACTGCATAGTAGTATCCAATTTAGAGGGAACTACAGATAGCAGTAGAGAGTGCAGTCCCTAATAATTTACCTGAGTTATGTTTATAAACCATTTTGTATAGTGCAACCCTATTACCTGTGCTGTGAAAAAATACATGTTTCCTGTGATTTAAAATGAGCATCTTAACATTCTTTCCCCTCTGGAAAGATGGAAGGGAAGTCAGTTCAAATGTTTTTCAGAGGTACCTGCATACAAATTTTAATTGATCTAGCTAGAGGTAAGTAATGAGTCAAGCTCGCCCTTCTTCCTCCGGGTGGAAGACAGAGAACTGGAGGCCCTTAGGATCAGACAGCCTCCAGATATATATATATATATTTGTTATAACTTTATTAGTAATACATTTCCAAATTAAAAGAAATCTCAAAATTTACCAATCTAACATGTTAAAATTTCCAGTACTACATCATACAAACCCAATGTAAAATTTTCTCACACTGAGATATGTTCATATAAGCAAATCTTGAACCACCTGTTTAAATCTCTACTGAGATTTCCCAGTCCAAATTAACATAATATTTTCCTACATAATTCCAAGATAATCTCCGTTGACTTTTATACATTTCTAAATTTCTGTCCTGAAACAATGCTGTCATTCTAGAGCCAGCTTGATGTAGTGATTAGGAGTGTGGACTTCTAATCTGGCAAGCAGAGTTTGATTCCTCGCTCCCCCACATGAAGCCAACTGTATGCTTCGGGTAGAGAAAAGCGGCATATAAGAACCAACTCTTCTTCTTCTTCTTCTTCTTCTTCTTCTTCTTCTTCTTCTTCTTCTTCTTGCCATTTTAGAAAAGTTCAATAATTTCATTATCCAGTCCTCCAGAGATGGGCTCTTCTTTGTTTTCCAGGCTTTTGCTAACACCATTCTGGCCGCTGTTAAAACATACAACAACTATATGTTCAGTTCTTTAGGTATTTCTTCACTCATTATGCCTAATAAAAATAATTCTGGTTTATTTTTGAAGTTAATCTTCAACATTTTCTTAAGTTCTACATATATTTTATTCCAAAATCTGACCATCCATGGACAGTTCCACCACATGTCCTACACTTCCAACATCTCTTGTCAGCATTTTGGGACCATTTTGCCAATTTCAATGGAGTTAAGTACCACCTGAAATACATTTTATAGATGTCATCTTAAGGAAGGAATTTCTGTAGTTTCTCCAAGAAGTAGCTCTTTGACAGAGCTTGATCTGAGCAGTGGGTGAACAGAAAATAAAACCTCCTGGCAGCAAGGAACATGTCCATCAAAGGGACAGAGCTCTCACTCTGTCCTCATAGGTCTAAGGCAGTCAATTGAAAAGTTGAAGCTAAGTTTAAGGTAATGGAAACTCATAGAAAGCTGTAACTTCTTAAGCTAAGGAGCCTGACATATATCTTAACGTGTGATAGGGTATGTATAGTGAGAGAGGCAGAATGATTTGCATTTTTATGCAAGCCCTTTACAAATCTGTTGCTCAATTTGATGCTGTGCTAAAAGTATGCTTGTAAACACTTTCTATGTGTCACTGGCTCACATCCTCATCAATGTGGAGATCCAGTGGACAGCCCTAAAATGACTGCAGCCCTTTCTCCAAGGTCAAGGACTAAGAGCGGTAAGTGGGGAGAACTAATCATACCACTGTGTACTCAAATGCAGAATCCAACAGGAAGTGATACTCTCCCCAACACTGTTCAACATCTTCATGTGCCCTCTTGCCCAGCTGGTCTGAAGGGCAGCATGAGTTGTCACCAATATCCTAGTTCTATTTCCTAATGGACAGTCAACCTAATACCCCCCCCCCCATTGCTTGGCCAGCCTGGAGGCTGTAGTGGAATGGTTTCAGTGTAGTCACATGAAACTCAACTGCTCAAAGATGGAGATCTTTTGGATAGGTGGGAAAGGGTCAGACCAGGAAGCGCATCTCCCCGGCCTGAATGGTACTCTGCTTATAACAATGCAATCGGTCAGGAACCCGGGTGTGATCCTTGACTCTTCCTTAACAATGAAAGCTCAGATCATAAGAATAGGGCAGCTGGCATTCTTCTACATCCACCAAGTGAAACTACTAGCACATCTGACCCCAGAACACCTTGCCACAGTGATCAATGCAACGGTCATCTATAGACTGAATTACTGCAACTCACTCTACACAAGCCTTTCCTTATCCTTACTCAGGAAATTAAAATTGGTTCAAAATACAGCTACCTGAGTTCTCACCGAAACACTATGGAAAGCCCATTTTGCCCCGATCTTCCAGCCACTGCACTGGCTATCAACTGAATACTGGTTCAGGTTTAAGGTGCTAGTGCTTACCTTCAAAACCATATTCAGTCTGGGTCCTGTGTGCCTCAAGGAACATCTGCTTGTCTATATTCCTTGAAGAGTGACTCACAGGGGCTTTCCGCACCGGGATCTTTGTAGCAAATTGGTTGCTGAATAAAAAATCGCCATTTAAAATAGTTGAATTCGTCGTTATGCATACCTGCCTTTGTAGTGGAATCCAGTTGCGTTTTGTAGCGTTTCCCACAGGCTTCCGGTCTCGGCAAAAATCGCTAGAAAGGAAGCACTCTTGCCAAGCTCGTCCCGCCCCTGGCCGTCAAGCAGCCAATGGGCAGCCGTTAGCATGCTCCCAAACAGCCCCTTTCCCTTTAAGAAAGTTTTTTTTTTTTAAACACACCCATTGCAACGAATCTGTGTTGATTCGTTGCAACGGAGAGACCCATCCAGCTGCCCGGTGTGTTTGAGCTGTCGTTTGATCGTTGCCACGCTCCCTCCGAGTGAAAAAAAAAATCCCCCCCCCTCTCACGGGCCCGATTTTCGTGTAAAAAATAGAGGGAAAATACATCAGCAAACGGGCTTCTCTGTTGTTTGTGTCCAAAGTGTTGTTTGTGCTTAGTGACTCTGGGGAGGGACTGAAGCCGGGGAAGCCTCTAAACAGAAAGAGGCTTGCTGGTGCGTTTATCCCCGCTCGCTTGGAGAAAAAAAAAATGGCGATCGCTTCGCCGGAAGATCAGAGGAGAGAGCCAGGGGGAGGGACTTTGTAGAAACCGCAACAATGTTAACACACAGGTCTTTTTCGCTAGTGTTGCAGATTGGTTGCAGGAGTGTATCGCTTTCCGGAGGGTGAATCCACTTTTGGGGATTTCCCTGAAAGCGCTACAAGGAAGCGCTTTTTGCGGATCGGTTTCAGGTGTGTGGCAGATTGTCAACGACGTTGTGCATAACGGCAAATCAATAGCGTTTTCAATTGGCAACCATTGTGCGATTTTGAAGGCGTGCGAAAAGCCCCACTATATCCATTCCAACAACCTGGTAATCCCTGCCCCCAGAGAAATCCACCTGGCCTCAACCAGAGCCAGAGCTTTCTCATTGTGCCCCCAAATTGGTAGAATGAGCTCTCCAATTAGAACAAGGCCCTATTGGAACTCAAACATTTCCATGGGGCCTGCAAAATTGAACCCTTCCACCAGGCTTTTGGATAAGACCAGCAACAAGGACCCCAAAATTGACCCAATTGCCAGGAAACAGCAACACCAATGCCCAGAAAGCCCCTCCCATCTGTTAAGCCATTCTTTGCCATCTGTTATATATTAGTTATATTTCCTTCTTTTTAAATGCTTATGTTTTATGGTATTTTCCTGATTTTATGTTCTATGTACATCTCCCTGAGACAACAAGTGAGGAGTTTTATACAAGACGAATGAATGAATGAATGAATGAATGAATGAATGAATGAATGAATGAATGAATGAATGAATGAATGAATGAAATTCCCAGGTGCAACCATGGTAGTCTCAAAAAGTGTGATCAACAGTGCAGTCCTAAGTACAGTGATCCCAGGATGATGTAGTTGTGCTGACAGCTGCCCTGCACATCAACATTCTTTATCTTTGCTGTGGTACATGACCATGGTATAACTTACTATTATCTAACACTGAAGGAACGCAATCAACTTTTGATCTCTGCTTCTGAATGTAAAATAAATGGCTTGGCAACCATTATATTCTCTGAGGTGAGGTAATTTGTTTGCCATTGATCAGTCATTCTGTACTAGGATTGAAAAAACCCTATGAAATCACCCATCTTCCTGTTCAGTTTGTGTTTGGGGTCTCAAGACTTCTCCCCCCTTGTGGTCAACCCCCATGACCCACCTGAGTCCAGGGACACTTGCAGTCAAAGAGGAAAGACCCTGGGGTCCACTCATAGGCCCAGCAGGGCAAGAGTGCCAGAGACCCAAAGACTCCCTGAATGATCAATCACTGGCAAGCATTCAAAGTTCCTTTCAGAAGGGGTCTAGAATGATGATGATTTGTGTTAAGTGCTATGGCTTGAAACCTCTCCTGAAATCAAGACTAGGCATCCACAATATTGTTACTGGTGTCTCCAAAGTATCATGCTAAGAAACAGATGTTAGACATTAGGCAAGTCAAAACAAATTTATGAACTAATCGCATAACCTGCTCACAGTGTAATGGCTGTCAGTTAATGACTCTGGCAACCACCAGATTGTCACTCCAGAAGAGGACATGCTTGTCTTTGAACATGTCCTGCCACAAGCAGTAAGCTGCTACTATCAGCAAAAAGTCTGGGAAGGTGAGATCCCTGAAAATTCCTGACCCTACTGGCCAAACCCCAGGCTGCCTGCATCACCAGTATGAACCTGTAAGGTGTTCCCCAGTTTCTGTGGTGATTGCCAAGTACAGTCACCATTGAAATGACTAGAACATAGTGTAGAATGACTTTAATATAGTGGTGAAAGCAAGAAACCACTGCTGTGACCCAAGACAGCTGTATGCAAAAGGTGGCACCCTGGCAGGGACACCTCACCTGCAAAATTAAGATGTTCCATGAGAGACAGTAATTCTTTTAATGTGCATTTGTCACTGCTTATAACTCTAGAGCAGAGGTAATCAACCTGTGGTCCTCCAGATGTTCATGGACTACAATTCCCATGAGCCCCTGCCAGCAAACAGATCCCTAAGAGAGTCTAGCTTAGCTTCAGGGAGTCCATATACCTGACTATATTGACAGTTTGACTGGCGCATCAGTCTTATCTTGGTCAAGTGGAAGCCCATCATGGCTGTGAGGACATGAAAGGCATCAAGGCAGTCAGCACATGCTGATGTGTCCTCAGAGCCTACAAAATATAAATCATTCAGGTAGTGAATGCTGGGTGGGCAAACTATACTATCCTTTAGTTCCCATTCCACAAAAGTACTGAAGGTTTCAAATGCAAGATAGGTGGCAGACCACCCATGGGCAACTACTGCCAAATTTGAAGCTCAGCAGGCAGAAATCCCCCAAGTAAATGTGCAACAAGGGGAAGCCAGACTGGATATCACACTTGCCTAAGAGTTCACAGGGCCACAGGATCTGATTTAACTAACCACCAGATCCAAGGAAGAAAACCACATCAAGCATAGCATCATTACTGAAGCGACTTTTGGATAGGGTAGGTGGAATTCCCTTAGGCCCTTCTTGGGCACTACAAGAAGCTGAGGAATTCAGAGGGGGCACCACCCTACCAACTCCTTGGGTGTCTTGTGGACAACTATGCCTGGCAAGTCCCTGATGCCTTGAGGTTACCACAGGTCTTCAGGACATGGGGCCTGAAAAGATATGTGAAATCCATTGCCAAATACTTCTAAAAGGCATTGGATGTCACTATGTTAGGATATTTTGCACGCAGAAGTGCCGGTCTTTAAAGAAAACAGGGGTCACAGCTAGGCACATGATCAAAACATAAGTACTCTTAAGGTTATTTGGCTGGAGAAGAGGCTGTCATCCTGGCAGCATCCAACCTTCTTCCTTTTTTGCTGCTAGACCAGGCAGAGGGTTGGGATCCCCAAGAGAGTAAGATGATCTAGGATGGGAACCAAAACATGCATCACATCTGCCCCGATTGTATTCCCATCAAACCCACCGGGTGAAATCATGCCTGAAAAGGGGGCATTTGCCTAAGTGTTGGCCTGAGGCTTTATGTGTGGACTGGCAGTAACCAGCCATTTTTTTTTCATTGAGGAAATCCATTGGGACCACTCATTGTGTGATACCCATTTCCAAAATGCTCATCATATATAATAGCAGGTATCACTCACTCATGCCTGGCTTTGAGAACATTCCCCAGGTGCTTGGTAAGGTACCAAACATGTTCAGGGCATGAATATGTCTTATATAGACAATATAGTCCCTGAGCCAATTTGAAAAACAATGTTCTTCTCTGCCCTTGGAAGATTATTCTTTTTTCATGGTAAAGGCCCATTGTGCCTGTCTCAACCTCAGGTTTGGAGAGGGTGAAGGATATAAACAAAGTAATAATTAAGAACCCACTTGTGACATTTACCCTGCAAATGGATACTGTGAAGATGCTTGAGTTGCTGTTGTTTTCAGAGTTATTCTCTTTCCCTCTGTTTAACAGTGGTTATTGGATTACAATTACTTGGAACTATTTGTAGCCTTAATTATAGAGTGGTAAACACATTTCATTGTATTTTTATCCTGGCTAGATAGCCATGATAAACTAAATCTGATTGTCAAGTTACTGTACTGAGGGGGCACCATGGGAAGTACTCAGATTCCTACACATTACCAGGGCAGGTGCTCCCCACTGCCCTGTGTCCCCAAGATAAGTGTCTCCACTTCCCAAGAGACTCCATCCATGTTTGGGAAGGCCTCATCAATGGATGACTTACCAGAAAAAACACTGCTGCTAGAAGTGTCACAGGTCTGTATAGACTTTTGAGACTTCCACCATTGGGCCCAGATGGTTTCCCCATGAAGAGAGATCACCACGATGGGTTCCACCAAAGTTCTCCTGCCCTGCAGGCAAGAGCTATGGAAGCCTCCAGTCAGGCAGTGCAGTACAATTCATCCTCTCTGATCATTGTATCAGCATTTGTGATATACTCACGTTTGGCTCCTATAGGCTAGGTCACTAGGACACAACCTTGGTCTTCTCAGCAACAGTGTACATCTTTGGAGACATGGTAGAGACACAAATGTGCCTGTAGAGGCAAACTGAAGAAGAATGTAAAAACCACAGCAGTGCGGTCCTATTTATATGCATGAAATAATTGCCGAGGGAACAACCATCTGAGAAAATGCTAGCTTTTAGTGTATAATCGCACAGCCAAAAGTCACCACTATATAACCATATTTACACTATTAATGCTACTGAATTTGGAACAATTAGCAATACTTAAACCTTACTGTCTAGCCAACAAACATAATTGCTAAATTACTATGAATTAAAAATACACACTTTATATAATTGTATTAACTCAATTATTATCACTAAATTGTGTATTAAACACACACATACATATGATATATATATGTTATATATATATACACACACATACACACATACATACATACATACATACATAGAGCCTCTTGTGGCGCAGAGTGGTAAGGCAGCAGACATGCAGTCTGAAGCTCTGCCCATGAGGCTGGGAGTTCAATCCCGGCTCAATGTTGACTCAGCCTTCCATCCTTCCGAGGTCGGTAAAATGAGTACCCAGCTTGCTGGGGGGTAAACGGTAATGACTGGGGAAGGCACTGGCAAACCACCCTGTATTGAGTCTGCCATGAAAACGCTAGAGGGCGTCACCCCAAGGGTCAGACATGACTCGGTGCTTGTACAGGGGGATACCTTTACCTTTTATACATTTACCAATTATACATATACCAATTATCCTCGTGCTCCTGCAACAAGCACTGGCAGAAGATGCCAGCTGGCAACTCACCCACTTTTAAAGTAGGCTTCACCATGGCACCATCCACCGCACTTTTGCTGTGCTCACCATGGGAGCAAGTGGGGAGCAGGGCAGAGGAGGCAGTGGGCAAGCTCACCTTGGCCATCGTGCCCCCTGCCCCTCTCTCCCCATCCTCCCACACTGCTGGCCCCTTTTTACAGTGGACTTCACTGTACCAACCTACACCCCACTCTCCCCGTGCTCCCATGGCTAGCACAGGTGGGGTGGGGGGCTGCTGCCAGCTCCTGGCCTGCTTTTAGAACTGGCTTCACAACTGCATCCTCCACCCTGCTCTCCCCATCCTCTTATGGCAAGCATTGGCAGGGGGGGCTGTTGGCTCATAACCCACTTTTAAAGCAGGCTCTGTCTCCTAGAAGATATATAATATTATACTTTATGTTGCAGCAGGACCGGAAAAATGCACATAACATGTACAGAAACCTCTCTTAAGGCCAGTGTAGCTGTTGGTGCCCCAATTAAAAAACAGATGCCTGTCAGGCTGGAGGTATCTTGAAGCAAGAGTGTGCGTGTCGTGGGGGGGAGGGGTCTCTCAGCATAATTACTCAAAGACACCTTTCAGGCTCAGCCCATGGTAAGGCTGACATCAGCTGGAACTAAGTGTTGCCAGAGGGAGACCTAACTGCACAGGTCCAGCTACTACTCTTGTTGGAAACCCAGTGCCAATACAGATGGCCCAACCACTGTAGTCCCACAGATGAAAGGGCAGAAGACCCCCAAAATGAGATTCTGAAGTAAAGTCGAGCCTGTGTATCTGGAAACCAATGGAGCTGTGATGTCTGTAAGAGCAGCCAGCTCTCTTAGAGTTGAAGGGCTAGCCAGTTCGCCACTGAACAGCTGGTGTGCGCATTCCTATGGCCTGCCGGTCAGCTGCAGCTCTCTTTAAATCCCAATTGGGGTCAAAGACAGCATGTCTGCAGCTGCAAAACTCTGGAAATAAGATCACTCAGTGTCCCTTTTGATGGACTGGAGCATCTGGTCACACTTTGTGCATCTCCAAGTGTGCTCCAACTCAAGATGATGAGGCAAAACAGGCGGCGAGCCAGCTAAGGTGCAGGACTTAAATAGCCAAAGGGGGCCTTCCAACTACTCTCTACTTCAGGCCACCTGAATTTATGCTGTCTGCCAACCACTGCAGCAGAACTGCCCACAGCGCCTCTATGCAGCATGAGGTTGCTGACCACACTTCCACTTCCTCCCCACCACCCCAATCCACATAAGTTGGTTCCATGTTCTGTATCCCCCACAAAGTATGCCTGCCACATATACACTGTACCTTTTCAGTAGCACATTCTGAACAAGCACAGCGAAAATAGTGTAGCCTTGAGTTTCTAGCATTCAAAGTACTGCCAGAACACCTGCCTCTAGACCACACCTTTATTTCTCCTGGAGATTTACATTCCATAGTTATGTCTCAGACATGCACCTGTCAATTCCATGTCAACAAGACCTCCTTTAACATCTCAGCCCGGCCACTTCACAGATCAAAAACTAAAAATTAATTGTAGTAAATTGCAACTGAGATTTTTTTCTTCTTGATGACTTTGAAAATATGGCTGTGACTGTGTTTCAGGAAAAATATATTACTTGGCTGAGATAAAAAATTCATAGGGAGGATTTTTTGTAAAGCCATTGCTCCTGGGTTTTTTAAGTAATTGAAAATATTTCTTTACATGACTAGACCTTCAAGCATTCTGGTTTCTTCCATTATCCTCATAATTACATAATTGTTACTTCCTGCTTTAAGGGAATGGAACATTAATGGAATTATACTCTGGCAATTTGTAGTGGACATTCTTGTTTTCAGTCCAATAAAACAGACTGAAAAATAAATGTTTTATGTGGAAATATATACAGCCTCTCTTAATTTGAGCCAGTAGTGAAGCAGCAATGTAGTTGTTAATGTGTTGACCAGAAGTTGGAAAATGGGTGTCCCAGTCAAGGCATGCACATAAAAACATCCCATCACAGGTCAATCCCAAACACTAGTTCCAGGGGCATGGCTCAAGTTACAGATAAAGTCAATGTGACCACACTCGAGAAGTATTACTTTAATGAAGATACAAACTACCAATCAGATTTTAAAGTTCAAGAACAATTGCCTTGCAGTAGAGCATCTTGGGTTCAAGGAAGATGCACACACATTTTTGTTGGCTTAAACAAGGCCACAGCTTTATTGACTCTGCAGGAGTGTTGGCACAGCATGGGAGAGGGAATCTGAGTTGCAGTCAGCTGATCAGAAGAGCCCAGACCCCAGCAATGCCCTGGGTCCCAACAGGTTCCCCCCCCCCCCGGGAACACGGGCCCCCTTGCAACTGGGATCCCACCCAAGGGAAGTGGCACCTGTTGAGAGAGTTATGAGAGGACTGGGACTGGCCTAAGGTCACCCAGCAGGCTTCATGTGGAGGGATGGGGAATCAGATTAGAGTCCACCATTCTTAACCACTGTACCACATCGGCTCCCTGTGCTCTCTTGATAGCATTAATTTTGCCAGGTGCTCATAGCAATACATATCTGGCCTTGACAGGAGTGATATATTTCAGACACTCCCAATGGCAACTAGTATGTGGCAAGTGTTCTATATAGATAGTTGTGCTATCTGCCCACTATACCCTTTACCCTGTAGCAGGTCCAAACATTATCAACAACATATTCTCTAATTTGATACATTAACAAAAGCTACAAGCAAAGAGTTCAGGTCTGCAATGCTTCTGGTCTGCAAGGCAATTCCAAGACAAATGGAAAAATTCTGGCACACCACCTGACAATAAAGTTCAGCTTTTTGATCCTTCAGGGACTTAACCTAGGCAGAGTCTGCACTTACTTTCTTTATTCCATTGTCAATCCTGTTGAATTCAGATCGCTTTGAACTCGGATCTTCCTCTCCCCCCCCCCCCATTGAAACAGGAAAGTCTTCTGCACGTGGTTAGGGAGTCTCAGAAGGTGTGTGTGTGTGGGGGGGGAGCCAAGCCTCTTTCTTTCTTTTCTTGAAGGGGGGGGGGAGAGGAGCCAAGCAGGGAGCCTCTTTCTTTTCTTGGAGGGGGGAGGGAGATGATCGAAAAAGACAGAGAAGGGAGAAAAAATCCAGGACCGACAGAAGTTGAGAGAAATTAGGGGCTTCGCTTTTAAGGCAAGTTTGTCACATCACCACCTGTTGGCCAGATATGGCCAATCACGGGGACCACGGAGGAGAGCCCAGATTCAAAACAGCCTTTAAATATTGAGCATTAAAAGCAGTCTAAGGTATCACACAATAAAGGTAGGGTCACTCCGGATCAATCCTTCTTGCTGCAGAAGGAAATTTTAAATCACCCTAAATCCAAACGGAAATCGCTTTCTGTGTAGAGGGCAGGGACTGAATCAATCTGGGGTTGGAATAAAAGCTCAGTACAGTTTACACCCTAGAAACCAGTTCTTCCCACGTTCAATCAGCTCTATAAGAGGTGATTGGACACTAGAGCAGTATTCAAATAGGCTCAGGCACTACCAGACAATTGGCTGTTTCATCTTCAGGAGCTAGACAGCCTCCTGCCCAACACAAGTAATTTCAAATGAATGCTAGCAATTGAGAGCAGATAGAGGAGAAGGTGATTTAATTTCCCATTCTCCACGCATGACTCTGACCCACAGGAATTTTAGTCCATGCAGATTCCGGGACTGCATAAGTTACCTTTGGGAGGGTTAGATGGGACTGCTTGTGTAACCTGTGAAAGATCTGTCATCCTTCCAACCACAAATCACTGGATCCAAACCCCTAGACATCCTTGAAGTAAAAATTTACATTTATCAATATAAAAGAACTCTTGATAGCATTTAACAGTGAGCCATAGTTTGAACATTTCTTGGTCATATATCAGTTGTGTGTATACAGATAAATATTTCCCTTCAAATGTTATTGGTGTTCTCTGGGAGACAGGTATCAGATAAGCAGGAATTTATCTGCCATATAAATTGCAACAAATCAATCCCCCTAAAGATTAATATAAAACAGAAATCCAGTGGCATCTTAAGGACTAACAATATTTATTCCACAAAGGGCTTTCTTTCTTCATCTCTCACTTCTTCATATATGATTGTTTCATTAGAATAGACTAACATGGTTGGCCCACTGGAATACTTAAAAAGAAACAAAATTTCATGTCGACAGTTGCTTACTCAATAAAGTCCGAAGGACAATTTCCTGGGTCCACTTCAAGAGGATTCTGAATAGTCTTGTTTAGGATTGAACTGTAATGGAGCAATCCTAATCATATCCATTAAAAGGCCTATTCAAGACTACCCAAGGGAGCTACTCTCAGGGCAAAAAAAAAAAAAAAAATCTCAGGGTTGCATTAGAATTCTCTTATTTTGAGTTCAGCAGGATGTCTCCTTAACAGCTAAGCTAGTTGAGTCTGTGGAGGACCTAGAAAGGTGCCTGGAAAAGGTAAAGGGACAGGTGAGGGCCAATAAACTGAAGCTCAGTCTATACAAGTCTGAGGTACTGCTGGTCAATGGATAAATTGTCCAGGGTCTGTGGAGGGGGTTCCCTTGGAATAAAAGGTTCATAGATTGGGGATCTTAGCCTGCAGTTGGAGATCCAGATGTTATTAGATCAAGCTACAACTGTCCCTTGAAAAGCATGATCTGGCCACAGGGATCCATGCTCTGATCACATATGATTTCTGTAACATGCTCCCGATAAGGCTGAAAATTGTTTGTAGACTTCAATTGGTTCAAAATATGGCAGCCAGGCTATTGTTTCAAGGATCATATGCCAAAAGACCTGCACTGGATACTTATTTGTTTGTGCAGATGATTCAAAGTGTTGATTCTTAAGGGACTAAAAGTCTTCAGACCAAGAACATGTCATGGATGAGCAACACTGAGGGCTCCTCAGAGGAGGAAGTGTCACAAGCAGCCAGTCTGCAACCAACAAGAGCAGACCAGCAGAGGAGTCAGCATCAGGTGTTCCTTGACCTTCAGCCAGCAGGTGGTACAGAATTTGCCTCCATCAGTGACCCAGCAGCTGAAGGCCAACAATCTGCCCCTATTTCTTTAATACCTTTAGAATGACACAGGAGAAGGCTCAGAAAAGACTTACAAGCTAGGTGTCCAAATATACACCTTTTGGCTCAGTGCCAGTTGCCTGGTCATAGGGGGGATGAATTGTCACAGGAGCTTCACAAAAAAGCTGGTTCCATGCATACCATTTTGGCCGATGGCTAGGAAGAAGAGTTGGTTCCTATATGCTACTCTTTCTCTACCAGGAGCTCAAAGTGGCTTACAATAGCCTTCCCTTTCCTCTCCCCACCCTGTGGGGTGGGTGAGGCTGAGAGAGCCCTGACATTACTGCTTGGTCAGAACAGCTTTATCAGTGCTGTGGCGAGCCCAAGGTCACCCAGCTGGCTGCATGGGGGGGGGGGGGAGTGCGGAATCGGACCTGGCTCACCAGATTAGAAGTCTGCACTCCTACACCAAGCTGGCTCTCTCTAACTCGTGAGGGGATATAACATGTCCATTAGATGCTGCACTGGCCAACACTAACTTAACTGATCCTTGGTAAACCTGAATCCTATACCATTCATGACATTGAGCTTCTGAAACTCCTTCTTCCCTTGTTTCTATTGGCACTTTGGTAGATGCTGTAACCAGACAATGAAAGCCTGTTCCAGCACTGACTCAGAACAGCATAACTCCTCCTGCGCTATACAGTTCACCAGTTAAGTTCTACCTCTCAAGCCTTGCTCTATGGGTCTCAGTGCAACTTATGAACAAAGGGCTAAACAACAAAAGAAGTTCAGAAACAAATGTTTCTGATGTCAACAAACACCAAGAAAGTCTACATGATCAGGCAGTCGGTTAAAAAGTGCTATAAGGAATATATCAGTTCCTCTTGAGCTGTCCATCTCTATCAGATCAATAGCCCTCCCAAGCATGGGACATTCAAGCTTTCAGTTTGAGAAATTGAAGTTCTCAAAAGAAGTCAGGGTTGTAACACAAGTCCATCATGGTGTGTCACAGAAATGAAATGAGTTGTCTCCTGTGCGATTGATGACTGACACAAAATGAGGAGGAAAATAAACAAGAGGTTTTCTTTTTTTTTTTGAAAAAAAAGTTGCTAGAATACTTCTGTCAGAAAGTTTACACTAAGGGACCCATTCTTTGTTTTATGGTTCTGCATGAATCCAGCTATCAATAATGTTGAAGGGAAGAAGGGTCCAGAGAGGTGGGCAGTAATGTCCTAAGGGATCTTTTTATCATGTGACAGAATACAAATTAGGTGGAAGTTCAAACTATACAATGCATTAAAACAGCTTTCCAAAAAAGGGGGAAAAATGAATGAAAATTATGTACCCACAGCAACCAAAGAGCATTTTAATTTGATATTATGGCGATGATATGTACACTTAGCCTGGGTCCAAAATGGACAACTTCCAAAACAAGCCAAATAAGATACACAAGATAATAGAAAGAGAATAGGTTAATTGTATACATAATTGCCTTTTCTGTTTCTTCTTTGATTCTGTTCAGCTCTTTTGAATGTTCCTTTCATAATCTAGAGGTATTTAGGAAAATAATTAGAAGAAGAGTTGTTTTTATATGCCGCCTTTCTCTACCCAGAGGAGTCTCAAATCAGCTTAGAATCACCTTCCCTTTCCTCTCTCCACAATAGACACCCTGTGAGGTAGGTGAGACTCAGAGAGCCTTGATATTAGTGCTCGGACAAAACAGCACTATCAGGGTTGTGACGAGACAAGGTCACCCAGCTGGCTTCATATGGGAGAGCAGAGAATCAAACCCAGCTCACCAGATTAGAAGCTGCCACTCCTAACCACTACACCATCTTGGCTCAATTACACTTGAATGCAACATTCCACAATCTTTTGTGAGGAATAATGCACAACTAAGAAGAACAGGGGTTGCCATATAGCTGTGATTTGTTAGGAGGAGAAAAAAATGGCACCAGTGCAGTTTAGCTCCCATTGCATTTATAACCTTTACCAATAGATGAGAATACCTAATAATTATAATGACACGGTCCAGCTTCTTATGATGTGTTGCGGCATCATTTCATTGAGTAATGGGAAATACAGAATGTTTCTCAGATTCCAGGAATAAATTCCTGGGTATGATTTGAACTAGTATATCCTACTTTCGTGATTTGGACAAATTATCTGTTATCCAGCACAGACCCATCTATTTCCTACACAGTGTCACCTTTTGCTCTAGCAGCAAGGAAAATAAAAGCAAAGGTGATTTACAAAAGTGACCACTCAATTTAGATCTTATCTTTCACGAACACTGTAAAATTTTAATGGTGGTAACTGATTTAGAATGTTTTAGGTGTAAAGTTTTTTAACAAATATTATGATTAGAGTTTTTTCCCCTTTTTAAATTTTCTGATGGTCTATGGCTTGGCTTGACTTGTTTGGAAAAGTAAAAGGCCAGCCACCTCCCTTTGTACAGCTTACATTTAAATATTAAATAAACAAACAAACAAAACCTTCCAGTATATGAATCATACACAAGACAGCATTCAAACTCCTATTTAACATGCTCATTTAATGACACATTAATAAATAAAAATAAATAAATTATTGGCACAAATCCCTTTGTCAGATGCCTGGATTTTCTAGTTCCTGTGAGTTGAAAGCACTCCTGCAGTGCCTGCACCCATGCAAACAAAATCAATGTTAGAAGACCATTGCTACCTGAACTGTCTATTGATGTCAAAGAAAACAAGTCTCATAGTGCATGCATACCTCTTTTATTGGGTTTTCAAACTGATAGAACTTAAAGCATATTCTACCAGTGTATGTCCTTCATTCCTTCTTCTACTTTGGAAAGCTGCAACACTGGAATGTTATAGTTCCATTATCCATTGCCTACAGCAATGAATACAGACACATAACTGTTATTATCCATGGGTAATGTGCTTGGAAACAATACAGCCAAATTCTTGATCTTCGGAATGAGAACTTTCCCCAAGGGAACAATTGTATTTCAGGTTGGAAGCATACTTGCTAGATACCATCTGAAAGTTTTATCATCTCCACCAAATACTGAGGTTAGAATTGGTTTTAGCTTCCCTCATAGACCTCACTTTTGAAAAAAAATTCCATGGTGCTTTGTGTATTTATCCATTAATTTATCAGTATAGGGTATATCAGTATAGGGTAAATTTATATATAATTGGGTAAATTTATATATATGTTGTTGTTAGGTGCCAAGTCATATCCGACCCATCGCAACTCCATGGACAATGATCCTCCAGGCCTTCCTGTCCTGTACCATTCCTTGAATACCATTTAAGTTTGCACCTACTGCTTCAGTTATTCCATCCAGCCACCTCATTCTCTATCGTCCCCTTCTTCTTTTGCCCTCGATCGCTCCCAGCATTAGGCTCTTCTCCAGGGAGTCCTTCCTTCTCATGAGGTGGCCAAAGTATTTGAGGTTCATCTTCAGGATCTGGCCTTCTAAAGAGCAATCAGGGCTGGTCTCTAGGACTGACCGGTTTGTTTGCCTTGCAGTCCAAAGGACTCACAAGAGTCTTCTCCAGCGCCAGAGTTCAAAAGCCTCAATTCTTTGACGCTCGGCCTTCCTTATGGTCCAACTTTCACAGCCATACATTGCAACTGGGAAGACCATAGCCTTGACTAGATGCACTTTAGTTGGCAGGATGGTGTCTCTGCTTTTTAGGATGCTGTCTAGATTTGCCATAGCTTTCCTCCCCAGGAGCAATCATCTTTTAATTTCTTTGCTGCAGGCCCCATCTGCAGTGATCCTGGAGCCCAGGAAAATAAAATCTGTCACTACCTCCATTTCTTCCCCATCTATTTGCCAGGAATTTAGAGGGCCGGATGCCATGATTTTTGTTTTCTTGATGTTGAGTTTCAAGTTTTTGCACTCTCCTCCTTCACCTGCATCAACAGGCTCTTTAGTTCCTCTTCGCTTTCTGCCATTAGAGTGGTATCATCTGCATATTTGAGGTTATTGATATTTCTCCCTGCATTCTTGATCCCAATTTGTGATTCCTGTAACCCTGCCTTTCTTATGATGTGCTCCACATACAAGTTAAATAGGCAAGGCGACAGTATACAGCCTTCCCTAACTCCTTTCTCAATTTTGAACCAATCAGTGATTCCATGCCTGGTTCTCACTGTTGCTTCCTGACCTGCATATAGGATGAAGCAATGTGTATTCATTACTCCAGGCAGTTTGCTACAAAAAAAGCCCGGTTCCCAGGAGAAGGGAGAGGGAGGCAGATGTGAGGGCGGGCACTGGAGATGGAGATCACACTACTTTGGCTACTTTGGTTATGCACATTTATTTCACTTGTGGTTGACACACAAAGTTGACACAGAAAGCATGTCTCTCAGACCTCACCCCCCAAAAAAAAAATCATGAAAAAATTATTTTCTTAAACTTCAAGGCTGGGGGGGGGGTTGTATTAAAATAAGCACTATGTATCTATGATTAGATGTATAGGCATACCAATGGAGGAGTTTCACTTTTAAAAATGCTTGCATCATAGCCCCTTTAAAACAGGAAAAAAGGTCATTGGCTGCCTGGCATGATTGACAGGTGGAGGAAGAGATGCATGTATAGTATGTACCTCTCCTCCGCCATTTCAGGCAGCCATGTGGAGTGCCAGGAATCACCAAAAAGCAGTAGAAGAAAGCTGGAGAGCAAGGTGAGAAATAGCAGCAGGTGCGATTTTTTATAGCATCATGCAATTTTGTTGAAATGACGCTATTTTTTTAGATTTGCGGAATGGCCCTGCAAATCTTACAGCAGTAAACCTAAATATCTTACAGCAGTGAACCTAAAATCTTTACACTTGTTGTAATTCCAGATCTCCATGTCCCACCTGGAGGTTGGATACCTCTGGGTTGAAAATATTCCTTGGGGTTTGGAGGTAGGACCTCAAGAAAGGTACAATGCCTCAGAGTTCTTCCTCCAAAGCATCAATTTTTGCATGCAGAGCTAATCTCTGAGATGAGCATCAATAGTAGAGACAATGATAGAGGTTCGGGTGGAGGAGCGCAGGTATGTCCCACCTGCACTGTGGTCTCTGGCCAGTCCTTACCAGCGACAGCTTGTATTTTTTGGCACAAACAGACAGACAAGTACATCTCTTATGTCACTTTCATGAGATTGCCCATGATCTCAAAACTATTGTGTGTGTTTTAAAATCAAATCATTTCTGATGATGTTGAGGTTGAAGGGTGAATGTGAAATCTTCCATGTGCAAAGACTGTGCTCATCTTAGTCTGGAATTCTCTCAGTTATGTCCAGATAAACTCATATTTTTGTCCTGTGACATGCAGAGTGTTTTGTCCTTCTCCTGGGTGTCACAGTTCTTTAGACACATGCTACATGGTTTAAACACAGATACATGTTCACATACATACCCATAGTCCTTGTAGTGGTGATGTATTTTCATATTTTTCTCAAGGTGGCCATGATCTCCGGCTCCCCTTTTTTTTATTTCTTACTGAAATTCAAGTAGCCTTGCTTCTGATTTGCTGCATTTGACTTCAGACAGTACAACAGCTGGGAAATCAGTGAAGCAGCAGAGCAGAGTGGTCACAATGGAAAGAACTTATCAAATAGAAAACTGCCCGAGAAAACCCATGTGGTAACCTTTCACACTGAGACACTGTATTGGATATCCCCCCAGGGAGATTGCAAGACATATTTTGCCATGATAACAATGTAAAATCTACAAAAGCGCAGAGGGCATAAAAAGCATGCTATTACTGTTAAGAGAGAAACATCAATGAATCTATGTGATGTGCTCTTTAGGCAACCCACAGCACACAATTCTAAATAGAAGGAAGAAGTCAAGGCTCAGTGGAGCATTTTTTAATATATTGTTATTAATATATATGTGTTGTCATTGGCAGTAAACTCATTTTTGCCTGGACTTGTCTATCATCTCTTGGAAAAGTGACTACATTTCAACAGCTGAGGCGTCGAAGAGCTGAGCAGAAATTTTATTTGGGTTCAGGATCATTCTTGTTTGTTTCTTAAATATTTTGATCATAATATTGTTATGACACATCTTTGAATGAGTTAATCCATTCAGTTAAAATGCCCATATATCTTCCCCAGTAACTTTTTTGTCTCTCATTTAGAAAGGAGTTCTCCAGACTAGTAAGTTCTGTGCAGTGGGGCTTCCTTCCCAACTTCCTGGAAAATCAGAGAAAGACTTCCTTTGTTTAGAGGCAACTAACTATGCAATCCAAACCAGAGTTACATCCTTCTATGCCCATTAATTTGAATGGCCTTGGAAGGGTACAACTTTTAGGATAGCATTGTCAATTTCCTATTTCTAGTGAAGGCATGTCTTCAGATAGGTATCTGCTTAGTCACTTTTCATGGATGGGGGTTGTCCTAACCAGAGGGGTTGTCCTAACAACATACCGGTCCTGGTTCCTGTGATAGCAGCGCTGGTGGGAGACCTGCACTGAAACAACCCCAGCTGCTCATGAATGCTTAGTTCCTATGCCGCCAGCAGTGTCTCAGAGCAACAGCCAGCAGAGGTGGGCAATCAGGCTATATATCAGTTTGCTGCTAGTTACCTCCCAAAGGCACAGCATTGTGATCCAGACACAATGGAGATTTAAACATATGCATAAATCTCTTATTTTTAATGATGTCCAAATGTGCACCAAAACTAAGAATGTACTTTGATTCGGAAACTGCCGGTTTGAAAAAGGACACCCCAAGCCAGTATTTAGACTTGACTTCTTTTGATGGAATTCTGAGATGTGTCCATTTATTTGAGAATACTGTGTATGACAGTGGTTCTCGACCTGGGGGTCAGGGCCCCTTTGGAGGTCGAACGACCCTTTCACGGGGTCGTGCCAGGGCAAGCAGCTTGGCCGGGGGGGGGGCATCTACACAACAGCCTTGTGGTATAGATCAAGATAGAGCGTTCGTCTGTCTGGAGCAGTGGAAAAGAGCGAGATTAGCATGGTGGGACAAGAGGCAGAACTGAACTGAGGAACACCAGGAGAAAAAACAACTTACATACAATCATGAACAATGGATCTTCACACCATTGGTCATTTTAGGTTTAATTTCTGTGGAAGAACACTTGCATAATTTTATGATGGGGGGGTCACTGCAACATGAGGAACTGTATTAAAGGGTTGCGGCATTAGGAAGGTTGAGAACCACTGGTGTATGGGATCCAAAGTTCTGTGAACAGAGAATATTCTTCCTTTTTCCTTTTACCACTAGCCGTGGATGCTGTATTAAGCCTTCATTTTGATGGAGGCACCTGTAAAAAAAGGGATGCCAGAATGAGGATAACTAGTAGGAGGGTTCGGGTGGGAACATGAAGGTTTCAGACAACACTACATCATTTCTAGGTTTTACCATAGAATTTCCAGAAATTTCTAGAGCTACCCATTGTCACTTCCCAGTTGTACCTGGAAGTGATTTACTGGCACAGAATCCAGTATCAGGTTTCTCTCTCACTTCTGCTCTACAAGTAGCAGCACTGATCAGTGGGAGGCCTTCCGCTATAGCAGAAGGTCCAGCAATCCTATGTGCAAAATCACCACGTGGCAGTCTGTGTTGGAGAAAGAAGGAGGAATTTGTTGGAAATCTGTTCCTGCTCATGTGCAAATTATGCAGCCTTTGAAAACGTCATCCCATGCTAAGGGGAAGGCGGTAGCTCCGTGGAAGAGCATTTACTCTGCATTTAAAATGTCCCGGGCTCAGTTTCTGACATCTCCAATTACAGTGATCAGGAAATGGATGCTTTAAAGGCCTGTGCTTGAGAATTTCAGGGGGAAAGTTAGGTTAATCTGCTGCAACAAAAAAAATATTTCTAAGTCCAATGACTACTTACATACCAACTACTTGAGATCCTAGAACAGGGGTAGTCAAACTGCGGCCCTCCAGATGTCCATGGACTACAATTCCCAGGAGCCCCTGCCAGCAAATGCTGGCAGGGGCTCCTGGGAATTGTAGTCCATGGACATCTGGAGAGCCGCAGTTTGACTACCCCTGTCCTAGGGCCATAGTCAGTCAGAGTAGACGATTCACACCTTAACAGACCAACAGTCGGACTAAGCAAAAGGCAGCTTCCTATGAGAACACTTCATTTATGGGCTGAGTGTCTCTACTTCCAACTATTTTTCTTTTCTTTGAAACCAACTGCAAACAAGATTGAACAGCCATGAATTCAATAATAAATGAACTGAAAATGAGTAATATTTTTAAATATTTTTTTAAAAAATTATGATCCTCCCTAATGGTTTACACAAAGGCTTTTTAATGTTATGGGTTGATAGACTTCTAAAAGCTTCATCACTTACACAATATGGGTAGACTTAATGGAGACACTAATCCATTCCAATCACTCCTTTAGCTCCAGTGTCTCTGCTGTGCACCTAAACAGATGAGAACAGAAAGTTTTCTGCTTTTTTAAAGCATAAGGATGTGTTCAGACCTCTGACTCTGTTGGTTAATTGCCATTAATTTTCTTATCCTGCCTGGACAATTGTGTGTGTGCGTGTCTAGTGGCAAAACAATTTGTGCTACTTATCGCAAATGCAGGCAAACACCTACAAGGAAAGAGCTTTTAATATAGATTTGGGAATTTGAACAAGCGTTTCCAGCACATTGTGGTTTGACTCAGGCCAATGTAGAAATGCATTATTTCCAGTTTGTGAATCAATGCATTTCCAACAAGAGAAAAAACTTCTACAATTGGTTCTGTTTGAGAATTTTTTTTATAGCTTAGGGCCATACACCAGTGGTCACTTACTGTTTTTTCTCTAGCTTTTGGCATCTGCTAAAGCCTGGTCCTTTTCTTTCTTTCTTTTTAAAAATCTAATTATTTATTTTAAAAGACAGAGGGGAAACAGAAAAGAAAGGGAAAGAAAAAAAGGGGATGATACAACATAAGAGCATTTGTCAAGGACAATCATCAGTATTACATAAAATCGGGTCCGTGCACCCAAACGGAATGCTGAACGTTCTAAAGGAGCTGAAAGTGGCAGGGAGGGGGCTGGCCAGAAGCACTGGGATCTTTCTGCAGCTCTTGAGGGACAGAGGGCAGATCTGGTGCTTCGGGAGGGAGCTGGGCAGGAGCTTGGGGATCTGATACAGGAAAGTCCTGGAGCGCTCCCAATCCCCAAACTTCCCAGCCAACACTTTCCATTAGAAGGTGGGGGTATGTAGATAAAGGGAGAGCCCAGCCTATTACACCCCATCAGGAGAGGCAGGCCTGTCATGATTCCGCTCTCTTTAACTGGAAGCAAGCCCTAAAAGTCCCCTTGCCTCATCAAAGCCCAGTCCAGGTTTAGGCTACATAGGGGAGGGAGAGGCCAGGAGGGAGCCGGATAGTTGCTTGGGGCTTTGTTTGCTGCTAGCTGAGAAAGAGAAAGGGAAGACAGGGAGCACTGTCCCTCCCATTGATATTCACACAACAACTTTTCCCCTGTTCCTATGGTACAGCCGCTTAAGATGCATGCTCAACACTTGAGCCTTGTGTTGCTGTTGAGGGAGAGGTGCTTGGTTCCTGTACTCTGCTTGGCTCACATGATACTGCCTCCTCAGCTCAAGAGGGCTGTCAGAGGGGGCATAGGCAGCCTGTCCCAGCATAGAGCTCAGATTGTGCTTCAAAGGCTTGGCTTTGCCTCACTGCCTGCTGGGATCACTAACTCAGGCCTGGCTGGCTGTGTTTCCCCTCCCTTTTCATTGGCTTCCCTCACTGTTCTTGATGGTCCTGTGCACAAAAGTGCAGGGGGTGGTGAACAGAGAGGAGCCCATGGAGTAGTAGAGAGCCAGTTTGGTGTAGTGGTTAGGAGTGCGGACTTCTAATCTGGCATGCCAGGTTCGATTCTGCGCTCCCCCACATGCAACCAGCTGGGTGACCTTGGGCTCACCACGGCACTGATAAAAACTGTTCTGACCGGGCAATGATATCAGGGCTCTCTCAGCCTCACCCACCCCACAGGGTGTCTGTTGTGGGGAGAGGAATGGGAAGGCAACTGTAAGCCGCTTTGAGCCTCCTTCGGGTAGAGAAAAGTGGTAGAGAAAAGTGGTATATAAGAACCAACTCTTCTTCATCATCCTTTTATCTGGCTGGCACATTACTGGCTGCCCCTGAGCTATTCTGAGGATTGTTGAAATATGCAAGCAGAGTGCAAAAATCCAGATCCTTTGCATTCCAACAGTGGGTTGATTTGACTTGTAGTCTACAGAGATGATGGCTACTACAATGCCGCTTTTATGGCTTGAGTAAGATTTATAACTATGTTACACCGTCAGACCTTTTGAAATGACTAGTGTGTCCAGTAGCACAGATTATCAAAGTTCAGCTCTCAACGTTTTTGTGGAGTATCATGACAATATTAAGTTTTATGTGTCACTTGTATGGTTTTCTACAAGGCAAACAGGAGTTGGGGAGTTGGGGAGAATTAAGATTGGGAAAATGGCATGAGGAAAAAGCATTAAATATCTACTTCCCATCACTTTCTCCCTGGCCCTTTGTAGTCATTCCTACTCCCCCTGGATGTTTGGAATACAAAACAAACAAAAGGGATATCCTGATCATGTGGCTTGTCGTCTAGATTTCTGCTGTCCCAAAATGACTCTGAGAGTTCCAAAAGTCTTTTTGTAGATCCTTTGGCCCTACACAGACTTTCATTCTCCAAGCTACTATCTCTGGGAGTTTTAAATATATATATAAAAAACTTAACCTGTCTGTGACACATAGATCTTAGATCATATTCCATTTCCCTATGAGCTGCCTTATGCCAAAAGACCTATCATCCTCTCACAGATCGATGTGTCTTTGGGATTGTAATCTATATTTACTTTGCAGAAGATACTGAACCTCTGCATTCAGTTGATTCAGCTTCTGTTTCAAGTTCCTTGACCTCAGATGTCTTCCTCTTCACTCTAACATGTATTGCCTAAAACACTTACTGCTGAGAGTCCCTCCGGCCATTTTGAAAGGTGTTTCATCACACTGCAATAAATGTGAAATACTGATGCACTCAAAATGGCAAAAAAGGAGGTGAAAACAGCAGCTGTATATCGACATGGGGCCTAACCGAGGCATTTATTACACTTCACTTTGCTACAATTGTCTACCTTTGGCAAAAGGAAGATTGTAAGTGTCCCTGGTGGTCTGAGTCAATCAATACTACATGGGAGTTAAATTAGGCCTCAAGTCAAGCATACATCCACCTTGGCTGAGATACCTCCAACTTAAAGTCCCTGGAAAATTTACATTTTTCCACTAAGTTAACCAATAAGAAAGTGAAATGAGTGAGAAAAAATGCAGCTGTCTAGCCCAAATCATGCATTCTTTTGAAATGGACATTTTCCAAATATCAGCTAAGGTCCTTCTTTAACAACAGCCCTATAGTGTCAAGTCAACACCAGGAACAGTTTTTAAGATAAAAACATTGACTATGAAAGCAAAATTGCAGGATAATGATATTAAAATGGAAAGAAAATTCTGGGGGAGAAATATCATTGGGGAATTTCAGGCTCAACAAAAATGGAATTATTCATTCAAATAGAACCTTTAGATACAATTTGAACCACATTTATTTCAAGGCATTTCCATTCTCAGATCAACTGTTTTACACAGATATGAAAGACAGACTCCTCTGATTTAGGAAATAAAGATGCAATTCACTGATCGTTTACACAAGTTGCATCCATTTCAATCATCCACTTAGGACAGTTGCCACAGTTGTATGTGTGTGATGGAACCAAAGGGTGTATTTTTTTAAATAAGGGAATTGAGTACACATAATTTACTGCACACACAATACTCCAGAATTTCAAGATCTTTGCCCTTGTTCCTAAAAATGTATTTTTAATCCAGAGAATACTACAAGGATGTGTACTGATTTTGTGCCTTGGTTCCTTAAAAAAAAATATGGACACTGCAGTGTTACTGTGTGCATATTGGTTTGTTGTTTTTTAATGGACATGAGAATTTAATGAGTTATGTAATTTACAGAAAATAGTTCTGGTTCCTATGGTCCATGATAACTCCTTATAAAGTTGTGCATATATCTTTCACATCTCACAGGGGGCATATATATGTCACACACAGCTTGCACATGGTGACCGTGTATGGTTTTTCAAGGGAAGAGGCATTCAGAAGAGGTTTACGATCACTTTTCTCTGTGTCACTACTGTGGTATTCCTTGGTGTTCCCCCAACGCTTCTTAGCTTTTGAGATCTGATGAGATCAGGCTTGCCTGGACTATTCAGGTCAGGGCATTTTGACCACAGGGATGTATATTTAAGTATAAAATGGTTTCCAGGCTAACCAGATTTCTGCATCTTATTTACAAGGCTACTCTTAAAGTATGCAAGAGAAATGCCTGAACTTTAAAAAAATGCATGTGGGCAATATCCGGTGCCAATGAAGGCAATCCCTTTCTTGGAAAAAAGGACATTATCAACTTTTCGAGCCAGATTAAGCAGATTTGAATGAATCTGTGTAAAACAAAGGATTACTTTCCTGAGATCTATAGGAAATGCTAAGAAGAATACTAGACATGCTTTCTGGTTTGCCAATACACAGAGTCTCAAAACACCGCAGGAATGTCCACAGAGACTTATCCAAATCAGGGATCATTCAGGCCACAACATGAACCTACCTTCAGTGTTGGGGGATGGATGTAAATATCACAGCTAAGTGTGACTGGTCATGTGAAGAGTGACTTGCACTTGAAACTAAGTGCAACTGATCCATACATGCTTGAGATGAACTGCACATCTGTCTACCATTATCCCTCCTTTGGCACAAACAGCAGCATCATGGTTGAATGGAGACTTGAACCTGCGACTCCTTGCTCCTAGACTGCATAATACAGGTGTGGCTCTCAGACAAGCTCAACTCGCTTGACAAATTAAGCCATAGTCACATTTGGAGCTCTTCCGCCAGGCATTTGGTTGAGACCAGGCCCAACCAACAGCAAATGAAGGGCCCCTGCTCCCCTCCCTCTCGGAACTCCACCAGAGTGCTCTGGACCTGTTTGCACTGTCGCATTGTTTACATTGTTCTGTTGTTACAACTACCAGTTATTAATATTATTGTATGGTTATTCATGTGTTATAGATTGTTTTATGTATCGTCCATATGTTCCATGTAAACTGCCCTGAGCCTCCGGGGAGGGCAGTATATAAATTTAAATAAATAAATAAATAAATAAATAAATAAATAAATAAATAAATAAATAAATAAAGCTGTTGAGCAGCTGCTCCAGACTCTAACCTGAGTTAAAAGTCATGCAGGAATCAGCTCAGAGCAGATAAGTGTTTTCCACGTGAGGGAGCCAATAAGTTCCACTGATTTTGTGATCTGCGACTGAACCCACCTTTTATTTCAACAGTAACTTTTTCTAATTAAAGCATCTTATGCCTCAAAGTAATAAAGCTGCTGGGCAAAAAAAAAAAAAAAAAGCTGATTTAATAACCTTGCAATGAAAAACAAAAGGCAATTATTTAGCTCAGTCTTTTGTGAAAGTGAAATGGAATGTTAGTGTATTATTATTATATTGCCTTACTAATCAAATCAAAAGGAAAGGTACTGTACTCCACAGAGGTAAGCACATGGCTAATATATTTAGTTGACATTAATGTACATGTTTGCCTGTCCTCCTATTTTAAGACCTACTTTGGTATGATTAGTATAATTTGGTCCCATAAATCTACATGCAATAGATTTTTTTTTAAAAAAATAATCATTTATCTTCCAGATAAATATGCCAGTTTTTATTTTAAATTTTTATGAAGAGGAAAAAAAGTGGCTTAACTAACTTTCCCCCCCCACTTATTGAGAAAATTACATTGAATATGAAATAGGTAAGCCTTAGTATGCCAGATGTCTTTCTTGTGTAAGCAATTTAAATTCAATTTGTGGCAGAGAAATGCAACCATTCCTAGATCAATAGACTGAATTTGCTGGAGCTGGAGCTGACACACTACACCTCACACAGCCAACCTGGGGAGGGAACTAGTACTCATACCTGAGGGACTTTCTCTTGCTTTTATCACAAAGTAAATCTCCTAGGATTACAGGTACTTAACACTAATTAGATCTGCTCTATCACCTGCCATTTGAATGCCCTCCGTTTCCAAACCACCCTGCAGTTGCTTTCCTGTTTTGGTGAGATAATTGTGGGTGTGCAGTCCACTCAAGTAAAATGATAGCTTTGGATACGCACATGGGCAACGGTTTTCTACAGAAATCACAGGGGCTGCCGTGCAAACACTGGCAGAGACAGTGTAACTGGTTTACCTGGTTAATTTATGTACCTTTTGTCAGAATATAATTATGTGATTAGAGCATGACTCTGTAAACAAATAGCACCTTGGCCTTCTTCAGCTGTGTGAGGTGAAGCATGTCTGAGGCTGTGCTTAGATTACTTACGCTTTGCTGGCAGCAGAGGCAGGCTAGAGACACCTTGGATTAATATACTTGAGACTTAACTTCCCATATTTTGCAATGCCTTCTAGGGCCACAAAATGCTATTGCCTCTATTCTGGCATAACTTTAAGATACACCAGAGCAAGGGCAGTTTATGCTGGCACAGGGCACTAGAGGCACTGTGCTGTTGAATCCCACTAGCACACGAATGCCTCAACCACACACCAGCAGAGCAATGGCACAAATTCCACCGCTGGCATTGATATGGCTATATGGCGGTTAGATGCTTCCCAAAGTGTCTTCAGTAGGGGAACGCCACCCTCCCCTGAGCAGTGCAAAGTTGTGCTGGCAAAAATGGTGTCATAGTGATTGTAACTTCAAATTCACTTCTCCCACACAAACACACACATAGCTGAGGCCATGCCCACAGGACCCCCAAGGATCTCAGGAAACCCATTAAGTGTTCACACATCACACTCCCCTGCTCTGGCAGCACCCCTCCTCAAGACCAAATCATGTCTCCCTCTAATTGGTGTCCAGGAATTCTAGCTGTCTGATAGCTTTCTGCTACGCAGACCTAGTGTGAGCGCACAATCACCTCAGTTGTGAGCACAACACAGACAAGGCACCTAGCACCACAGAAGAACCTCAAGAATGCTGATCTTTCATGTATTTGAATATGATGTAGGCCCAACATACATGCCCAGATTTTCACAGCAGTCATATCGTAGAGCTTGGATTTGGATTCTGTTTTGTTTTGCACCATTCTTGCCTCTTCGGATTTTTGGTCTTCAGAAATCTGAATCATTTTTTTTTCTTGTATCAAAAGAACGGCAATTTCTCTAAGTGGGGTGGGGACTTCATCCCCGACATGGTCATGGGAGGTTACAAAGGTTGTCATTGTTTTTATATTTTTGCTGCTATCCTAGTGCAGCTGCACAGTAACACTAATTTCCCGTCTTCCCATGCCAAGTTGTGTGGGTTTCTTTTTGTGATTCTCTAATTTGATTTTACACACTGGTTGTCATCTTGGCAGTTTTTTAAAAGCCTCTCATATGCCAATTGCATTCTTCTCTCCAAATGGATTGATCTCCAGCAATTCTCAAGTTCGGTGGTTTGTTGAAGATTCATGTAGCTCAGCCACCATCGTAATGTTACACTTCCAGAGACTGCAAAATTTTCCCTCCTCCCAACTAAGTGCATTAAAGTATCAACATGAAAAATGTTTTTCAGAGTTTCTGCATTTCTTCCCCAGTGTAATTTTCTCAATGGGGAAGTGGGGTGGGAGAAGACACCTCCATCTTAGACTTCCTATTCCAACACCCCTTTCTCTCTCTGCATTTTATTTCAATTTCATTCTGTGCTGATCAGCTCCTTTTATTAACTTTGCATGCAGCACTGAAATCCTGTTTCCTAAATACAGGGGGCACTGCCATTTGCCTGCTCTTCAATCCCTCTTTCAAGCAAATACCATCAGCGGTCTAAAACCTCTGAAACCATGTTTCGATTTTCTCCCATCATATTAATTTATTTTTATTCAGTGATCTGAGACTATGATAAGACATTAATTGTGGCCATTGTTACTGATTAGTGTTTTATCGCTAGTCTCAGATCATTAGATTAAAAAAAAATATATGATGGGGGATTTAAAAGTGTAATGGGTTTTGGTCCAGTCTTGGACTTCTCTTTACAGTGTTGAGGTGGTTGAATGGATGGAATGACTTCAAAGTAGGCGGGGAAATTGGCATCAATGGGAAGTAAAAGGCAGGAGAGAAAATGCTTGTTTAATTCTGCTCTTTGATTCACTTTGACTTGAAAGCAGGAAATAAAAATCACCACAAAAGAGTACCCAGAAAATGTGGGATGGGGGAAGCTATCAAAAGCAAAGCCAGCCCAGAAGCTATCAAAATTTGTGAAGAATGGGGAAACATCCCTCCCCATGACGATTTAAGGTTTAGAGTTCCATTAAAGATCCATCTCTCATCCATTTTGTACATTTTGACTCATCTTCATGAATAGCTTGATGTGTGTGGGAGAGTCTGTGTGGTAAATAGCTATACAAAACAATCTCTCCACATGGAGTAGTTTTCATATGATTGGATTAAAAACCATGTGGCTGGTTGCTATTGGAATCCACTGTTAAAACAGTTTGCCTTTTGGCCCATCTTGGGCTCTTTTTCCCCAAGGTGGCCTACAACAATTATTCAAAAATATGCAAACAGTAAATCCTGATCAGACATAACATTGTGGCCTTCCCATAGTCTCTTCCCTCCCATAGATATAGGAGAACTCTTTTTGCCCACTCTCAGACATTTGCTGTTTTGTTGTTGCAAAACATCTTCCCTCCAACTGTGAAGAATACAGTCCTCCCCTCTTCCATGGCCTTCACAAATCTATGGAAGGTTGAGCGGCAGATGGTAGCAATGACAACAGTTGCTTGTTGCTTTTCCATCTTGGCTGTTTTTATTTCTTTTGTTTTTATTGTTAGAAATATTTTTAAAGAAATTATTTCATGCTGCTTTGGATTGTATTCAGGGGCATAATTAACAAAACATATTTTTCTAATACTAAATAAAACATGGTTTATGACAGAATCGAAGAAGACCTGCCCAGCAGTCAGCCCAATCAAGGTCCTTCTGGAAGAGAAATCTCTTGAATATTGCCTACAAGACTTGTAGCAGTGGTACCAGCCTCTCCTCCCAGGCCAGTTTGCAATCACCCCCCCCAGTGGTGGTGGGGGATCCCCAACTCCAGCTCCTGTACTCAGTATGATGGCAGAAGAAAAAAAAATTAACTGGTAATTGGGTCGATGGTATGATACCAGTTTCAGGGGGAATCAGGAAGTGATGTCATACCTCTCTAGGAATCACTTGGGATTCTAGTTTTCCCATGTTCCTTCCTCATGTCTCCTGCAGATTGCTAGGTTATGCCTGGTAACTCTACTCCCAGGGAAGAGTACTGCACAACCTGTAGGCAGGACCCAACAAACTCCTCCCATTACCCCATAACAATCTTGCCTCGAGCAATGCAAGAGACTAAAGGAAGTCCTCACTCATTTTCCACAGGGCCTTGGCAAGTTGATATGGGGACATGAACAATTTAATGTGTGTTACTGCTCTCATTGCTTTTACTAGCACTTATTTACAATTTCCCCCTGTTAAACCAGTGTTTTCAGCTCTACTAACATAGACTGTCCCAAAAGAGCTGTGGGAGGGGGGAATGTTTAAGCAGATTGGCATCTATAACAAATGGTGGGTTAAAAAACAAAATAATAAGAGTAGCCTGTGCAGTAGCACAAGGGTGGTCTCCTTTGCAAATGAATAGCTGATTTTGTTTGAATGAGTTTAGAAAGTAATCAAAACTTCTCTGTACTGAGGACGTGATATTTGTTCAAGACGCACACAACCGTCCCTACACGACGGGTTACCACGTATTTAGAGAAACCTGAACTTTTCTCAGTTGGTTCAGCTTCTCTCTTTGAAATCTTTCACTTGCTGTTTCTTTTTTAAAGGTGTTAGAGAAATATGACTGTAATTAACAACTGACAAATATATCTGGGCTCGAGCTAAAGTAGGAAATCACAGAGGTTACTTATTTTCTCATGCATTTTCCATTTGTTCTCCTTTTCACCAGGAAGTTGAAAGACCTGAGGTTCAAACTTAATAAGGCCTCATACTGTTTCTAAGAGTATTTACAACTTGCAAAAAATAAGCCAGCACATTTCTTATATTTAAATTTGTTTTCATTCAGCTAAGCTATTACACAGTAGGCCATCCAGAAACCTTTCATAATAAGGAGTACATGTTTCCTAGACAAGGGGAAGAAAGAAATGTTCAGCGAGTCTAGCTGTTTGAGACTGGGAAAGCAACAAAACATTTGCATGCATCCAATCCTCACATCAGTGGCATGAAAGCCAGCAGCCTGTAGCAGAGGATTGGAGTGGTACATGCCTTCAGGACCAATCAGCAAAGGAGCAGCAGTAGCTTCCTTTACAAATGCAAACTTCATAGCATGAAGTTGATATTCTGCAGCACCAGAAGGTCTTCAATAGTATTCCAGGGGCACTGCAAAGCTACCAGCATGGGTAAGAAGTTGATTGAGGCTCAGAAAGCCTTGCAATAGTTTGAGATCCCTCTTCACTTCCTCTTCCCACCCACACTGCCATCAATTTCTAGCCACCCAAGGAACTACCAGCCATTTTCTATGATTGTAAAATGAGTAGGACGGATGTCTATTTGTTTCAATAGTGAGTGGGAAAGAAACAAACCAAGACTCATCTGTTTCATTGTTTTGTTTTGTTTTTCACAATAGAAATGAATGAGGAGACATAAAAAAATATTTTCCCAGTTTTTAACATTTAGATCAAAAGATATAGTAAAGACCCTTTGCACTGGATACATTGGCTAGAACCCCATGTATATTGAACAGAAAGGTTAGAGAGAGGAAGGAAGAAGGGAAGCTATATAAAGACTGAGTGGGAAAATGTCCAATCTGCAGAAAAAGAAACCAAATCCTATGGGTGGAAGAGTCCTGGCAAGGTCTCTTTATAACATAATTGGGAAGCCAATAGGTCTTACACCTTTATTTAAGTTCTTCTGCAATGGCCACCCTTTGTGCCATCTTTCTGAAGCAGGTATGTGCTGCACTACCCCAAGAGTATAATTATGGACCAGAAAAACTAGTGCCATTGGATGCAAAACTCTAAAGAATGGCTGGGTCTGCCACCAAAATCAACAGGAAATGAAAGCAAATGGCAACAGTAAAAACAAATTTGCTCAAAGCTAATTAAAAACAAAACATATGTAATTAAAATAAATGAAAAATGTGAAATGAATGAAATCTTTGAAAAAATGCAAACGAACTCTCTCCCCCACATATACACTCTTAATATATAGTGGGTTTTTGAATCAGGATGTGACCTCATAGAATCATAGAGTTGGAAGGTACCTCTTGGGTCATCTAGTCCAACCCCCTGCACTATGCAGGATACTCACAACCCTATCACTGATCCACTGTAACCTGACACCCTCTTGAATCTTCACAGAATCAACCTCTCTGTCAGATGGCTATCCAGCCTCTGGTTTTTCTTGTGGTTTTTCTTCCTCTTATGGATTGTGCAAGTCAAGGTATATAAATGTAAACGTGAAGCTGGTGTTCCATGATTATATTCCCAAATTCCCAACCCCCCAAACAGGTAAACATGAAGTAAGTCACAAGCAGTCCTCCCAGACAATTTTCTTGTGATTTTTCCAATCCTATAATTTAGCTTCTTATATTCATTCATTGATATGATGAGCAGTGTCTCTCAGTAATCATACTGCCACCTCAAGGCTCTTAGCTTTTCATGGAAAAGGTGTTTATTGATGTTCAGGTCATAAATGGGACTCCCAAAGGTATTTTTTCCTAATCATTTCTAATTCCAAGTTTGCCTGCTGAAGCAAACCAAGTCAACACCCACCCTCATAATCCTTAAAAGTTTCCAACAGGCCTGAAAAAAATGTCCTGCCCTTTAGTCGAAGCTTAAGGTGTTGAATATGGGCAGCTGGAGCTTTTCATGGCTCTGGAGGTAAATAATATCTCCTGTTAAATAACAATTCATTAAATCTGCTGTAAAGATGCAAGTTTTTTTTCTCCAGGTTTGTGTAAAATCCTAAATGTTTTTCTCATCCTGCTTCAGTGAAAATAGTATGCCCTTTGGATAAGCTCCTTTATCTTTAAATATAGGGCAGGAAAGTTTGATAGGTGTAGATTTTCTGTGGTAGGCAAAGACACAGCTGCTAAAATACCAAACTGTTAACTAGCTATTACAAGGCACAGAAGTCTTGATCTCCTTTGCATCTGGCTGCCCTAGAAAAAGAGCTCCACCATCAATGAACTCTACACAGACATTTTATTCTCTGATTCATTGTGAATTTCCATTTTAAGACAGGAACATTCGCCTTAAAAGACTTGTTAACGTGGAATATCTAGCTCAATATTGCAAAAATTAAGGGAAACATTTCCTTGTCCATGCATTTGCTATGGAAACCTCGGAAACAAGAATGAATTGAGTCATTTTAAAACTGAGTGGGCATGGCGGTGCAAAGGTTCTCATTTGCCCATCTGAGCTCAATGCAATTTGCTTTTCATTCTGGGAGGACACCTGCGCTGGAATGCGGGCTGCTAGGTCAAAGGTTATATTACCACAGACATGGACGTTTGGCAATGTGTGCAGAGCTCTCATTGAAAAGGAAAACATGGCCAGTCACCATCATGTCGGGTTGCCAACAGTAATTTGTTTTCTTGTCTGAGGGCAATTCTGAGTGCCCTACATCATTTGGCAGATGGGAGTCTTTCTTCAGCTGAGTCTAGGAGTAAAGTTCAAAATTATTCTGGATCTCCCATTGATTATCAGGAATTCTTTAGTGTTCTCCATCCCAGCCCTTTGTTTTCTTCTTTACATTTTGTGACTCTTTTCCTTCCCATTTGATGCTGATGCTTTGTGCTTTTAAAAAATGTTTCTAGCAGCTCTTAATATAAAAGGAATCCAAGTTTTTAACTATAATCTCAGTTTTGGTACGTTAATTTTCCCCAATAGAAAATTTAAAAGTGAGGACATTTAGAGAGAGCATCACATGTCCCATAGCTTTCTTTGATGTACAAATGGCAAGATATAAATGATGCTGAGATCACCAGAGAAGATTGCTCATAAAATGTTTTGCAATTTTTATCCATTCTAAACTTTATTAGAATTCTTGTGCTCCATTATCCTTCGTTGGCATTGCTGACTGTCCATAACCAGAAGTTTTATGGTGAAGGGGCATAAATGCACATCAAAGGGATAAAGCTGTCATCCCAAATTCTGAGATTGTGGGATGGGCCAGAGGATGTTATGGACGAAGTTCTGTGATGTTATAGAGTGTTATATTAAATAGCAGTATTAATGGTTCCACTTTCAAACATTGCTAGGTATTGTATTAAATGATATCTGTGAATTTGTGCAGTCAAAATGTTATAAACCAAATGGGAAAGGGCCATGTGATAAATGTAAAATGTAATTGGGGTGTTACTGCTAGATTATTGTATCCCATCACCAATTTATATGTGAAGCAGTTACTAACAAGAGCAAACAGAACTTACCCCGGACACATTTCATGCATGTCAGTTGGGGACTTCAAGTCCTGTGGTTCCCTGGGTGGTGATGGGACAGTGGGGCTACTGGGAGGCGAGATGGCCAAGCTGCCTCCCCCTCCCTTCTCTTTATATAAAATGGGGTAGGAAAAGCAAGTTGATTTCCCTCTTCCCCCATCTGGAGGCTTCCCACCTGCCCTCCCTGTTATATGGTTGGTTAAGGAAACACTAGAGGGCGTCACCCCAAGGGTCAGACATGACCCAGTGCTTGCACAGGGGATACCTTTACCTTTACTTTTTTAAGGAAATAATATAAAAAAATTGGTTGTCAGAATTTCTTGTATTATTTTTTTAAAAAAACTGGTTGTAACAATTGTTTGAATGGTTTAAAGAAGAGAGACCTGTTATATGTTGTCATTTTATTGTCACAACTTGTGGGTATTTGCATGGGGAGGATCCATTTGTGAGCAGCCCAAGCCGGCATGCTGGCCTGCTCTAGAAAAGGAAGCCTCCTTATGAGGCTGTGGGTAAGCTGAGCTGGGCAGTCTCCACTCATGGAGATGGAGGCCTTGACGGCAGACCCACACTTCTGGGCAGTAAGGAAACCCAGCAGAGGTTCATATATGCCGCTTTTCTCTACTGGAAGAAGTCTCAAAGCTAACCATTACAACACCTAACCACTGCAACAAACTAGCTACACATCCTCTGCCCTAAACTAATAACATCACCTGTTATTTTTTAACCACTTCAGTATACAGCTCCTATTTGCTGACTTAGAACACTTCTCTGATTAGCTTCTGTGTCTGTGGTACCCATTCTGCATGGCGGCAGCCACTCTGGACTGCTGCTGGTGCATTGCGGTGGAGCACAATGCTCCACCACTTCCCAGATCCTCACAGAGGACCGATTTCAGTGGTGGACCCCGTCCATCCCAGATTTCTGTGTCCCCATGAACCCAGCCTGGATGGAAATGTTCTGTCACATGGGAAGCAATAGGGGAATTTTTTTTCTTTGCCCAAGGGTTGGATTGCATTACGATGCAATCCCACCTTCATGCAAAGAAAAACAATGCTTCATTCACCCCCATAGTCCATGAAGTGCCATGGACCTGAATGGGGTATTTTGTATCCCTGCTGGGATACCATGGGTGGGAAGGAGTCAGGCCTAGAAGGCCTGGCTCTTCCCCATCCACACTGGCCTGGCATGGAATGGCTGCTGATGGAGACTGTGGGGGGAAAGGGGACATGGATATTTCTGTGTTCTCTTCACGTGGGGCAACAGAGGCCCTAAAGTTGGCTCAGCCCGGGATGGGGCCGGGCCAGCACAGACATAGTGTGACAGTGGGGATTAGCCCCACTGCCATACAGGCACTGGCCTGACCTTTTCCACCCATGCAAAATTGGTATGCGATACACTTCTGTTCTGTACCTGACACAGACACTATCATGAACCAACCTGAGACAACAACGTCTTAAGGAAATCAGACAACTGGACAAGAGTTTAAGCCCCAGGCATCTGAGTCTTCAGTTCTCATATTGTGAGGGTGGTGGGAAGACCTGGTCTTCTATTCATAGCTCTGCCTGATAAAGTCTTAGCTGAATAAATGATGTTGGATTTGAGAAACAGAAAGTTACAGTCTAAAGTTAATTTATTAATGGTAGTCATAACATTTCATTCGACAACATTAGAGGCCTTTACAGCTTCAGATAAATGGCAGTACTAGGGAAGCAGAAGTTATTTAATCCTGAACTACTTCACAGATGTAACCATGTGAGATGCATTCAAATTGAGATTAAACCCTGGGAAAGAAGGGAAATGGCAGGGACAGAGATCAGAGTAGTTTCAGAGGAAGAAATCTGCTTAGTATTCTATTGCAGGTTGTTTGGACCAGTCAGGGGCGGGTATCTTACTTCTCTGGTCAGCCAAATTTAAAGCTTTCTTCCATCCTTCTTCTGACTTAAGTAGTTCTGCCATCAGAGAGAACGCCACTTCAGCCAGGAGAAGGTTTCAAACTTTGCTAAAGGCTTCAAACTTTACAGGTGGCTGTTTCTCAGCCTGTCCAATCTTTCAGGGTAGTTGTGAGAAGACAAGGGCAATGAAAACACTGGACTGAGCTATCTGGAGGAAGTGCAAGACAATAAAGACACAAATAATACATGCAACAAATAAATAATGAATGTAAATAAATAAATAGCTATAAGCAAATGTCATGATGCTTTCATTTCCAAGAGAAAAGAAATCAAAAAGAAATCCCTGGCAGAGAGTTTTCAGCAATGCCCCAAATTAACTGGCACATTAAAAGAATTCACTTTAGGCTTTCCTAACTTATCTCCATGAGATTATATGATGCATGCTATAATTTTCCTGAAGTTGCTCTTGTTGCTGATTGCTTTATTAATTTGTGTTTATTGAAGGTACTCTGGTGAAATGCTTTATCTTAATTATTATTTTAATGCCCACCGCTTTTAAATATGGATGTGGCACCGGCCAACCTTTTATATTGCCTGCCTTTCCACTATTAATCAGGTTTAGTGATTTTACATACATTTACTTCCCATCAACTCCAGAGCATCTTTATCTACAAAGCCATGAAAATATGTATTTGTTTATATTATCATCTCTGACCCGACAAGGGTTTTTCCCTGTATAAAAATAAGCTGCTTCACATGTAAGAATCTGCGGTTCTAGGACTCATCTGGAGATCTGTGACCACAGAAGTAGGGAATGTTTTCCCCCCTCAGGAGGAAACGACTGCTGTTGTTGTTTTTCCTTGACCGTATTAACAACATTTGAAAGAAATGTGAACAGGACAGATGCCTTTTTAAAAATAAAATGCATAAAATGGTGGAAAGCTTCCATGAAACTAGTACCAAAAGGGAGGAGCTGGAATGAAAAGCGTCACAAGGAGAATATCTGGGAGGGGGGAGGGCTAACAACAGTATGATATATGACTTTGCATGCATTTATTGCTGGAATTACTATTTCCTCTCTTGCCTAATTGCTTTGCACAGCAAAGACAGCACAACCACTTCACTGCTCTTGCAGATCTTGTTTTTGGTATTTTGGTAGTCATATATAGTGGAATACAGTTGTTCCAGCTAAGTACTAAGAGTCTTTATCACAGAATACAAATATACTTCCTCTGAGATAGCTGCAAATGGATGACTTGACATTTTGTTTTCAGCAGGTTCATATATTTTTTTCAGAATATTGAAGAAAAGAAGAAGAAGAAGAAGAAGAAGAAGAAGAAGAAGAAGAAGAAGAAGAAGAAGAAGAAGAAGAAGAAGAGTTGGTTCTTATATGCTGCTTTTCCCTACCCGAAGGAGGCTCAAAGCGGCTTACAGTCGCCTTCCCATTCCTCTCCCCACAACAGACACCCTGTGGGGTGGGTGAGGCTGAGAGAGCCCTGATATCACTGCCCGGTCAGAACAGCTTTATCAGTGCCATGGCAAGCCCAAGGTCACCCAGCTGGTTGCATGTGGGGGAGCGCAGAATCGAACCCAGCATGCCAGATTAGAAGTCCGCACTCCTAACCACTACACCAAACTGGCTACACTACACCAAAGAGAGAAGGACTGAAGCAGAGAAGAAGGGCTATAGCAGCTAACAATGCACATTTGAAGAAGAATGTGCCATTGAGTTGCAGCTGCACAGTGGTGGATGGGACAGGCTGCGGGCAGTTCCTTGTGGAAGAGCAATTAGCCCTGCCACTTCCCAGATCCTCATGGGCGGAGATTTACCTTACCGGACCCGGTCTGCCCCAGATTACTTCCTCCACACAAGGCAGCTGGGTCGGAGGGTTCCGCTGCACTTTGCATGGTGGGGGGAGTTATTTTAATGAAGGTAGAATTGTGTTACAATGCAATACCTTCGTGATTTTTTTTTAAATGTTCCATTCGGCTCTGCAATGCCACAAAGTGCAGTAGTGCAAAAAAGGCTGGTCGAATTGCTAGTACAGAACATAAGAAAAATACTCCAGCCAACTGGCTGAACTTAATTCTCCTTGTTTTAATTTGTATTTAGTTTTTCTTTTAAATGTTCACAACTTGAGATTCCCTTATAGGAAATGTTGATTCTTTCAAATAGTATTAAGTATGAACCATACAATAGCCACCAAAACAGGTTCCGAATAAAATATATGATTCTATTTCCCGTTTTCAATATCTTTCTTCTTCAGTGGTACTATTTCACATATAAAGTTCCTCTAATTCTTTCAGCTGTTTCATATATCATGTCCTGGTGGGCTCAAACGTTCTGGGAGGTTTTCTAACAGCTCACAGGCCTCAAAAACCCCCAAAGTATTGTGGAGCTGACTGAGGGATTTCTTGTCCCTTCTGGGATGCTATAGGTGGGGGAGGAGGAAGGCCTGACTCTTCCCCTTCCACTTGGGCCTGGCCTGCAGTAGGCTCTCTTGCCACGCGGTAGGTTCGCTTGCCACGGGGCAACAGAAGGCCTGATTCAGGCCAAGCCTGGGCTGGCACTGGACTGGTATCAGTGTCATGTGGAAGCAGGGTTTAGCCCCACTGCTATATGGCTACTAACACAGCCTTTTCACCCTGTGTGGAAAAGGTCAGACTGAGCCTACTTATGACAACCTCTTCCAAGGGTTGTTCCAGGCGAGAGATGAATAGAGGTAGTTTGCCATCGCCTTTTCTACCTAAGATCCCTGATCTTCTTTGGTGGTCTCCCATTCAAATATTTGTGATTGGATCTCCCTCTACTATAAACCCAGCTTTCCCAAAGTTCTATCCAAAAATCTCTGAGAATTTTCCAACCTGAGAATGGCAACTCTACATAGGCGTACTAAGTCACACTCTTCTCTCACTACTCTGGAGAAATAGAAAGTATAAGCATTAAAACTGACACCCATTTTTGTCCCAGTGGCCTAGAAAGGGCATACAATGGTATAATATAAAAATGGTGTGCAACTTCCATTAAATAAACTAAGAGTTTGGAAAAACCAGCGACAGCATCAAACAACAAAATATGTATCTACATGATGAATTCTGTCAGCTGTTAAATTACACTGCCTGTGGAAGGACAAAAGCAGCACATTTGTGCAGAATTTAGCTGATTTAAATCATGTCTGACCTGCCCTTAATAACCCTGGGACATATATAATTGAAGTGAGCAAGTAAATGGTGCACATGCACCCAAAACAACTAGCTGCTTAATGCTACCAAGTATACAGATGTAAAAACAGATGTAATACTGCTTGTTCTAACTGCAAACTGATCAACCATTCAATAGTCTGGGGTGCTCATCAAGAAAAAGTGGCCATTGTGAACAAAGTATATTTGATAGTTGAGAATGTTATTTTCAAAAACTGAATCATCACTATTTGGGATGGGAAGATGCATATGGACTGAAGCACCTGGAAATTGCAGAAACTCTTGTATGCATGGCACTCTTTACAAAATTCAAAAGTCAGTTCTGCAGTAGCAACGAGACAAGATAGTATGGAAATCCAAAAATCCAGGGGAAAATTAGAGATAAATTTGGAAACATCCTTAGAGAGACTCAGTTTCACCATCAAGCACTTAGTCAATAAGGATCTGTAGTAAATCACAGCTCCCTAATGAGTGACAGAATCATATAATCATATAATCATATAAGCTCCCATGTGACAGAATCATATAATCATAAGAGTTGGAAGGGGCGATACAGGCCATCTAGTCCAGCCCCCTGCTCAATGCAGGATCAGCCTAAAGCATCTAGGATAAATATCTATCCAGCTGCTATATTTTTTACATGTAGTTGTCAACATTTTTAAAGATCATTATGATATCTTGAATGTGAACCTTAAAAATTGGATCATGTGAAGCCATTCTGGTACCAAAACGTAGCCCAAGCTAGCCTGATTCCAACAGAGTTTGGAAGTAGAGAGCCAGTGTGGTGTAGTGGTTAATAGCAGAAGCTTCTAGTCTAGCAACCTGGGTTTGATTCCCCACTCCTCCACATGCAGCCAGTTGGGTAACCTTGGGCTCATCACAGTCCTGATGGAGCTGTTTCCCAGAGCAGCCCTGTCAGGGCTCTCTCAGCCCCACCTACCTCACAGGTGTCTGTTGTGGGGAGAGGAAAGGGAAGGTGACTGTAAGCCGCTTTGAGCCTCCTTCAGGTAGAAAAACATGGCATATAAGAACCAACTCTTCTTCTTCTTCTTCTTCTTCTTCTTCTTCTTCTTCTTTTTAGAATCATAGAATCATAGAGTTGGAAGGGGCCATACAGGCCATCTAGTCCAACCCCTGCTCAACGCAGGATCAGCCCTAAGCATCCTAAAGCATCCAAGAAAAGCATCCAAGAGGCCACCAAAGAATACCAGGGTCGCTAAGCAAAGGCAAACAGCGACAAACCACCTCTAAACGACTCTTGCCTTGAAAACATAATTTTATTTGCCATAAAAATAAAAATAAATAAAACCCACCACAGCTGTACGTGTCCTCTAGTTGTTATGACTATGATCTATCCCCCCGTATTGCACCAGAACTTCCTGTGAAGACACTCAGCCCTTTGGCATTTTTTGCTTTGTAGACATTTCTTTCTTTCAGTTTTGGCTCCTCCTTCTGCTGTTCTCCCTGCATGAATATACTGCCGTGATTGTCAGAGAAACACTTCAGTTTGCAAGCTGGCAATGAAGAGTGAGCTGTAAATTACCCACCACAGAGTTCCTTAGTTGCATGAACACCACAGATTGCTCTAACTGCACAATTCAGGGGAGCTGCTGAAACATCCACAGTCATTGTTTTGTCACAATCTCATTCTAAATGCGATTTATTTGTCGAATACTATTCAGTCGGATACCTCAGCATCAGGGAGTAGAGAAGAGAATTACCATGAATTGAACCCAAAAGAGAACTTTTCAAGTCCTTCCTCTCTTTATAACCGCGGAGAATGTGGAAAAGAGAAAGAGCAAGCAAGTTTTGAGGGGAGGGGATGAGCAACAGGAACAAAAGAACGAGAGCTGAAAATGCCATTCTGTATTTAATTACTCAAACACGCCATTCCCTGGCGGTCATCAAGTGGTAAAACCAAGATAAGACTGCTTACCTTTGCATAAACTCCTAAAACTGCAGTTTTAAATTGTTTCTGAATATGTCAAGACTTCAATTGGTTGTGTAAAAACCACTATCAAATACATACACAAGCATAGGATCATGTAATAGGAAAGCACCCCATGCACCCCTGAGTGTGTTTGTTTGTGTGTGTGTGTGTGTGTGTGTGTGTGTGTGAGAGAGAGAGAGAGAGAGAGAGAGAGAGAGAGAGAGAGAGAGAATTGTGTAGAGAAGCAGCTCAAAATTGTATGAAATGTCTATGGGGAGACATAATTAAAGTCTGAAACTAGCTTTATGTCCCAGTGTCAAGCACATAGGCATGTGCACACACACACACACAAAAACATTTGGACCATTTCCGGTTCAGAGGGACCTGATATGGACCATTTAAAATCGGCCCAAAACAGCTGTTTCAGATTCAGGGCCAGACTAATTGTTTTGGAGCTCTCTGAAACAACTTGGCCATTAAAGTCAATGGCAATTTTCATGTTTCCATCTTCTCTGTGACCTGGAAGGGTTGAGTTAGAGGCTCCAAATGTTCAGTGTAGCTTGAGGACCCTCTTCGCTAAAGACCCCCCAAGTTTCAAGAAGATTTGACCAGGGGGTCCAATTCTAGAGGCACCCAAAGAGGTTGCCCAATCCTGCTCCATTATATGAAGGGGAAAAGATTCTCTATTGAGCCTCTAACTCAAACACTGCCCCTAGGCCTTGGAGAAGACGGAAGTGGGAAAATTCCCATTGGCTTTAATTGTGCTATTGATTTTACTGGCTGAAATATTTCGGAGACATCTGAAGCATGTTTTGACTGATTCAGACAGCTGTGCTTCAGCCATACAAATCTGTGGCTGCTGGCATTTCGGACCATTTTGAACCGCCGTGTGTCCAAATCAAGATAGATTTTCAGCTGAAACAATGTGAAGTACACATGCCTACACACTGCTACTCCCATGATATTTTAATATCAAGCATAAAATATGGTAACCAGTCATGAAGGTGGTGTGCGGAATGGGAGATTCCAGGCTTAAATGGTAGCTTCAGTCCTAAAGGCAGTATCTGTATGACCCATAGTATCACTCAACTCAGTCCCCCATCCAGGGCTGCTGAGAGGAGGAGATAAGGGGGAGACAAATTCCAGGGGTCCATGTTATCAGGTTCTCTGAATTCCAAGCTTTTATTTAAAAAAGTAAACCTCTAGCCCTTTCCTCTGCAGATATATATCTTTCCCCTTATATTTCTGCAACAGAAAAGGGCAGAGACTTACTTTAAAGAGAGGAAAAAGAAATCTGGGAATGTAGAGAACCTTACATATATTTGTTATCACAGTGTACACAGTATAACACTAGTATAACAATATACTAGTGTCATTAAAAAAACTGATTAAAGCCTTTTGTGGAAGTGGGAAGAAATGGTGCTTCAGGCAATTTCACGGAAAATGTCTGCCTTGCTGGTGGGGAGAATCTGAATTCCTTTAGGATATCCAGACTTTAAGGAGATCTTTCACAAAATTTAGGAGCACAGCAGGTCCTGAGGCCTCTAGGCAGTGTGTGTGTGTGTGTATGTATGGGGGAGGGGCATTCTGGTCTATTCTGGATCGGTAAGCTGGGAGGGGGGTTGTAGTGGGGGGTTTATGCTGCTAAGGGGATGTATTGTTGTTTTACCTATTGTTTTATTGGGACTTTTATTGTAAACCAACACAAGCCAGCTTGGTCTGGGAGTGGCAGTCAAGAACTCAAATAAATAAAAGAAACAAAAGAAATAAAAGAAATATGCCCTACCTAGGTCCCTCCCCTCTCTAAACACCACCCTTCCAGGCTCCACCCTCAAATCTCCAGGCAATTCTTAACCTGGAGTTGGCACCCCTAAGAAGAGTGCATTTTTGGCAGGGTCCGTTTTCCCAAAAAGAGTTGAGGGACCTCTACTTCTGTCCCTGCTTCTTTTACTTGATTATGAATTCTTACATAGATAACTAAGTTGTATAAATAGAGGTGTGTAAATTAATAAACAATATGAAGAATTCTCCACATTCGGCATCATGAGAACAGTATGTGAATTCCTCTTAGCCTCTCAGCCTCACCTCCCTCACAGGTGTCTGTTCTGGGGAGAGGAAAGGAAAGTAAGCCGATTTGAGACTCCTTCATGTAGAGAAAAGCGGTGTATAAGAACCAACTCTTCTTCAGTAATATCAGGGCTCTCTCAGCCTCACCTCCCTCACAGGGTGTCTGTTGTGGGGAGAGGAAAGGGAAGGCAACTGTAAGCTGCTTTGAGACTCCTTCGGGTAGAGAAAAAATGGCATATAAGTATGAACTCTTCTTCATTTTCTGTCTCACTACTAAGGTTCATCCAAATTGAATTTGATTGGCAATAGGCTCAGGAGAGACCAAAGAAAGCACTGCATCATATTCTGCAAGCCTAATTAACTGCATAAACCCTTATCCAAGGAGGTATCTGCTGATTCTGAAAATTTTAAATTTAAATTTTAGATATATTCCTGCCGGTGGATGAGCCCATCAGTGGCCTTTAGCTATGATGGCTAAATAGAACCTTCATGTTCAGATGCAATAATCCATCTGAATGCCGATTGTTGGAGAGAACTTTGTTGCCTTTATTTGCTGCCCACTGGATTCCCAGAAGCACCTGGCTGCCCAGTGCGGAAATGGGATGCTGGACTGGACAAAGGGTTTGATCCAGCAAGCCTCTTATTTTATTATGATGAAATCTCTACAACACAATTCCTTCCCTTATCTTTATTTTTACAGAGGGGTTTTTAAAAAGTACTACTGAATTATTAAGTGTGCAGGCAGAAAGGAGAGTGCCATTTTTGAATGCTGAGGAGAAGGCATTCTATGCATACCCAGAAGTAGTTTTCTTCCAGGACTCAGCATGTCCTGAAAACCTCTATTGCCCTGTAAGCTAGTGATCCCCAACCTGTGGGCTGCGGACCACATGTGGTCCTTCGACTAATTGGAGGTGGGCCCCGAAGGACACCTTCTCCCCCCCGGCCCTTTACAACACACTTCGGGTGTCATTGTCTCCCATCACTCCCAGATGGGACTATCTCATTGCAGAGAAACAAGCTCAGGGTTCCTATTGATTTGTCATTGTCATGAGTTAAAATTTCCATGAAAATAAAATGTTCCTTATGTTCATTGTTGTGGCGTGTCTGTAATCTTATTTTGAAGGGATGTTTAAACATTACCTTAGCGATCAGAGAGCGCTAGGGCAGTGGTTGAGAGTAGAGGAGTAAACTACCCCCCCCCACCGGGCCTCAGTAAACGGCATTGAGTGGTCCCCGGTGATAAAAAGGTTGGGGACCACTGCTGTAAGCCATTGTGCACTCTGCTAACTATGGGAATATAGCTAACATTCCAACAAAAACTTCTAGTGACATCTTGGCATAAACTGATAGAATAGTTGAGAAGGTCAGTAGCAACAGAGAGAGATTGTTGGGGGGAATCATGTTAGTCTGTTGTGGAAAACGTGGAAAGAAATCTTGTGCCACCACAATAATAACAATAAATATACTACCATCCATGGAACTGGATAACAAACTTCCTTCCATAGAGGATATTACTGACTGTTCACATCTGCCCACATTGCTTTTCCATTAACCATTATTGAGAGACTGCTTTTTTTGTCAGGGGTGAGCAGAAATATTTTAAGTATCTTTTCAGGTTTTTCACTTTTGAGAGAGAGTGATGTCTCACTTCATTCAACATGTTTTATTTCCAGGCAAGCCATGTCTCATCTGTATTTAATTAATAGCGCACATCAATTTTCTGGTCTCTTGGCTGGGGAGTCTACTATTCTGCGTCTACACTTTTTTTTTTTGCACTGTATTCTTTGCAACCTGCACAATGTAAATCATAAGTAAATCTATTATTTAATAATCGTTTCCCTTTACTTACCTGATGAACAATTATAATACTGTTCATGGTATCAGGAAGCCATGGTATCTTATTTGGTTTGAATTCGAGTTGTTTGGGCAGCCCCATTTAAATGTTTTCTAGGGGTCTGCGGTGCCTCTTGGCAGCCCAAGAACAGCTTTATCAGTGCTGTGGCGAGCCCAAGGTCACCCTGCTGGCTGCATGTAGGGGAGGAGTGGGGAATCAAACCCAGCTCGCCAGTTTAGAAGGCACTGCACTAAGTCACTACACTAAGCTGGTTCAACCACTATACCAAGATGCATTGCATTATTGACCCTCCATGGAAAAATTATGTCAGTTTCTCTATGCTCCTCATGGAGTCTCCTTATCTCTATAGAGAAATTCCTAGAGCATCAGCCAGAAAAGCCACATTCCTCCCAAACCACATTATTTCCAAACTCCTGAAGCACTGTCCCCATATTTCCTAGCATTTGTCAGCACAGGGCTGGTGCCTCAACTCCATTGTTGTGTTATGTACATAAGGAACTATCACATAAAGGTTTTACCATAGAGTTGGGGGAATCCTAGAGTGTTGCAACAATGAGATGCCATCTCTTTTTGGTTCACACTGTAAGTGTAGCTGTGATTTTGAAACACCACCTATATCTACCATCTCTATTCTACTGAACAGTCCTGAACAAATTGGGCTGCCAGGTGGGAGGTTTCCCACCATAGTAGAACTGGTAGCAATGCATCTGAGATAGGGCAAGTATACCTGATGACTAGGAAGGTAAGTTGTACTTCTTCTTTCTGGGGGAGGATGGTGTCTACATTATCCTGTCTATTTGTTTTTAAGATAATATTTACTTATGATCTATTTTTCTCCCAGCATGGACATTATTATCCTTTCCTCCATTTTATCTCCTCAACAACAACTCTGTGAGATAGGTAAGTTAAGTGGAAAGTGGAAAGACCCATAGTCAATGAACAAGTTTCCATGGCATAGTGGAGATTCAAATTTGGGCCTCTTAGATCCTACCTGACATTCTAACCATTTCACCTCTGTGTGTGTGTGTTTCTGTCTGTCTGTCTCTCCATATCTGACTCTTAGAAGCAAGCACTGAAGAAATTCTTCAATGACCTATCTGTGTATGTTCTTGGGCAAGAAGTACATATCAGTGTAATGAATCTGTGTTCTATATAAACTCAAATGCACAAGTCCTGCACACAGGGGCTATAGATTTCTACATGAATTTGACATGTCTCTGACTAATGGTTTCAAGTCTTTGCTTGCCCAAAGCTAGATCATAATATTCTGCATTTCAAAGTATCTAAGTACCTTTAAAGTGATGGCTACAGAGTCCCTCAAGGCACAAAACAGATAAAACCTTCTTTTAAAAGTATTTTGCTCACCTTTGTTTTAAAAGGAACTGGGGGTTTATTGAGTGAAAAGCTTCATTCCCATAGTAACTAATGCAGGGCTAATATTGATCCACTGAGTCAAAAGGAAAGCCTGCAGTCAGGAATAAAGAGTGACTGTTTCTTGCCCTCATATGTATTCCTTATCAAGTTCCCGCAGGTAGCTAACATGCTACAAACGGTACATGCACTGTGGAGGTTCTGGCTTTTGTTTAGCTTGAACCAAATTCACAGGCAGACCGGTTGGACTGACCAAAGTGCTCCAAGAGAGGGAAAAAGCAAGAAAGTTTGACGCCTCCTTTGATAAGTTATCTGTAAAGCAAATTCTCAAGTGCCATTGCATTCAGGTTGCCTGAGTTTTGCTTGACTCCTGGAGTCCTTTCTTTTTTCCAGAAATCCCATTGGCCTCAATCAGGATTCTCTTGACAGAGCAAATTCTTTGCCTTTCAGCTATACAATTTCTGTTTCGTTTTCTGAAATACTGAAACTGTATATCAGATATCATAATACTCTGGCTATAAAGTGGCTAAGAAAGCCATCCTAAACAGATCTCCTCAGAATGTTACTCGGGTGCATTCAATGGGTTTTACTCCCAAGGAAGGGTTCTTTGGCTTATGCTGAAACTAGTTGTCAACTAATCCTTTGGTTTCTCCTCAGCCACAGGCTGATCTTTGCAATGCCATGGCTACAATGCCATTTTTTTAAAGTCCTTTGCTTATAAAGACCTTTGCTTATAATAGATGTCTAAATAATTTTAAAAATAGCCATTCTCATCTCTTCACCCTCTCAGAGCTAGCTTGGTGTATTGGTTAAGAGCTGGGTTTGATTCCCCACTCCTTCACATGCAGCTAGCTAGGTGACCTTGGGCCAGTCACAGTTCTCTCTCAGAGCTCCCTTAGCCTCACCTACCTCACAGGGTGTCTGATGTGGGGAGAGGAGGGAAGGCGATGATAAACTACTTTGAGACTCCTTTGGAGTAAAAAAGCAGGATACAAAACCCAGCTCTTCTTCTCTATGCCATATTATATCAAGGTAGTGGAGATATAGGAATTCTGTGTCAGTCTTTGTGAACATATGAAGTTTTTTGCCGTGTTGATACAGCAAACACATGAAGCTGCCTTATACTGAATCAGACTCTTAGACCTTCAAGGTCAATATTGTCTACTCAGACTGATAGCAGACTTTCTAGAGTCTCGAGAAGAGGACTTTCATACCCCCTACTGCATGGTCTATTTCACTGCATGTGCCAGGGAGTGAACCTGAGGACTTCTGCATGCCAAGCAGAGGTTCTGCCATTGAGCCATGGTCTCTAACCTTTAGTGCCTAAATAGTGTCCAGAACCCAATTTTGTTGATTTGTCTCTATGCCTAATTATTTCAAATTGGAATTAAACTCCCTCCAGAGTCTGGGGGGATTTTGGAACTATCCTTGTCACGCTCTTCCCTTTCTGAAACCTTGTAAGAGAAGAGAAAGCCATGTGGAAGATTCCAGCCAAGACTTGAAGACGGGAACATATGTATCAATTGCTGTGAGTGTACACAACTATCCATGATGCCATGGCAGCTACAGATCATACTCTGTACTTTCATGACATCATGAAAGCCACCTTCATGTAGTGATTAAGAGGGGCAGCTTCTAATCTGGAGGGTTGGGTTTGATTCTCCACCCCTTCACATGCAACCAGCTGGGTGACCTTGACCTAGTCATGTTAAATCTGTTATCACAGAGCAGTTCTGTCAGCACTCTCACAGCCTCTCCTACCTCACAGGGTGCCTGCTGTAGGGAGAAAAGGGGAAAACAAATAGCGGCCGCGATTAAGCGCGGCCGCCGTTGACGCGGCGGTGGCGCCCGGGAGCGGCGCGGGCCCTGGCCGCGTCATCAGGGCGCGCCGCGGCACGCTTGGGGAGAAGGGCGGGGCCACCGGCCTTATAAGGCCGTGCTCGGGTGGCTCGCCCTCTTTCCCCACTCGCCGCGCGCCTGGACGGTTAGCGTCCGGCGTGCTCCGGGTAAAGAAGGCCGGGCGGCTCACGGCGCTTGGGGCGCTTGCCTGCCGGCCTTGGGGGAAGTAGGCTGCTCGGATTCCCCTCCACGCCGCGGCTGGGAATCCGTGGCGGAGAGGGCTGCCGGCGGACGTCGGGCCGGGAGGAAGCGGCTCCAGCTGGCGGGCCGCGGTTCGGCGTTGCGGCGGCGGCGGGATGCCCCGTCGCCAGAAGTCGGCCGCGGTGGGCCGCGGGGACGCGGCGGCGCCTGGCGGCAGCGGGGGGGCGGGGGGCGTCGGCGACGGACCCCCCGCCTCCGCCCCGGCCGGCGGCAGCGGGCCCGGCCCTTCGGCCGCAGAGGCTCGCGGCTCGGAGAGCGGGGCCCCTGCGTCTTCGGCGGCGGCGCGGCCGCGGAGGAGCTGCCGCAGCCCGGCGCGGCCTCCTCTTTCGCCCCGCGGGGGCTCGGATCGGGGCGGTGGCGCGGCCCGCGCGGCTCGGGCCTCGCCCGGCGCTGGTGGCTCCGGGGCTTCGGGGTCCGGGTCCGGCGGGCGCCGCGGCCGCGAGGCCCGCGGGGGCGGGCGGCCCGGGGGGCGGCGCGGATCGCCTGCCCGGGCCCCCGTGCCTCGCGGCAAGCCTCCTCCCCGTTGCCCGAGGCCCCCGGGGGTAGGGCTCGCAAGCGGGCCTGCGCCCTGCGGGCCAGCCGGGCCTAGGCGTCGGCCATCCCGACGGCTCGGGCCCGGGGGGAGGGGTCCGCCTCGGAAAAAAGGGGGTCCCCGAGGAGGGGCGGTTCCCCTGGGCGGTCCTCTCGGCGCGAGAGGCACGGGGCGGGGCGGGCCCCCTCGGGGGGGGACCGACCCCGGACCAGCAGTTCCCCCTCTTCGCGGGGCTGGGCGGCCAGGGTGGGGCGGGGGACCGGTTCATCCGAGTCCGCGTCCAGCGGCGAGGGCCGGCATCAATTGGGGGGGCCCAGGGACCGGGCCAGGGACGCTTACAGGTCCCCATCCCCATTGCGCCGTCCCGGCCGCGCCCTGCGGAGGACCGTGGACGGTTCCAGCGGGTCCTCCCCGCGCCGTCATCGGGGTTATTCCGGGGGGCGCGGGGGGGGCGGGAGCGCCGGCGGCGCGACACCAGCCGCCGCAGAGGGCTCCAGCTCGTCTGCCCCTTCCGGCCCGTGCCGTTCTGCAGAGCACCGCTCGTCGGAATACCGGGCCGGGTTTGCGGAGGCCAAGGCGCTTTACGGTTCCAGAGGCACCCGTCGGCGCACTTCGGGCCCGGCCGAGTCTTCGGTTTCGGGTAGCTCGCCGGGTGGCACCGATTCTCGGACTCCGTCACCGCGGGCCGGGGCGAGTGGGAAGCGGAAGCGCACGACGCTACGGAAGGCCCACAAGCGCAGGCGTGCATCACGACGGAGCCCGCCCACGGGTGAGTCATCATCGTGGGAGGAAGGCGATGATACCATCCATGACGGGTGGTATTGGATAGAGGGGGCCTACGTCCCGGGCATGCCGCTTTGGTTGAAGAACAGGCGGCGCGACATGGTCCGGATGCTCGACGAAGTGGGCATCAGCCGGCGTCGGCGCGAGCCGCCCGGCCGATTCAGGGATGGTGAGGCCCCTCCGGGGGTGCACCTTCCGGTGAAACTACGGGAGCGGGCCCTCGACGGGTATTTCGTTGATTTTTTCGAGCTGGCCAAGTGGCGACGCAAAGGGGCCGACACAGGGAAAAAGAGCGACAAGGACAAGGCGCAATCCCAGCCGGTTGAGCGGTCCATGCTCAATTGGCTTAAGGGTTTCGCCGAATTCTAGGCCTTGATTTGCGGGGGTTACCCGGAGAGGGGTTGGCACCTCGCTCGTTACCTTTACACTGTGCTGGAGGCCTGGGAGGTGGGTGGCGAGGAGGCTGCCATGGATTATGACCGGGAGTTCCGGGAACTGGCCTCCCACAACGCTTCCACGCGTTGGGATCTCCGGCTGCATGATGCGTGGTTCATGCAGGTGGGGCCCAGCGCCCGTCAAAAGCGGGAACGTGGCAAGGGCGGTTCCTCGGGTACTGTTCGAAAGTTGTCCGGGCTGGTTTGCTGGGACTACAACAGGGGCGGCTGCAAGAGGCGCAGGTGCCGGTTCGAACACCGTTGCGAGACTTGCGGGGGCGGGCACGCCATGTCAGCATGCGCGCAGCCTTCCTCTTCGCAGCCCTTTCGAGGGACCCGATCCTCCGGTAAGAAGGACGGGGGATCGGGGTCCGCAGCTCCTTCCGCCGCCCCAAAATCCGGCTGAAGCAGCGGGGCAGCTTCGCGGCCTGGCTCCCACGCCGGTCCAGCTGCCGGTGCTGCTGTCATGGCTGGGTAGCTACCCGGACAGGAAGGCAGCGGCCTATTTGGCGGCGGGATTTTCGGATGGGTTCCGAATCCCGTTCACCGGTGAGCGGGCGGCTTTTACGAGCGGTAACCTGCGATCTGCTCGCGATCTGCCGGACGTGGTGGCGGCGAAACTGGCCAAAGAACGTGCTGCTGGACGCATTGCAGGACCATTCAGCGGTCCGCCGCTGCCCAACCTAAGGGTTTCCCCGCTCGGAGTCGTGCCCAAGAAGGCGCCCGGGGAATTCCGCCTCATCCAGCACCTGTCGTACCCGAGGGGCGGGTCGGTCAATGACTTCATCCCACCGGAGCTGTGTGCTGTGAGGTACACCCCATTCGACGAGGCAGTGGCTATGGTCCGCCGGTGCGGCCAGGGGGCACTGCTCGCTAAGTGCGACGTGCAGTCGGCCTTCCGGCTCCTGCCCGTCCATCCGGAGGATTTCTGCCTTCTAGGTTTCCGGTTCCTCGACGGATGGTACGTAGACAAGGCCATGCCAATGGGTTGCTCCATTGCATGCGCGGCCTTCGAAGCGTTCAGCTCCTTCCTCGAGTGGGCCGCCAGGGTCCGGGGGGGGGGGTCCCGGAGCTGGCCCACTATTTGTACGACTTCTTGATGGCGGGCCCGGCGGGGACCGATGCATGTTCTGCCAGTTTGAGGTCGTTTCAACGGGTGATGTCCGAGCTGGGGGTGCCATTAGCGGCTGATAAGACCGAGGGTCCTGCCACCAGGCTTACGTTCCTGGGGGTCGAGCTTGACACCGTGGCGGGCACGTCTCGGTTGCCGGCGGACAAGGTGGCCTCCCTCAGGGACCTCATTCGGGAGTTGATAAAAAAGCGGAAGTGTACACTCCGCGAAGTCCAGGTGCTTCTCGGACACCTGAACTTTGCTTGCAGGGTGGTTGCGCCGGGCAGGCCTTTCTGCTTTCGCTTGTCCTTTGCCACTCGTGGATTGTCACGTCCTTTTCACCACCTTCGGGTTTCCACGGAAATGAAGGCTGACCTACGGGTGTGGGAGCGGTTCCTGGGGAGTTTTAACGGCGTGGCCATCTGGCAGACGCCTTACGCCCCCAGGGATCGGCTTCAGGTTCACTCGGACGCCGCTGGGGGATGCGGGTTCGGGGTTTACTTTGAAGGGGAGTGGTGCGCCGCGCGGTGGCCTGACGCCTGGGCGGCGGAGGTTCACCGCGACCTGACCTTTCTGGAGTTATTCCCCATAGTGGTGGCGGTCCGGATTTGGGGCCCGCGTTTTGCAGATCGCCGCGTGGAGTTCATGTGCGACAATCAGGCCGTGGTGCAGATTGTGAACAGGCAGTCGTCTAGATCTGCCCGTGTCATGCGCCTGGTCCGGGTTTTTGTCCTGGATTGTTTGTTGCACAACATCTCCTTTCGCGCCAGACACGTCCCGGGGGTAACCAACGAGTTGGCCGATGCTCTCTCTCGGTTTCAGGTCGAGAGGTTCCGGTGTCTCGCTCCCGGAGCAGCAAGGGAATCGGTCGCTTGTCCGGAGGACCTGTGGCAGCTTGGCGTCGGCTGATCATGGAGGGGGTCCTGTCGTCACTAGCCGACTCCACTCGGAGGGCATATCGGCGTGCGGCCTGTCAGTTTGTGGACTTCTCTCGTTCGGCTGGGCATTCTTCCCCTTGGCCGATGAAGGAGGGCCTGCTGCTACGGTTCCTAGCTTGTCTGCGGGAGCAGGGACTCTCTTGCAGGACCCTGCGTGTCACTCTGGCTGGACTTTCCTTCTGCTCCAAGGCCCTCGGTGCTTGGGACCCGGGGCGGTCGTTTCTGGCCCGGCAGGCTGTGAAGGGCTGGGGGCGGCAGTCCATGCCTCGGCCTGATCCCCGGCGCCCTATCACCAGAGCCATCCTGCGACAGCTGCTGGGGCATTTGCCTGCCGTGGCTCGCTCGGATTTCGAGCTGGTCTTGTTCCGGGCGGCGTTCACTGCGGCTTTTCATGGAGCCTTGAGGGGAGGGGAGTTGGTGGCACGGTCCCGCTCAGCCCGTTTCTCAGCCGGGCTGAGGTTTTCGGACGTGCAGTTGGTGGACTCGGGGGTCCAGTGCCTCATTCGTCGGTCTAAGTGTGACCAAGGGGGCAAAGGGACTCATGTGTACCTCCCGGCCTTACGTGGGGAGGCAGATTGCCCACGACGGGCTATGGCAGCGTACCTGGATAGACGGCCCGCCCTTTCGGGACCCCTGTTCGTCCATCAGAATGGCAGCTGTCTGTCCCGGTACCAGTTCGTGGCAGTTCTCCGGGCCTGTTTGCAGGGAGCTGGCCTTCAATCCTCCTTGTATGGGTCACATTCCTTCCGCATTGGCGCTGCCACGGAGGCGTATCTGGCTGGCGAGCCGGCCGGAGCCATCCAGCAGAGGGGGCGGTGGCGTTCCCAGGCATACAAACTGTATATTCGCCCTCAACATGCTGTTTGATTTGGTTTTTTCCCAGGTGTTTCATCTGGAGCGGCAGCGGTTACGGTGGTGGGGCACAGCATTCCATACTGGGCCGGCAGGCACGCAGCCGCTACAGGATGGGGGGAGCATCTCGGCCTGGAGGATGTGTGCAAGATTACCTGGTCCGGACGGAGGGGATTGCGGTGGTCGTCTATGCTGCGGGTCGTGGCTGACGAAGTTCATCGCTGGGGCGTTCCGGATGTGTTGGTCATGCATCTAGGAGAAAATGATCTGCCCTCCATGACCGGTCGTCAGCTGAGTGCGGCCATAACAGAGGACTTGGTAACCCTACGACAGCGGCTACCACGTACCATGTTGGTATGGTCCGAGATGCTCGATCGTTTGGTTTGGCGGTCCGCTCGGCGGGCTGACCGCGTGAACCTGGCCAAGCAGAAGGCTAATAAGGCTGTGTGCAAGACCGTGCGTTCGTTGGGTGGAATGACTGTTCCTCACCCCAAGTTAACTTTTCGTTCCCCGCTTTTGTTTCGTTCGGATGGGGTTCACCTCGCAGAACGGGGGTGTGACCTCTGGCTGGCGGACGTGCGGGATGTTTTGAAGAAAATTTTGCATGAGGGTTGGCGGGAACAGGGACCGTTAGTTCCTGTTCAGTGGCGGGACATGCAAGGTAGGGAGCCCGTTGGCGGGGAGCCCGTCTGCGTACGGGACTCCCTGGAGTAGGGGGTCTCATTAAGGAGACCGGCCACAACCGGGCGCGGCCTACCCGGCTGGGAGGCCAGAGGCCCGGGGCCAAGCGAGAGGGGGTATCCCATGGAGGCGGACGCCCGTGGGATCCTCGATGGTCGCTTCCCAGGGATCCCACGGCGGAAGGCATCCCATCCTCCTGGCTGGGAGTGAGGTGAGGAGCCGGAACGCCGTGGGTAGGGGTGGTCAGCCGGCCGGCTGACAAGGTTGGGCTCCACTACCATGCATGCGGGCCAACCCTCCGGTTGGGGATGGCATTGGTTAATAAACGGCTGCGGCCAATTTGTTGCCAAGTTTGGGTCCGCGTCGTTACTGGGATAGTCGCCACCTGCTAGTCAAATAGCGGCCGCGATTAAGCGCGGCCGCCGTTGACGCGGCGGTGGCGCCCGGGAGCGGCGCGGGCCCTGGCCGCGTCATCAGGGCGCGCCGCGGCGCGCTTGGGGAGAAGGGCGGGGCCACCGGCCTTATAAGGCCGTGCTCGGGTGGCTCGCCCTCTTTCCCCACTCGCCGCGCGCCTGGACGGTTACCCTCCCATCCCTCCCAGTTTTGTTTTCGTTTTGTCGCAGCCGGCGGGACATGCAAGGTAGGGAGCCCGTTGGCGGGGAGCCCGTCTGCGTACGGGACTCCCTGGAGTAGGGGGTCTCATTAAGGAGACCGGCCACAACCGGGCGTGGCCTACCCGGCTGGGAGGCCAGGGGCCCGGGGCCAAGCGAGAGGGGGGATCCCATGGAGGCGGACGCCCGTGGGATCCTCGATGGTCGCTTCCCAGGGATCCCACGGCGGAAGGCATCCCATCCTCCCGGCTGGGAGTGAGGTGAGGAGCCGGAACGCCGTGGGTAGGGGTGGTCAGCCGGCCGGCTGACAAGGTTGGGCTCCACTACCATGCATGTGGACCAACCCTCCGGTTGGGGATGGCATTGGTTAATAAACGGCTGCGGCCAATTTGTTGCCAAGTTTGGGTCCGCGTCGTTACTGGGATAGTCGCCACCTGCTAGTCAATTGTAAAGCACTCTGAGACTCCTTCAGGCAGTGAAAAGTGGGGCATAAAAAACAACTCTTCTTCATTATCTAGGGCCCTGCACCTACTAATACTGTCTGGAGCCCTTTGTGCTATTTGCCATAAAAATATATGAAAACCATGCTGGGTCAGGCCAATGGCCCATCAAGTCCAGCATAATGTTCCATATTGGTCAAACCCAGAGGCCATCAGAAGATTCACCAGCCGTCCCACTTTTGCCCCCCAAGCACCAACTGCCCCGTTCAAAACCACTGGTATAGACCTCTGTTCCATAAGTTTCTCCAATCCCCTCTTGAAGATGTTTTATGCTTGCAGCCACAAACATACCTTGTGGCAGTGAATTTTACATGTTAATTATTCTTTGGGTGAAGTACTTCTTTTTATCTCTTCTAAATCTATTTATCTATTCTAAATCTTCTTTTTATCTAATCTAATTTACTCATTCCATTAAGTGCCACAAGCTCCTGTACTGTCAGAAAGGCTTAAAAGTACTTGACTTGCAGACTGGCATATGGGCTGAAAGATGACGCTCACACATCTCCATTGTTTAGCAAACAGGTGACAGCTTTTATTCAAAAATAATGTTGGTCAGCAAGGGGAGAGGGAGCCTGCCACCTTAACTGGGTCAAGGACCCATCTCACCTACCCCAGTGGTGCCCTGGGGAACCCATCCCAGTCCCCCCACTGTGCCACAGGACCCCTTGCCGCTGGGTATCCACCCTGAAAAAAGGACAGTTCAAAATGAGTACAACAACAGAAAAAAGAACCTATCCTAGGCTACAATAAACAATTTCACAATGAATGCAACAAACGTGTCTAATCTCTTCTTTTTATTTGAACAACCAAAACGGCCTCTAGATTATAACTGTTTTCAAGTAAGTTTTCATCAGTGGTTGTTTTTCAACTTACTGTTTGCTAATGAAGTACTTCAATAGGATCGATTCTTCTTGGCAGGATTTAAATAATACATATGTGGCCTTTGGCTCACAGGTACGGGGCAGTCTAGTCAACCAACAATATAACAGGGAGGGTTGGTTGGGGAGCTGTGTACTTGGATGCTGTGGGAGAAAGAGGCCGCCCCCATGAACGGGACGCCTTATAAAGGTGCCTCGTGCCCTTGCCTCTCTCTCCTGCACAGGGTGCACGTACCCTGGTCTGCTCCTCCCTGATGATCCCAGAGAGCGCCTCTTCTTTCCTCCACCTGCTGCCTTGTCAATGGTGGCCGCGGTAAGTCGCGGCCTCTTTATATCTTCTTTATCCCATGCATAATTTTGCAAACCTTTATCATGTCACCTCCTCAGCCATTGCTTCTCCAAGCTAAAGACCCTAACCTCTTTAACATTGCTTTATAGAGAAGGTTTTCCTTTCCTGCACTTTTTCCAATTCTGTAATATGTATATTTTTGAAGTGTGGTGACCAGAACTGTACACACTATTCCAAATGAGGCGGCACCATAGATTTATACAGGGGCCTTATAATACTGGCTGATTTGTTTTCAGGCCTTTTTCTAATAATTCCCTGCCTGGCGGGCTGACGCCGCGAGAGGCACGAAGCGCCTCTCGCCGCATCAGCCCGCCGCCGCCGGAAGATCGCTGCCGCCGACCAGCACGCCGCCGCCTACCAGCCTGCCGCCGACCAGCCCGCCGCCGCCGCAGCCGACGACGACTCAAGTAATCACCTAGCGCCCGCTTGGTCCCTCCGATTGGTCCCTCCGATTCCCAGCTCCAGCAACTGCGAGCCGCGCAAAGCGCGGCTCGCAGTTCCCCCCGGCCAGACGCGGCGAGAGGCGCGAAGCGCTTCTCGCCGCATCAGGCCGCCGACCCAGGGAGCCCCCGGCAGTCGCGCGAAGCGCGGCTGCCGGGGGTTCCCTGCCTGGCGGCCTGACGCAGCAAGAGGCGCAGAGCGCCTCTCGCCGCGTCAGCCCGCTGCCCGAGGGAGCCCCCGGCAGTCACGCGAAGCGCGGCTGCCGGGGGTTCCCTGCCTGGCGGGCTGACGTCGCGAGAGGCGCAAAGCGCCTCTCGCCGCGTCAGCCCGCCGCCGCCGGAAGATCGCCGCCGCCGACCAGCACGCCGCCGCCTACCAGCCTGCCGCTGCCGACCAGCCCGCCGACGACCAGCCCGCCGCCGCCGCAGCCGACGACGACTCAAGTAATCACCTAGCGCCCGCTGCATTCCCCTGCAGCGGGCTTGCTTACTAGTTAATCTATATTTATCGTTAGGAGTCTTGGCTCTAATAATGCATTACTTTGCACTTGTCCATGTTGAACCTCAATTGCCATTTTAATGGCCATTTGACAGATTCCTGTTTAGCTCTTCTTAGTCTTCTCTGGCTCTCACTGCTTTGAACATGTTAGTGTCCTCCACACCTAGTCACATCATTGCTTACTTCCAACTCCAAATCATTAATGAACAAGTTAAAAAGTGCCATATCTAATACTGAGGTCTGCAGTACTCCATTACTTACTACCTTCTGCTGTGGAAACTGCCCATTTATACTCTCTATTTCCTGTTAATTAACCAGGTTGTAATTCGCAACAGGATTTGTCCTCTTAGCTCATGACTTCTGAGTTTACTTAGGAATCTTAGATGAGGAACTGTATCAAAAGCTTTCTGGAAGCCTATATAAGCAACTACTGAGTCACCCTTGTCCACAGGTTTGTTAACTTCCTCAGAGTACTCTAAAATGTTAGCAAGAGAAGTTCATGATTGGCAAAATTTTTACTGAGATGGAAACAGGAGCATTCTGTTCTTCCTGTACTTGGGATGATCCACCATTTATGGTAGTAGTTAGACAAACTTTTGAGGTCCCTAAGTATTTCTTCAGTCCTTTCCATTGACTTGTACCTTACCACAATCACCATATCATTGGCGTAAGCAAACGTCCTGCATAGCATATCAGAAATATATAGTTTGAAAAGGACTGGAGCAAAGGCCAAACCCTGAGGTACACCATTATTCAGGTTTTTCTGCTTGCCAATTGATTGACTCATAATAATTTGGAAAGTCCTAACATTCAGCATGGTATTTGGGAGTCAAAAGGAAAGGAAAACTTGTAAAAACTTGCACATGCCTCCAGACTGTGCCATAAGTGGCAATCATAAATGAAAACCATTGATGTCTCAACTCTTCTGATACCCTGCCTCAAAAAAAGTTGGACAAATGGATGGAGAGCGTCAATATACTGAGGTGGTGAGATGCATTAGAGCCACCTGAGAACAATATCTTAGAAATGAAGAAGTGTAACTTTCACATCTCTATTAACTTGTCATGGACCAAAATACTTCTGGAATGTATATAACAGTGTTTTTTGTGGCACACTTGTTTCATTCACGTTCTGGCCTGGGTGCAGGCGGTGGCCGGCTATTGGATGCCTCCACAGGCAGTGTGAGGTGAGATGATTAGTAAGAATCTAAAAGGCTGAATGTCTATGTGAACTACAAAAATATGAACTTTTATTTTGTACATCTTTCCAGTTAAAAACAATACTTCCAAGTTAAAAAAAACACACATAAAGTCCATAGGCCATTGTTGAAAAGTTATCCTATGCACTGTACAATCTTAGGTTTTAGACCTTTTTAGACCTAACCTGTTTTGATCCACACTGTGTCTTCCTCAGAGGTCTAATTATGACACAGACACAATGATAAAATACATAAAGCAGCCAGTAAAAACACTGGAAGAATTTGTTTTTGAATGAAGGAAGGGAGGGGAAATTATGCTGCCTCTTTCATGCTGCCAAGAAATTATGTTGTGTACCCATGAAATCAGTGCATGTACAAAGGCAGGTTAGGTGGTTAACTGATTGGGGGGGGGGGGAATTTAATATAGGAGGATGCAACAGTAGTGGCAGAAAGTTGGAACTGGCCTATTGGGACTGGTTGAAACCAGAGAGGGCGGCGGGAATAAAAGGAGTGAATGGACTGTTATCTGTGCTCCTGTAAATGGACATCTTTCCATGTTCCAACAAGGTAGAGAGAAAAGGAAACATATAATTTGTAAGCTTGAGACCTCCATCCCAAACCCATTATCTCTTGTGGAGGCACTCCCTCATGGGTGGCCACACTGATCCTAAAAGTGGATCCCATAAGCCTCAGGACCAAGCCCATCCTGATAAGACATTTTCACATAATGGCCCCAAACTGAAAATGGGACAGGCACGGCCTGTCAGCATGTAAGAACAGGACTCCTGGCATGCTAGGACAGACTGCCAAGTAACTTCTGAGGCACCTGACTGGGCAGCATGCTGTGTTCCCCACCATGCAGATGAATGCCCCCTGCCCCAGCCTAATTGGTCCTCACACACACACTGACCCCACCAATGATGCACCAAGATAACCAGGCAGAATTTTCCCAAGCCTGGGCAGCAACAACTAGGTGAGTGAAAGGTGGGCCTGAGCTCTGTGAGCCTATGCTGGCTACCTGTCTGTCCTCCTGCCTTTGGGAGCTTCTCTTCTACACTCTGCAGTTGCACTGAACCTCATCCTCACGGACTGGCCTCCATCCCACCCTTTAAAAGAGTTATCATGATAGGTGAAATGGCAAGTTATTGTTTGCCTTCACCTCACCATAATAAAAGCATTCTGAGAGGCTTTGCCTGGAGGTTGGCAACTCCAGGTGGGCCTGGGTTCCCTTACTGCTCCCTTGACAATAATCTGTCCCTCTAACAAAAAAAAAAATTCTGGCTTTGGGCTAGTTGTGACCACTGCTTCTAGCAGGCCCCTGCAAAAGTGGCATACGATGAGCATAGTTAAATCTATAGATCTGATTGCATCAGCTATATGCTGCAGTATTTCTGAAGAAAGTTTCCTTGAGGTATTTAGGAATGAAGAATGAGAGAAGTTATACTAGGGGGAAATTAATTTAAGAAAAAGCATAAGACTGAATGACCAACACTCGATTACTCAGATCAGAAGGAGTGGATTTCACATACTCATTCAAAACAACCTTCTGCATCTTGGCTGCAGATTCAAGTAAAATGTACATTTCGAATTTTCAGCAGCATGAACTTACTTAAAGGGTTCTTTCATTGTTTACTGTTTATCAGAACCCAACTGAGAACTTAGATATTAACATTTGCTACCATGTCTCTCATTAAAGACTTCATGAGGCACTAAATACCTGGCTTAATATCATCCCTATTTTAAGACTACTGCTTTTTGAACTGCACAGCATCAGAAAGAAGGCCTTTGAAGTCAAGTGCTCATCAATTGTTAAGAGGAAGTTCAATCTATGTACATACCTTAAGTCCCTATCATGATTAAATGATTTCCAGGATTCACAACTCTATAAAAGGAAAAAAGAGGCTGGCTATTAGACCTATCTTGCAGATCGTTATATCACATAATAAAGAATGAGCCCCCCCCCCCCAAGTTTGATAGTTTAACAAGGCTTTACTTATTCCTAGGTAGGTAATAATCCCCCCTCAATTTCTCTGTTCTTGCAAAGAGCTTTAACTTTATTTCCCCTAGACAGAAGTGATAGATAACAACTGAGCCAAAAATTTAATAACCCCAAAGTCTTCCTCTCTAATCCCTTCTGTGCATGTTTAATGTTTGATTCTCCCACTTCAATTACACTGCTTGCATTATGTCTTTCACTCCACACTCAAAAAGTTGTTAAAAGAGAAAGCCTCTTTCAGAATGTCACAGCTTCATTATGCAGGCCTATACCTGCATGGGCAGTATGTGCTTCTTCTCACTTGATATTGCCTTTGCTGGGGGGGGGGGAGAGGGGGGGAGGGAAGATCCCTGCTGTGCAACTCAGTCTGAACACTAGAATAAAATTAAGCCAATTTGCAGGCGTTAAGTAATTGTCAATAAGCAATATTCTGCTGCCCAACATATTCCTATTGGGATATTTGAAATTTAAAAAACGAAAGGCTAGAAAAATTTGCACAGAAAGTTGGTGGGTCATCAAAACCACAGTCTGACAGACTCTGTCAACTTTCCTCCCTTAGAAGCTAGATTTTCCCTCTGTTTTTCTTTCCCTTATATGACTGAGCTATTCTAGTTATCTGTTTTTGCCTTTCCTAAAGAATTCTGGTGATCCTACACTATCAGCACAATATAATATTTTGCCTATTTTATTGCTTCTCTTATGTTCTTATAAGGTTCTTGGTGAGGTGGCATAGAAATGTTCTAAATAAAATAAATAATTCTAAATAAAAATTCCTGAAGAATTTTGGCTGTCCTACTCTGCGTCCATATGATATTCTGGCTGTTTGCTAGTTAGGGGCGGGATAGCACAGAGGGATATAAGGAAGAGGGGCGGAGTTGGAGGGGGGCTGCTGGTGTCGATTGTATGGGGAAGGCTTATGCAGTAAACGGTGTGCAAACGACTGGCCCACATTATTGGAACGCAATAACTTCCACGGTCCCGGAATATCACGGGTGCCGGCAGGGGCTGGGGCCAGCCCGCACCGTGCATAATCGCCAGTGCTGGGTCTTTTGGACCACCTGGCCCCAACCTACGGTGTTCCTGTAGGGACACCATATGCCCCGCGGAGTTGGGTAGCTGGCAGGGGTGTCCCCCGGCCCCTGCCATAGTCTGCTGTGAGGGCCCAGCCCCTCCCCACTCCCCCCCAGCCGCTGCGACTGAGGGCAGCATCTTGGGCTTCCTGGCTCCAGCGCAGCACATGTGCATGCACCATGCCGGGTTGTCGGCGTACACCGGGGAGCCCCGCCCCCGTGCTTACATGGGGGATGGCGGGGCATCCTGCCCCTCCGTAACAACATGGTGGCTGCCTGGCATAGCAGCCGCCATGCATAGTAGGTCTAAGAGACTTCCTCTGGTCACCAATGCATTTTTCAACTGGTCCTTAGGATCCACAGCCACCTGTCAATATAGTTTGTTAAATCTTCTATAGCGGAAGTAAAATATGCAGCCCCTATGGTTTCCATTCTTTCATCCGCCCTTGGCATCAGGTATATATCTGGAACTGTAATCTTGTTCACCAGTTGATAGTCAACACAAAATATTACTAGGTTTCCCAACTTTGGAATTAAAATAACCAGTGAGGCTCAAGGACATTCTGAACAAACATTAAGTCCAAGGTTCAACAGTTCTTTAACTCCCCTCTCACTACTGATGGCATTTGAACAGTTAGCTCTGTAAGGTAGGCATTAAATAGACCTGGTATCTTGTGCTGAGCTAATTGGGTCCTCCCTGGGAAATTGAAAATATATGGTCAGATGACAGCCTTAACATGCCATTTCTGGTGTTTATCTTTCAGCAGGTTTGGTGCCAATTTTACCTCACTAACCTTGCTACCTTTGGGTACCTTCCCCTAACCTGTCAATGTCATTCCCTCTTTTTGCCCTCCTCTGGTCATGAGAACCAAAATACCACTATCATGATAAGGCTTAAGCATGTTTACATGAAACATTTTTTACTCCTCCCTTCAGATTTATATTTACCAGACACTTACATTTGAAACTTTGTTTAAAACTCTGAAAGTTTAAAACTACCAACTTGTGCTATCATCAGGTCTCCAACACAAGGACTAGGTCTCCTGGGTGGATTACTCTCTCTCTGGCTTTAACATCATACCAAGTTTTGCATGCTGTCTGCTGTCAGTTCCTGCAGGTTCTCCTGTAGTTCATGAAGGTAAGTGACTACATCTCTGCTTTCAGTGTTTTCTCATCCCATCCATGATTCTTTAAGGGTGTCTATTTACTTGTGGGTAGTAAACTGTGGTGGTGAGGTGTTTGATTTCATATGCCTGCAATGTTTCCTTCATTACTTGGGAAATAAATGTGGTTCCCATCTCCTATGTAAAACCTAGACAGGTGAACACCATCAGTAGGACTTCTTTTATGGTTTTCACTTCTATGTCCCACTAGTTGATATGCTTTACAAGACCTGCAAAATGTCATGGTGTCTTTTCCCATAATGGGCCAATGGAATCTTGCTTGCAACCTCTTTCTTGTTGATCCCTAGATGTCCTGACATAGGTGTTTCATGGACCAGCTGTACAAGTTGCATCCTGTATTTTCTGGGGAACACTAACTGTTTGTCCTTTTCCCAGATAACACCTTATAGACAGTCTATACGGTATCTGATATAGGATCCTGAACAGAAAAGGATGTTCAATTGTCACTTCCTGAGAAGTTTCAGGCCTTTGCCACAAATCTCACAAGTTTCATCTTGCCTTTACTCATTAGAGAAGTCTGCAGCATCGATTCCCCGAAATAAGCTGCCTTTATCTATCATTCTGGTCTGTTTGTAAATTTTCTTGTATATTGCAACAATTAGTTTCCATAGCAATTAGTTTCCATAGCAATTATTTTCCATAGTTTCCTCTTGAGTTTCAGGCCTAGTCTGCTGCACTGAAGCCTGATCTAAGACGTACTCCTAATCACTATTTTAACAACTTTAGCTTGTGAAGCCACATCATTCCCTAAAAAAAAAAATGTAATGTCAAATTCTACCCACTCTCCCATGATCCATTTTCTTTGGAATTCTTCATATTTGATTGAGAGTTACCAATTTATTCCAAACTTTGGACCAATTCCCTTAATCCTGTAGGTTCTTCCTGGTAGGTGTTGTTCTTTCTTTCCAGAGTTAGATTTTATTAAGGTGCCCCCCAGATGCACAACTACTGCTGCCGGTGTCCTGAACTCATGAACTGTGCCAGACGCAATCCTACAAAGTGCAGGCCATGGCAATCCTCGCTGTCCCAACCAGCAAACGGCGACACAGTCTCCCAGGCCCAGATGGGGTCCAGCTGGAAACTGAGGTGTAGCGGCATGTCCAGAAAACAAAACTGTGGACCACAATAATCACAGTATGGACAGGTGACATCGGCCCTGAAACAACTCACAGGTTACTCTCCGGCAAAGGATGCACATAACCCCTATAAGGACATGAACACCATCTGCCTAGACTCATGATCTGTTGTGGGGATGCCCCCTGCTGAAATGCCTGGGTGGCAGCCCTATCTGAAATGAACGAATGATGTAAGAACCTGCGTCCATGCCTAAGTTGTGTAGGCAGGCATGTAAAATTGCTGTGAAGTGAAAATGGGAAAAACATGTCCCATCTTCATGCATTAGCAAGTGGCCAGGCAACTTGGGGCATGTGGCCAAATAGGCTCTGACACTTCACACTCTCTTCCAGCCTTCCACTGCCCTCCAGGCCAAAAAGGAGGAATTTGTATCCCACCTCCCCAGGGCTCTACTATAAAAGGAAAATGCTGGCCAAATGAACCCTCATGGTGCCAGTGGCAATGCCCTTCACCCGCTGATGAGCCAAATATTACAAGAGAACAGGTTCCTTCATGGGCCATGAAGAGCCATGCCCGCTTGCCCTGGCAAATGAAAAAAAAAAAACCCTGGCTGATCCTTCATAGGCCCACTATGTGGAAGAAGCCATGGATCCTAGGACTGGCTGCAGGATCACTGTTTGCCAAGACCCAAAGGTCAGTTGGGAACTCTCCTGGCTCCTGTTTTGCCTCTGGGGTGAGTTGTTAAAACCTGTCAATCTGAAAACAAGATAAAGTGTCTGCTACCTCATTCTGCACCCCAGCAATGTGCTGCACTGTGAATTTAATGTTAAATTCCAGACAGGTGAGAACCAGCCTACACACCAGATGCATGACTCTGCTTGTTGACAACCTGTACTACTGCCTGACTGCCACACCAAAATAAAGCCCCTCTTGCTTTATTTTCCACAGGACAACTACCAACAGAATGGGGAACAATTCAAGGAATGTCAAGTCCCTGGGTACTTCTGCCTGCCAGTGTGCAGGCCATTTCTGAGTGCACCAACTGTTCTCATAAAATAGGCTGAACCCTAGGCTGCCTGCTGCATCCGAATGAACCTGTAGGGAGGTGGCCACTGCCAAAGGAGTCTGCCATATGGCAACGCTGTTGAAGCATGCCAAAAACTGTTTTCAGATCCTGAGGTCATCCTCTATGCCCTTTGTCAGCCTGATGTGGTGTCCTGGGGACCTGGCCCCTGCTGTAGGCCAGGTCAGCTGAGCACAAAATGCCCTTCCAGGCATCACCACCCTGCAAGCAAAATTCAGATGCCCTAAAAAGGCTTGCAACTCATTTAAGGTGGTTCTGCCCAATAATTGTGCTAATATCACTAACTTGTCTCCTGGCAACCAGGAAGACCCTTGTTCAGAATCCAACAAGACCCCCAGGAAAGTGAGTTGAGTGGCAGGCCCCTTGGATTTTTCAGGTTCCAAGGGGAACCCAAGCTCATGCACCAACCTCTGAAACTATGTTAACCGGCCTGCACACAGTGAGGATCCCAAAAAAGGCCCAGAAAATATGAAATTATCCAAATAATATGTGACTTCCCGAAACCATCCTCCATGTTTTACTGCCCATTCAAAAAAAAGTACTAAAATAGGTAACTGCCTGTGCATACCCTTGCCAGAAGGCTGAAGAGCCTCCAGATGGAGAACCCCTCTCCCCCTGCAAGCTGCCTAACCTGCCCCATCCGAGGACTCACTTCCATGGCTGCTTTCATAGGTGCATAATGATGCATCAGGGGCCTGCTTTCCTTTCCTCCTCTGTCAATGAGCTCCATTTGGGGGCATCGGCCCAGCTCACTTTGCAACCTGCCTTAAAAAAAAAAAAAAAACTCCTGCTGGCAGGCCCCTAGAGGGCCAGGTACCTGGTCTCCTCCGCTGGGAATGCTTTCTGCTCCCTATCCCTCTCTCATATTCCAGCTCTCCTACACGCACTGGCAGTCAATTTGGATGTGCTCAAGGCCCTAGAACCCGGTGCCTGTGATCTCTGGACCTACATGTCACCCCTGGGCCTCCCCTCCCCAACTGGACTCAGCCTCAGAGGAGTTCTGGCCTGCCGCTTCCAATAATAGGGAGTGTGCCTGCTGTTCCACAAGGACTACAGAGGCCTATCTCACCCTGATTTGTTTGGCTCTGGCCTGCGTATCCCGCTGCCCCCCCCCGCCCTGTTCAGGCTGTCTCAGGGTGGCTGCTCTCGGCCCTGCTCCTTTCCCCCCAAGGCAACCCCATACAGTCGCTTCCCTGGAGCCATTCCTGCCTGCCCCACTGGCTGCAGTAAAATTAGCTCCTCAAACCAGCAACCCCTCCCTGGGCTGCAGCGAAACGGCAGGCCACAAGGCAGGCTGGAACCACTGTGTCCCAGCCTCCCACTCTCCACGTGCACACCAACCACCCTGTATGAGCTGCTCAGCTCACTGCTCAGGCCAGAGAGGGAAAGAGGGCTGGGTGACACATCCTGTGCCTTAAATAAGATGGCACAGGCACGCATCCACCACCTTCCTCCTGAATGTACATTCCGCGTCACCCCACCTGCTTCTGCTGAGTGAGGATGCAGTGCATCCGCTTCCTTCCAGTCCTGCCACTTCTTCAATAGCAGCTTGGGGGTGGTAAGTTTCCAGCCACATTTGTTTCTGTCTACAGTCTCCAAATATTCCCTCTTCAAATCTTCCTGCATCTTCCAGATGTTTGGGCCTCTCCTGATGCAGGGTCTGGTGGGAGTTCTGTGACTATTTCATTACTTTTAACTAATTTGGCAGTCTTTGGCCTATTATGCATGGCCGCTGAAACGGTGGCATGGAGAACGGAGGAGGAAGAAGCGAAGCAAACCGCTTACGCACGGGATGGAACACAACGGCGGCAAAACCCAGAGTATCCAATTATGCACGCGGCTACTCCGGAGCCACTTCTGGTTGCGCCCTGGTCCCAGGAAGCTCCACTTTCTTCTACATCTAGCTAATGCGGTTTTTTCGGCGGGATATGTTGACTGGTTGCCGCCTGCAGCATGCATAATTGGTGATTTTAGCCACTGCCATTCCACCCCGAATGCGGACCTTCCACTCTGTGCATAATGGGCCTTTGCGGAAGTGTGCTGTTTTCCTTTGTCTAACTTTAGACAACGAGCTTTCCTATGTCTCTTTTCCTGGCAGTTAAAACACACTATCCTTTTTTATTTGGCTTGTGAGTGTCCTGACTTACAGGGTTATTTTTAGATGGCTCAGTTTTATCTGAGGTGTACCAAATTTTATTTTTGATAGGGATGGGGAAAGGGATCTTCCCAAGTCCCCTTCTATCTCATCTAATAAAATGGTGGCTTCATCTATTGTTTTCAACTTTTCATCCCTCAGAAACCATTTAAGTTGTGTGGGAACCTGTCTGTAAAACTGTTTTAAGTTTATTAATTGCTTCAGTTCTTTGAATGTCTGTACTTTACTTCCTTCAACCCATCTGTTTAAGGTTCTGTCCAAACAACAACCTAGCTGTGCATATGTTTTCCCCTGCTTTATTTTAATTTCTCTAAAAGATTTTCTACTTTGTTCAGCCTTAACCAAAATCTAACTGACCTTTTCCTTAAAAATCAAATACCATATATACTCGTATATAAGCCTAGTTTTTCAGCACCTTTTTCACACTGAAAAGCCCTCCTTGGCTGATACGTGGGTATATACGGTAATTGAAATAAAACCCTGCTCCAGCCTGTCGTTGCATTGTCTTTTGCAAATGTGTACTGCAATCTGAGCTTGCTCTGGTAGCTTGTAGGACATCAGCGGTTTGACTGAGGGACTCTGATCTTTTTTTCCTTTTGCCTTCACTTCTTTCTCTTCTTAATCACTTCTTCCAAACTATTATTTTTATTTCTGTGGGTGGGATGGTTTTGGGATTTACTGTTTCTTTCTCCTTGGTGTTTCTTCTTTTATCTGAGGGGCTGCATTGTTTGACTTTACTTCTTGGGGTTGTGTTTCTTTTAAAAGTTGATTTTTACAGTTCTTTCTTTCAGTGTTCAGTTTTACAGGTCTTTATTTCAGCGTTTTGTTCTGGAGGGGGGGCACTGCAGTTTTAGTTAGAGTTGTCCATTCTCCCAGTTTGGTAGCTGTTGCACTTGCTGTAGTAGGTTGCCAATTTCAGGTGTTGTTCTGCTCTGGTTTGTTGGCCTGGGGGGGACACTGTTTGGTTCTCCTGCCAAATCTGTTCTCACAGAGCAGTTCTGTCAGTGCTCTCTCAGGATGTCGGGCATCAAATGAGGAAGGGAAGGCAATTGTAACTTCGAGACTCCTTTGGTTAGTGAACAGCGGGGTACAAAAACCAGCAGCTATTAATCCTCTTGACTTTTCTGTATTTGTTGTGGGGGGGGGAGGCTGGATGGGAGAACCTGTGATGATGTAGCATTCCCCCCCCCCCTCAGCTTATATGCAAGTCAATAAGTTTGCCCAGATTTTGTGGTAAAATTATGGGCCTCGGCTTATATGCACTAGTAGTTTGACTTAGCAAAGGTGGAAGAATGCCAGGTATGCTATTCTAATGATCTGTGCCTCCATAGTAAAGGAGGTGTTGAAGGTTCCTGGCTGTTCATGTGGCCGTAAACTCGCACCATCTAGGCAGGATAGGTGTGCTTCCTCACATAGTCCTTTCCAGCCCAGCCACAGGACCTCTGTCTTTGAAGCACTGAGTTTCAGAGTCTGCTTAACCCATCCCACCACTGCTTCCAAGCCTCTGGCAAATGACTCTGGGGATGAGTCAGCACAGTTATCTATCAGGAGATAGAGCTGGGTGTCATCGCATGTTGGGTATCATCAGCATTCTGATGACATCCCAACCCAAACCCTCAGAATAGATGAGTAAGAGGGCACAGGAAGATGTTAAATAGAATTTAGAAGAGAACCACACTCTGTGGCACTCCACAAGGAAGTTGACAATGGTATGATAGATGCTTCCCAAACATGAATCTGTGTCTGCGACCCTGGACAAGGGAGATCAGCCACTGTCCAATCCCCATGTCAGCAAAGCAGCAAGCAAAAAGATCATGGTTGACTATGTCAAATGCTGCCATGAGGTCCAACATCTCAAGCAGCACTGACTCGTCTTGATTCCACTGTCACTGAAGGTCATCCATCAGGGTGGCCAGCACTGTCTCCACCCCATGGTCAGGCCAAAAGCTTGACTTAAATGGGTCCAATACTGAAGCTTCCTCAAGGTGCGCTAGTAGCTGGTTTTCAGTGATCCTTTCATGTTCCTTCCCAGCTCCCACTCTCTTTTCTGCTGTGCCATTTTAGTTAATTATTTCCCCACTTCATTCCTGTTTTTTTCTTTATCTGCTTATATTTTTGCCAGTTTAATTTTCATTCTCATAAGTTTTACCTCCTGACTAGGATTCTCCCCAGTGGATGTTTCCTCTCCCTCACCTCAGGTACATAAGACTGAATGTGTATTTTGAACTGAATTGCGAGAGGCAGCCTTCACCACTTGCCTGAAAGGATAACAAGAAAGTAGAAACAAAGCCGAATTAAGGGTATAATTCATTATCCAGTGCTTCTAGTTGACATAAAGATAATAAAAAATGTAAAGGTGAAATGAATACACGTGACCTCGATTCCTGTAGTTTTAAGTGAAATCCTACATAAAGCTTGTATGGAGAGATTAATGTACATTTGTTCTGTTAAATCACAATGCATATATGGTTATTCCATATATTATTCCATATCTATATGGTTATTCCAGAAAGGGGCTTTCAAGGCAAGTGAGAAGCAGGGGAGCCTTCACCTGTAGAGACATCCTTGATGGTCTTCCATCCAAGTGCCAATCCTGCTTAGCTTCCAAGTTCTGAGGAAATCAAGCTAGACCATGCCCAAAAGCACAATCAAAAAATTGGACAGAAGGCAAGATTACATGAGTATTGAACTATTTTCTCATTGATTGTTTCTTTTCAGTGGAATTAGATAAAATGGTGATGAGATAGTCTGAATGTCCTCAACATGAACTCTACCTACAGATTAGCATAGCTGTTCATCAAAATGTTTCCAGCAGAACGTGTGAGGAAGAGCTGGCTTTGTGAAGGAATCATGACACTACTTTGACAACTCAGCTGTGAATTTTGGCCAATCAAAAGTCAACAAGGGGAGAAAATGATTCTTTAAAGGGGATGTACATTGACCTTATGTCAGGTAGTAATAATAATTTATGAATGTGTACCTTTGGAGAGGGGGAAGGTATCATATTTTTCAGAACAGGAAGTCAAACCAAATTGGTATTCCCAGTTATCCAGATCCTAAAAGTACCAGTGTGTTTTTGGGATCTGGGGTTTTCTGTTTCTTTTTGGGATTCTGATATTATTCAACTACATTATTCCCTGTGAGGAATATTTCTCTTGTCTGTGTTTTACACTTGCTGTATGCAAATAAAGGTACTACTACTACTACTAAGAATATTACTGGAGGTCCTGATTGGCTTGAAACTTGCATAAATTGCAGCAGAGCTGCTGGTGTCTCTTCCTTAAGTAACCTCCAAGTGTCAAGTGAATTAATCCAGTTCTACAAGCCCCTAAACAAGGTGCTTGCAGCCATCCTTCATTGTTTTCTTTGGGGGGTTCATGCTTTCTTCAGAGCAAAGAATAATCTAAAACAGGAGCAGTCAACCTGTGGTCCTCCAGATGTTCATGGACTACAATTCCCATGAGCCCCTGCCAGCAACTGGACATCTAGTCCATGAACATCTGGAGGACCACAGGTTGACTACCCCTGATCTAAAACACAAAAGCAAATAATGCAACCCTTGGCCAAAAGCCCCTAGAAGACAGCAGAACCAAAAAGCCCAAAGGACCAAACTTCAAAACCAACACAGACCAACTTGTGAAAAGAACATGTTGCAAAAACAACAAAACAAGTTTCAAAGGATGCAGTCAAACCAACATTGCAAGCCAATACAAAGCCCCAGAAATATTTAGAAACATAGTAAAATTTAAATGCTGGTTCCCAAAATGTCCAATTATTCCTGAAGATTTCCAGAATTTGGGGGGGGGATCTATTTCCTAGGATTCCAAAAAATCCTAGATGCCATCTGAACACCTGGAAAATACCAATAAGGTATTTTTGGGTATAACTTTGAACTGGATATATGCAAATTCAGTTCAGTTGTTCAACGGTGGAATTGACTGCTTAAGGAGGTAGGGAGCTCCCCCTCACTGTCATTCCTCAACCAGCAGCTGGACAGATACTTATGGATGCTTTAGGATGATCCAGCATGGAACAGGGGGTTGGACTAGATGGCCTGTATGGTCCCTTTAAACTCTATGATTCTACAGTCATATCCAGCAAAATATCTCTAGTCATATCCAGCAAAGAAGAGGACTTACACAAAAGTAATGTTTTTTAGATACCACTTGCACCCAACTTCTCGTTATCCCCCTCAAGTTTCTTAAATGATTCTGTATTTTAATATTAAAAGAACACAAAGCATATCAGAAACGTCAGTGTCAATTTGTTAGAAAAAGCCACCATGTTTTCCACAGATGTGATGCCAACCATATAGTGTCACAGATAAATTACCATAAGTTTGTGAAGTATTCATGAAGTATCACTTGTAATTGTGGTGAACTTGTTACTCAAAGAGGCAGTCTCCTAATTAATTGGGAGAAATTAGCTTTAAAGAAGACACAGAGAAAGGGTAACTGGGATTCTTTTCCAGAGTTTATGGGGATTTTTCCCTCAAGAGAATTCTAGGAATAAACCAGGCTTGGTTCACTGGAAAGGGTCTCTTTATTTAAAAGAGAAATAAAAGGGCAAAACACATATACAAACACATGAAAAAAACATATACAAGGCTAATTAAGAGGAGATCAGGGAGGAGAGGAGAGAAAGCAATTTTGGGGAAGGCAATAATTACCAGTTTCAAAAAAAAAGGTCTACAGAGACAGAATTTCACAGGGAAAAGAGAAGGTCCACACATAAGTGGAGTGTGCGGAGGATCCAAGAACACACAGACACTGCTTTGGAGCAGGATGCCATAATTTATAGGACAAAATCCTCCCTGGGGCTAGCTGATGCAGTAGCCCCAAAACAATACTTGATGGGGCAGACAATGATCTCAGGGAAGCCTGGGTAGATTACAGGTGTAAGTGGTTCTTTACAACTCTATAAATACTGAATTGGAAAAGCTACCAGGTTTGATGAATAGCATTAAGTGTTGCTTAATTATAGTAAATAGGTGAGGGGCAACAGGGCTGGGTGTTGATGAGATTAATCCATAAGTTCTCGGGAGACCCATTGTCCAAAACATTGCATCCTTCTGTAGGGTGTGTGTGTGGGGGGGGGGGGGTAGTTAGCTAACCAGTCGCTCTTTCGCATACATCTAAACAACATCCAAGCTAGTCTCTGGCTGATCTCTATTTTTGTGTCTTTTTGGACCCAACACTGTATTACACTTATGATATTGAAGATGATATTGAAAATTGTTTGTAGGTTTCTGGCTATAAATTGTTTCTCAGTGAGAGAATGGGTCTGACTGCTAACAAACTATCACTTGTTAGGCAAATATGAATAGTTCAGTTTTTCTTTATTGCAGTACTAATTGGAGTTTTTATACTGCAACCTTTTGTGTGTTTTTTATTGTTCTATTCATATTGTGTTTATTGTGGTTTTTATCATTGTTTCATTTGTATTGCAAATTCCCTTGAGTTCCGTAAAGGAGAAAGACAGCTAATACATGTTTTAAATAGAGAGAGAGAGAGAGAGAGAGAGAGAGAGAGAGATGCCTCTCTATCAAATTGACGCTAAACATATTTCTTTAAGCTTTATTTCTATTACATTTATCCTTCATTTTTTCAAGTGCATTTTTTCTTGTACATTCTGAGAGGTTAACATTACATTAATGGTTCAGAAAGGATGCCATTCAGATCTCTTTAAGATCTTGCAGATCTCACTGGCTTGTTGACCTGTAATAAAACCACCTTGACATAGACAGATGGTGAAGAATAAACTGACCACAGCTGATGAAATTTGTCAGAACAATCTGCTGCTGGCAGATAATTATCTCAATGAACAAATCAAAACAATAAGCAAATTAGAAGAACCTACTATAAGGTTCAAATGGAATTTTATGGCTAGATCATTTCTAATTACAAAATTTTAATCCAGCCTCAGTGAAGTATTGCAGATAGATCATTTATACGCTATTGCTGCTTATGGGTCTTCTCTACATTGTGTTTGCTCTTGGACTAAAAAAATGGATTTGTCTTTAAAATATTATATTGAGACCTCCAGTTATGGAGAACTTTTTTGTATCTTGGCCAATGCATCTAACAATTCAGTTACCTGACTGCCACGGTGTGGCACCATGCCTCCCAGAGCTAGAGACAAAAGAAGGCCCTTACCCATTACCCTAGTACCATTCGTATTATGCCATCTACTGCAGACAATTGCATGATGTTGTGTGAGGGCTGGCTGGCCTTGTGCCTCTCTACCTCAGGAAGGGACTGCTACCATAGGCTTCGTTGTAGAGCTTTCAGTGAAATCCCAAAAAGTGGATTCACCCTCTGGAAAGCGCTATACTCTTACAACCAATCTGCAACACTAGCGGGAAAGTTCTGTGCGTTACCATTGTTGCGGTTTCTGCAAAGTTCCTCCCCCTAGCTCTCTCCTCTGAACTTCCGGCGAAGCGATCGCCATTTTTTTTCTCCGAGCGAGCGGAGATCAACGCACGGGCAAGCCTTCGTTTACCCAGCGAGGCTTCCCTGGCTGCAGAGCTGTTTTAAGTCACTAAGCACGAAACAACACACAGCCCTGTTTGGTGGTTTATTTTCCCTTTATTTTTCACTGTATTTTCCGCCAAAATTCGCGCCCGTGCCGGGGGGGGGGGGGTTAATGTTTTTTTTCACTCGGGGGGAACATGGCAATGATGAAACGACAGCTCAAATACCACCTGCTACCTAGATGGGTCTCTCCGTTGCAACAAATCAATGCAGATTCATTGCAACGTGTGTGTGTTTTTTTTTAACTTCCGTAAAGGGAAAGGGGCTTTTGGGGATCATGATAAGGGCCGCCCATTGGCTGCTTGACGGCCAGGGGCGGGACGAGCTCGGCAATATCACTTCCTGGCTAGCGATTTTTGGCGAGACCGGAAACCTGTGGGAAACGATAGAAACGCAACTGGATTCCACTACAAAGCCAGGTATGCATAACAAAGAATTCCACAATTTAAAATGGCGTTTTTTCGTCCTGCAACCAATTTGCCACATAGATCCTGGTGCGGAATGGCCCTGTATCTGGCTAACCAGTCAAAGCTGGTAAAAGGTACTCCTGGCCACAGCTGAAAACCTGCTTATCTAGCAGTCAAAGAGCCTCCCTCCCCCAGATTACAGACCATTTTTTTGAGGGGAGTGTAATCCTATCCAGAATGAATGACACCTTAAATCCAGGCTGAGATCTGCCCATTGATGGCACTTCTGTCTTGTCGGTAATACATTTCAGTTTATTAGCCCACATCCACTCCAAAACACCAGTTCAGGGCTTCTTCTTCCCCTCTGGATCAGGTGAAAGTGAGGTACACAGCTGAGTGTTATCTGTATCTTGGTGTTATCATTCAGAGATTAGGGCTGGATTCTCATCCAGCAATTTATATAGATGTTGGAGAGCATGGGTGACAAGATGGAACCTGAGCTCATTGGCCAAAGGCTAAGGGGCTGATCATCAGTCCCCCAGCTTCATCTATTGAATATTTCCTTCCAGGTAGGAGCAAAATCACTGCAGAATGGTGACTCCCAATACCAGCCCAGAAGGTACCATGATTGATGGTACTGAAAATACTGAGAGATCCAGGAGCGCATGAATATGAAGAATACGGAGTGCATTGAAGAGTTCAGTATTTTTCTAAGCAGAAGGACCTTCAGCAACCTAGGGAGTGCCTACTTAGCAAAGTATTAATGATTCTAACCAGAGTGTCCAACAACCTTTCTGTGGCATAATTTTATAAGCTGGGATAGGCAGCACTCAACAATGCCAGTAATGGCTGTAAACCATCCATCAGCAAGATCAATCGGAGTCTATCTATATAAAAGGACATACAAGTGCTTCTGACACTTCAGGTAATGGATCTACTCTCACCTTGACTTCCAAGCCAGAATGGATGAAAGAGATTTTATTCACAAAGTACCCCACAAAAATATTTCACCACAGGGTGACCAGGGCATGAACAATTGAGCTGGCTGGAATTCAGCTCAAGATGCAAGAAGAAGGAATTGCAAATATGCAATAAGAGGTGAGAGAATCAGCAAAATATTCCCCTTCCACTGGTGGAAACTGATCTTGGATTCATCTCAGTATATTATATGAAAAATGGTCATGTAATAAAACCAAAGGAATCAGATATGTTTCTGTTTGGAAAGGAGAAGTCTAGGGTATAGACAATTCTGGTGTGCTTTTGTATATTAAAAAACCCCTGTTCAAAGAGCCTTTCAACTTGCTGCAGATTATACTACATGTTCTTAATAAACACCCTTCATCTGCTGCTGTTGAAACAGAACCTTTTAAGTAACACAAACCTAGCTAAATCTCTTTATGTTTCTTTATTTCCTTCTTCCTGTACCAGCACTGCTATTATCACATGGTGTGTTCCACATGATAAGCCATTCATTAAAACATTGCCTACTGTTTTTTTCCTCCTCAGTACCAGCTAGAACATGATCTGTCTCTGCATGAAGACATTGGGCCTCTGACCTTTCTTGTAGCTATTCTGCACAAGTATAATAAATGGGGTTTGCTGGGTTTGTGTAAATCTCTGATTATGTTTACTCTGAAATCCAAGTGTTCATCTCAGGCGCAGAAAAATTAAGGTTGATACTCCCCCCCCCCCCAGTATGTACAAATCCTTGTTGTTAAGCATTCTGTAATGAGCTCTTAGGCAATTTAAAGCAAATGAGGTGTTCCCACTAGGCAGAGAATACAGAAAACACATGGAATGACAGCATGTTGATATGTGAAAAAGACTTATAAGGAAGGGAAAGAAGCATTCAGTTGTCAAGTGCAAAGGATTTTAGAGATACTTTAAAAAAACACTACTGATTTGCAGTGTTGTGGCTGGAATCCAGATCCATCTCAATAATGAATTATTTTTAAAGGTATGTCACTTTTAACTAAGAATATGTTGCATGCATATTCTGCCTAAAATGAGTTCTGTAAAGCTTGAAGAAAGTGTGCAGAAGCTCTCAGTCTCACCTACTTCACAGGGTGTATGTTGTGGGGAGAGGAAGGGAAGGCAATTGTAAATCACTTTGAGACTCTTTTGTACAGTGAAAAGCGGGATGTTAAAAACAACTCTAATGATATAATATAATAGTATAGTATAGTATAGTATAGTATAGTATAGTATAGTATAGTATAGTATAGTATAGTATAGTATAGTATAGTATAGTATAGTATATTATTGCTGAAATGTCTATAATATGTCTATTATTGCTGAAATGACATTGATAGGACATATCATGGCGGCATAAAAGTTAAACAAACAAACAATGGGTTTGTTTATTAGTCCCTGGTAGAGCTGGGGAACGGCGGGACTAAGGTGGAAATTTCTAGGGGACCTGCTGAAAGGCTAGGGACACATCAAGTCATATTATTTGTTTTCTCACTATTTTAAATTGGATCAGGGTGGGATGTGATGGAAAGGAGCAATAACTGTGTATAGGCTGATTCCTTCGTGCCAGATAAATTTTCTCCCATCAGCCATTTATGTGTTCTACAGTTACTTCAAGCAGGCATCCATGGAATTTGTAAATGAAGCTATCAGGGTCATGTTTAACACCATCTGGGCTCCCTCTATATCAGTGGTTCTCAACCTGGGGTCAGGACCCCTTTGGGGGTCAAATGACCCTTTCTCAGGGGTCACAGCAGGGCAAGAAGCTTGGCCCGGAGGGGTGCCATCTACATAACAGCCTTGCGGGGTAGATTGTGATAGAGAGTTTGTCTGTGGAAAAGAGCGAGGTCAGCATGGTGGGTCAAGATGCAGAAGTAAACTGAGAAACCCCAGAAAAAAACACATTTATATACAATCATGAACAATATATCTTCACGCTATTGATCAGTTTCGGTTTAATTTCTGTGAAAGAACACTTGCATAATTTTATGTTTGGGGGCCACCACAACACAAGGAACTGTATTAAAGGGTCACAGCATTAGGAAGGTTGAGAACCACTGCTTTATATAGATAGCGACCCCCTGAAAACAGATAGAAGAAGAGTTGGTTCTTATATGCCACTTTTCCCTACCCGAAGGAGGCTCAAAGCGGCTTACAGTCGTCTTCCCATTCCTCTCCCCACAACAGACACCCTGTGGGGTGGGTGAGGCTGAGAGAGCCCTGATATCACTGCTCGGTCAGAACAGTTTTATCAATGCTGTCACCCAGCTGGTTGCATGTGGGGGAGTGCAGAATCGAACCCGGCATGCCAGATTAGAAGTCCGCACTCCTAACCACTACACCAAACTGGCTCTCTTAAATTTATATGCTCTTAAATGTATCTATACAGCTGGCATGATTGTTTTAAGGCAATTTTTTAAAGTATTATAATTTTATGCATTGTACTAGATCAAAGCCTGTCCCTAAGGACAGGCCTTGAAGGTCCCACTGCACCCCGCGGCCGGCAGTGTGGGGACCCCTGCCAGCCCCCCTCCCCACTGCTCACGGGGGAAGCCACCCCCACCACCCCCTCCCCACCGAGTCCCTGTGGGCCTTGAAGCAGACCCGCCATGTCCCCAATGTGGTGGGCCTTCTCCGAGGTCGGCAGGGAAGCCTCCCCCACCTGCTCCCCTCCCTGCCAAGTCCCCGGCTACCTTGCAGGCCTCGAAGCAGGGCCACCATGTCTCTGATGCCCACCCCCTCCCCGCTGAGTCCTCTGGCAGCCGGCAGCGGCATGGCATAGTGAGTCTCCCCACTTACTTGTCAGCAGTAGGGAGATCTTCGGCCAGGGTCCTGGCGGCTGCTCGTGAGGCAGTCGCGGCAAAGTGTGGACTGACAGTTGGCAATGGCCGGGGGTGGGTTGGGAGGGCCCAATCAGAAGGCGCTTCACACCTTCCGATTGGCCCCTCACCTGGACTAGCTCCGCCCACTCTCCGCCCACTTAGGCCTTAACCAATTATGATACCACTTCAGTGGAGCGGTTCCAGATATGTTTTTTTTGTAATAATGTTGGAAGCCACCGTGAGATGACCTGCTGGGAGGGGAGGGGCCCAATCTGAAGAATAAATAAAAATAAATAAATACATAAAAATGAGTTAGCTGAAAGGTTTCAGTCTGCCACCTTGTGAATAAATCCCAAATCCGAGTGACAGGATCAAAGTCTGAGACATGGCCACCCAGTTTGGTCTCTAGCTGTGGTAGGCAGAAGGTGATGAAGTGAGGCTATGGACAGAAGAACAACTTGCAATTGTCTTTTATGCTTACTAGTTTGGAAGCTTATTGGACTTGTTTCCCAGTTAGCAACAAATGTATTTATTTATTGAATTTATATACTCCCTTTCCTTACTTCCTGGGATGCTTAGTCGCACTGTGATTTCTAAATTCATCCCTGTTGGATCAGGCTACCCATGCAGTGTAAGGAGGATTGCCTTCTGTTTTGGGCTAATGATAAATGTTCAAATTCATACATTAGGCATACAAGCAATTTATTTTCCCCTTAATAATGCTTATTACAACCACTTGCCCCAAATACTTATGTCACACACCTACTTTGAATAAAATAATAACAATCCTGTAATGCCAGAGTTAAATACTAGGTTCCTTTCTTGTGGTCAATATGCCTTACAGCTCCTCAAATCATAGGGTACAATTTATTGCACCTCATTGGGCCACGTGAAAGTCATCTCTTGTGATATCCTGGGGGTGGGGGAGTGTTTATAAATGTCAGATTCACATGCACAGGGCTGATTGTGTGGGCCTTTCCTACCTAATCAATTTCCTTCCCATTCATAGGTATGAAAAATCTCACTTTTTCTAGTTAAAGCAGAATATCCACATTTTGTAAATAAATGCTTATTACCTGGTCCCAGCAGTTTGTTGACTTTTATCCAAATGCTGTTCATTTATCCAGAGGTTCTCTATCACTTGACACTCCATAGATAACTCACACACACACACACACACACACATGTCCACATGCTTTCAGCCTCAATGCTTACACCACTCCTAAAAATTACTCAATGTGTTTTATTTTAAAAGGGAATGTTCTTCCATGCTTATCCAATGGAACAGATATATATTTTTTATACTACCAGTATATAAAAGTTGACGAAAGGTCTTCTGTTGCTTTACCAAAAGGATCATTAAATGGAACATTTCTACTTTTTATGTTTTAGTTTATTCAGGATGATACAGACTCTTCCTTTTTTTATTAGACAGTGTCCCCACTGAAAACTCACTAGGCCATTCCAGGAAGGATCTCAAATGGCTCAACTGCTGTTCAGTTCAAAACTCTACTTCATCACCTCATCGGCCCAATGAGGTGATATTGTGGTCCATATTTATATACCTCATCTAATTTCAGCATTAAGCTTGCAAAAGAGCTGATGTTCTAAAACCCAACAATGGCGTTAAAATAAGAGGTAAATTGCAGAAGAAACACAAGATTCTTTGTAACTGACTGCAGGGCCTTAGATTAAGGGAATCAAGTCAAATCTTACTAGATTGGATCAAGGACTATAAAATTTTATCTACAACTGTGGTCAGTCTGTTGCTTTTTTGAAATGAAATAAACCTAAGCTGCAGCATGCACGACTGAGGATATAAATCTCCACAAATGTAAGGTGTCTATGGAAGAGAATCCTCTCCATCTTTCCCATCCTCCAGTATCCACTTCCTGAGGAATGGGGGGGGGGGGTCCCTGTGAACAAAGTGTTACACCTGGGAGGCGAGGTATAGTGCAGTGTAAATAGAGAATCAGACAAAGACTCACCTTTGCTTTTGAATGACTGGGGGAAGCTCAGCTCTGTTTTCCAGTCAATGGCCAGGATATAAATGTTTAAAATGTTCAGAATATTTGATTTATGTAGGATTCCTCCCCTCCCCAGTTCAGGTGGTTCTCTCCCTCTTCAGTCAAACTGCTAATTACTAAACTTGACTCTTGCTCCATTATCAGTTCAGCATGTAGGACAGATAGCAAGATATAAACTTCACTCTGCCAGTGAGGGGCAGTATGGTACAGTGGTTAGACTGTCAGTAACCGGAAGACCCAAGTTCAAACATGTTCCCAGGATTGTTACGAAGTGGAGGAGGGGAGTACAAGTTCAGAGCATGAAGGTCCATGGAGGAAGGTCAGGATGGTGATAATAACAATAGCAATACCCATAATAGTATGAATATACTTAGATGGCCTGGAGTGAAAATCTCCATTTTCTTCTTTGGTGGATTAATTTCCTACCAAAATTTTGGATTTCTCTTTTTAAATATCAGAAACACAAGCAATTCTTCTGTGAGAATGATAGGTCTCTTAAATATTTGGAAAGAAAATTGACAGTACTGGCTCTGAAAAGTAGTTCTAATAAAATGTGAGCAAGCAACTGTGTAGGGTTGTTATGATTTAGTGAGAGTTTGCCTAATGAAAAGGAAAATTACACAGAAATCAACAGCAGAAGTCATGGAATTGTCATGCATACTGTGTACCTTTGCATTTTGGTACCTGTAGCCCTTTCCAAGACTCTTTAACCTTGTGTAATAACAATAATAATAATAACAAAGTGGTATAAATGGAAAATAACCATCCCTGGTACATTTTAGCCTTGTGAGGCTGTCATTTGTGGATGGGCTTTTGATTGATCAGAATATTACACAATGGCATAGTGTAATTCTTTAGTGTGATGTTGTAAAATGGAGTATTGCTTCTGTTATTTTATCCAGTTTGCTTTTATATGACAGGGTTTATTGTGTGTTATGTTGTAGCTCATTCCTCTGTTCACAATGCCTACTGATGTGTAATTATGACTTGTCTGAACTGTAAGTAAGTGAAAGGAAATCTACAAGCGCACTTGATTTATGAGCCCTGATACTACATTACAGTCTTAATCTGCCTGCTTAACTTAGCTTCAGGCAAACTTACTGTATAACATGCTTATGATTACTACCGCAGCAAGTTGTAGAAGGTTTACTCAAGGAAGATTTTTTTAGGGGAGGGGGGGGGAATAGAAGCCTGTCACTAATCTCACTAAGGTGAAAGGAACTTAAATCAGCAGAGAATGACTGCTATTAATTGTATTATTTCCAGGTGTAGTAAAAAATAGATCCTTAAAAAAATATGAATAATCGGTGGGTTGAGTGGTGGCTATTGCAAGTAGACATATAAGACAAGTAAGGAATACTGCCATTAAGGGCTTCCTTTACATACGGTGAGGTGGAGAGGATAGGGCCCAGTTTTGTTGGGTTACCTCAATTAATATGGCAGCATTGTTCTTCGCCATCTAGTATTGCAAGTAATCTAAATAACCATCTTTGGGCTGCAGCTTATAAGCAAGCATATAGTTCATCTAGAAAAAACATGCAAAAGAATACTTAAGGATATGAACCATGGGAAATTCAGTAGCAACACTGTTGACGCTTCAAGTTCAATCCGTTTTAGAGCTTTTCCATCCTCCTGAGAGGATTGGAATGATACCTTTGCCAGTCCAGACTCCATCAGGCAGAGTTTATTCAGTGAATCAATGAGAAATTGGGATCCTTTCCTTTCTAGTGTGGTTAGGGTTAGTGGGAAAGAGCAGCAGCTTCTAATCTGGTGAGCCGGGTTTGATTCCCCATACCTCCACATGCATTCAGTGGGGTGACTTTGGGCTTGCCACAGAGATGATAAAGCTGTTCTGACTGAGCAGTAATATCATGGCTCTGTCAGCCTCACCCACCCCACAGGGTGTCTGTGTGGGGAGAGGAAGGGAAGGCCACTGTAAGCCACTTTGAGACTCCTTCGGGCAGTGAAAAGCGGCATATAAAAACCAACTGGAATCATAGAATCATAGAATAATAGAGTTGGAAGGGACCCCATGGGTCATCCAGTCCAACCCCCCATACCATGCAGGACACTCACATCCCAGTCGCTCATCTACTGTAAACTCCTCCTCTTCTTCTTGAAAGTCAGAGCACATTTTGGCAAAAGTGTATATTGCACTACAATGTTATTATAACAGTACCATTCTAAAAGGGGGGCATAATCAGCATAGGGAGCCAACTGACTCCCCCCTACCACAGGTAACTCAGAGTTACAGTGGCATCAGGGCCAGTGCAGGACCAGCATTGCATAGTGCACCTCCACTGGCACAGCTGTGCTGCTGATGCACTCTGGTAGAACAATGACGTAAAGCCATGTGCCAGCAGAAATGTGAGTGTTCCATGGGGCATGGCACCAGTTAGGAGGCTCCCAAAGAGTTTTAATGGAGGGAGCAGCCTGCAGAACAGGTGCAAAGTTGCACTGACAAAAATGGCAGTGATTACCTCAAATCACTGCCCAACTTTGGTGGCGGGGAGAGGGAAGGCGAGCACAGTGGGCTTTTCTGCCAGTGGGTTTTTCCCCCATTCAGGAAACCCTTCTAGGGCTGTTAAAAAACCCTGGGGCTTCAGGAAACCCTGGTTGAGAAAGCTTGAGATCATAATGAAGAAAGGCGATAGAAAGGAAGTTGTGGTGTTGGAAGAGCCTTTTACAGATACCATGGATTTTGAAAACGAGAAATAGGTGGGTTCTAGATCAAGAAAGAGGTTTTTATACCCTGTCTTTTCTTTCCCCTCCCCACAACAAGCACCTTGTGACATAGATGAGCGTTCTGACAGAACTGCGACTGGCCCAAGGTCACTCAACAGGCTTCCTGTGAAGGACTGGGGAAATCAAATGCATTAATTTGTAGATTTGCTATAATCTGGAAGTGACTTGATGGCACTTAACACACATCATATGTTGAATTCACATACATTTTCTAGGAAGCTCAGTTATTAATTGCCTTAAAGTTTTAAATGATCATAAACAAACTATGATATGCTCTCAAGAAACTAACATTAAGAATATCCATTTGTTTACTATAATAATAAATGGGTTCACACTTTCTTAAATTATCACATAACTCATTGTGCCTTGAATGGTAAAAAATTACAAAGGACAGCCACAGGGTGATCTGTTCTCTTAAATTACAGTCCTGTATATACTTACATAAAAGTTTTAAATATATTTTGCATGATTTGCTAAGCAGATTTTCAAAAGCTTAAAACCCCCTAAAAGATGAGACCATTTAAATATGTTAGACAGCATGGACTCTCCTCTACCTATTTGCTTGATGTCAAATCAACTGCATCATTCCAATATGGTGCCACATGTGCATAGAAGCCTTTAGCATTTCCGAGCAGGTGTTAGAAGAATGTACTTGACAGGAATATTGACACTCAGGTTGTTTGCAGCATAAAAATCAGGAAGGAAAATTCAAAGATTATTCTTAAACTTTCTAGAGTCACTTGGGCTGCAGTTCAAGGAGCAATTTCATTGGAATGAATAGGAGGTGGATTGTAAATAAGTATTTCCGTGGGGGCATGTGCTAATGTGGAGGTAGAAGATTTTGTCTCTTGCTTAGGTTGGGAAAACTGATTGTCATGGGGTAGTTTGCATAAGGGTTTTCTTTTTTTAAATGTCGAAACAATAAGGGCTAGGAGAACAAAATCCTCGTAGGTCTACAAAGTAAACACAAGATGAGGTGCTTTCAAAGGAAATGATTTGTCATTCATTAAATACTGAATGCTGAACTGAGTTTCATTTTTCTCCTTTTTCAAGAACACCTGTAGTGTCCTATATTTAATTCTGGTGTCTGTACAAATAGAACATTTCAGGTTGTCAGAAATTTATGAAAAGTTTATTTAAAAAGAAGAACAAAAAGAGGGGGATTAGAACCCCACCACCACTCCAAAAAGAGGAATGTTGTCTGAGCTTATACAGAAAATGTAATGGGGCAGACAGGCAGAGAGTGCGGAGGCGTGAGACAGAGCTACCTCCTACTGCTGTATGAGCCCAGTAGGCAGGAATGTGAACAGCTAGAATGGAAGGAGAGAGTCTAGAGCTACTGTCACATGAGCCAGATGGCTGTCACATGAGCCAGGCAGTGTGAGGAGTGGAGCTACTGAAGTCATGACCTCTTGCTGTATAGGAATGTATAGAAATGGGCATGAACTGGGAAAATGTGATTCACTTAATGGCATACCTGGGATTGTCACAAACTTTGAGACACAAGAGGAAGGTTGTAGTGTGGTATAATGAAGTTTGTGATGTAGTAGAATGGCCTCCCAGCATGCTAGAGACATCAACCTTGCAGGTGATCTCCATCTGACTCTCCTCAGTTTTCCATTTAAACTGATCATGAGGTAGATGTTGTGTGAGGGAGTTCACTCCCACCCAGCAGATCTTATCCCATGAGTCCAGAGAGGGGTAGCCAAGCAGGAAGAGGTTGACCTTGAGGAGGCCCAACCCATCCACTTTCGTTGCATGAGAAGTGGGAGGCTAGGCACTGGCAGTTGCTCATATCTTAAGGGGACAATGTCCCAGGTGGCCTTCACAGTGCTTGCCAACTCCAGAATATCCTTCATAATTGAAGGTGTGTGCACCAGTCAGACAAGTGTGTGCACCAGGAAGTGTGTGCTCCTGCTCCATTTCTCCCTGCTGTAAGGGAATAGGCCTCACCTTCCTCCTACTCGCTGCTACTCTTTCTTCAGTAGCTACATATTGGGGTCTAATCTTGGCAGGGCCTTGTGGAGGATGGAGGATGAATATGGCTTTTTTACTCCCATCGAGACATAATGTCCTGCTTGGGCCAGGCTCCTGCGAACTGGCAGGATGGATTTGATGTTCAAGAATGGGGGGCTGTGGGCACGGCAAGTGGAGGACATCTTCCCCCCACGATGAGCACCATTGTGCCGATTGTCACCCTCACAGCACAGAGGGGTTAACTCACAAACAGGAGGGTTGGGAAGGTATAAACTGTGAGTCCTCACCCAAAGAACCCAGTTTTCAGCCAGCAGTGCCTGTGGCTTTGGAGGGTCCCTGTTTCTGTTCCCAAGGCTGAAGAATTCCACCCCCACTTCTCTCTCAGAGTTTTGTTAATGGTTTAATTGAGCAGAAACAGTTTGTTTGGAAAATGAAATCATTCTTGAAGTGCCGCAAACCTCCATGAACTACACCAAAATTCATGAAATGTTCATGCTGGGCACCCTTCCACAGATATCACTTCGTGAACCATGAACTGACCAAAATTTGTGCTCAACCTTAGTTTGTGAGCCAGTTTGTGCTCAACCTTAATGGTGTATGACCCAGGTGGGGGAACAGGAAGGCTTGTTAGTGAATGGGTGGTCCAGTGAGGGAACAAGAGAAGATAAAGGATGGAATTCTGCCCTGCATATCTTGTGAGTCCCTCAATTAACTTAAAAGGTCCTCTATATCAGCTGTCCCCAACTCCCGATCCAGAGACCGGAACCAGTCCATGAATCAGTTGATACTGGGCCATGGCTCCTCCTCGTGGCTGCCCTGCTACTCTGCTGCCAGCTCACCTTTGGTGCTCTTTGGTAGCTGCCATGGCTGGGACTTCCCCTCGATGTGGCACTGCACAGCTGTTGCTGGCAGTACCCCCCCCCCAGTGGGCGGCAGGAAGTCAAGGGTGCTGGCGGGAAAGCAGGGGCTCAGGCAGCACTGGTAACATCCCTTGGCAAAAGATTACCCCCCCCCCCCGAGCCTTAGTAAAATTGTCAAGCGTTGACCAGTCCCCGGTAATAAAAAGGGTTGGGGATTATATTATCTTGCAAAGTGAACAGAATTTTATCACTCCTACTTCCCCAAATTACCACACTTTTTTACCTGAACAGAGATCTGAACAACCATCTTGCAGAATAGCCTAGTTAGATAACTCTTTCAATGCAAGTCATGTTTAACATGTGAACCAGGACTCACCTTACCTCACTATTTACCTGGTTCCCATATTATATTTGATTTTAACATATCATCTAAAGCAGGTCTCTAATTTTTCTAATCCAAGTCCAATTCCACGACTGTTGGATTACAGAACAGACTTTTTAGGTGCTATGGAATAAGACATACATGCTTAGCAAAACTGTCTACAGAAAACAGATTGTTAATATCTTAAACTGACTTTACTGGCAAGCTTTTAATGGAGTGCTTTGGCATCATGAACTTCTTTATGCGTTAAAAATTTGTCTGGGGCGATTTCAAGCCTGCAAATTTGGATCTTGTTCGCCTTACAGATATCGTCATATGGAAAGACATTTTGCCTCCTGTTTGAAATGTCAGTTGAGACTGCCAGCATTCCATTCCGCAGGATCGCATTGATCTTGGACTGGTTGAACAAAAGATGGACTTGAAAGCCCTAATATGTAGCACAGCTATATTCAGTAGGATGCTGTGACTCATTTTTATCATTATTATTTAGGGTCCCCCCCCCCCACCTCTAAAGCCAGCATTTTAATGTTGTTGTTCTTGTTTTGGATAAACTTAGAAATGTGCTTCAATTCTCAGGCAAACATTTCCATTTTCTGCAGCATTAGCAGGGGTAACTCTGAAGGCTAATTGTTGCCTGTAGTGTTTCCCTCAGTCTCTGTGTGCACTTTCAGTGAGTCTGGCAGGAGCAGCATTTGTACATTTTCTGGTCACTAAACACTCAAGTACGATTGTAAGTGATCGGTTTACAGTTGGCCAGCAAAAACACTGAAGGAGCACTGTGGTGGAAAGATGTCCCTTTGCACAAATACAGGCATAAAACTCATGCATGTTTTGTCCATGCTTACCACTTGAAAAACTATTGATATCTTATCAATTGCTGGGATAATTCAGAAAGCACTGTAGAAAACTGGACTCAGGCCCTGAATGTCATCCTCAAAGAGCATATGGACCATACAACTTGGTTCATTTTACAAAGCTTCCAGTGCCTGGGTTGCAAAATCTGGTTCCTCACTCTTTGACAATTGTATGCATTGATTTGGCTCTCTCTAGGCCGATTCTGCATGGGCAGTAAAGGCCAAGAGGGGAGTCATAAGGAAGCGGGGCAAATCCCCACTTCCATATATTTCCGTCAGGCTGCCACCCTCCCAGGCTTGGTGCGGATCAGGCCCCAGAAGTAAGGTGATCAGATTTTAACATTGGTAAAGCAGGACACCATTGACTGGGGGTTCTTGATTAAAAATTTGGTCCATATGGAACAACAAACATTTTCATAGAACGCATAGAACGCAAAAATATTATTGTCATATATATATTTTTAAATGTCAACGTAAGTACAATTTTCCAGGTGCTCCCAGATGTCCCTCCAAAAGTGGGACAATCTGGTCACTTTACCCAGAAGCCTCAGGCTAAGGGAATGCAGGATTTTCCAAGTTCATTTATCCCTCTGGGGGGTCAACAGGGCCTGTCCTGCAGCAGGCCCCTGTGGACAAGGAAGATCCGGGCCTGGAAGGCCCAGCTCCTCCCTGTCCTATGGTGGCCCAGAGGGGGCAAAAAAATGCCCCAGGTGGCTTTATGCCACTTTGTATTTTTTTATTTTGCATGATTTTTTTTTTTTTTTTTGCAGGGGCATTTTTTCCCAAGAAGGTGGGGTTGCGTTCCTAGCAATTCCACCTTCCTGCGAAATAAATCCCCCCCCCTTGCATGATGGAACTAATCCGCTGCTGCTTTGTTTCCCAGGGGGACACAGACTGCTGGGGAGTATGTAGGTTCACAGCAATGCACCAGTGGTAGCTCAGCACAACTGCTGTTTGGAACGGGCCTGTACATTCCACTGTGTTTCAGCTCTGTTAACAGTTTGCACCGCATCACCCCTTTTTAGTTGCTTTCATGAATCACTGATGCAAAATATCTTTTTTTTTTCCTCTCTGAAAATGTGTGATGGTTTCTACAGGTAACATTTTACCATCAAATCACAGCTCAGCAGGGAGTTTTAAAGAGCACTTTTAATGACAGACCTTCTGCAAGAGGAAATCTGGATTCTTTTGGTGATCTTCACACCTACACAGAACACTTCTACGCCATTCCCTCCCCCCTTCTCCAAATCCAATGTTTTCAACTTAAGCTTTTTCAAGGCATGTTAATAATTATTTCTGCTTTAAATTTAATTATTGCCTCACATTTGTAACAACATGGTGCAAATTAAATCAGAAATGTTAAATCCAACTTCTCCTCACACACATAAATTTATACTTGTGTGTGTGTGTCAGAGAGAGAGAGAGAGAGAAGTTTAGCATTTGTTATTGTGTGGAAGCTTTCATTAAAATGTCAGATAGTGCCTGATATTGTTGTCTTCTGTAGGGAAGGGCCACCGGTTTATGCCAAAATAAATATGGAGAATACATACAAATCACCTGGTGCTCAGAACCCCTACACTGCTTCCTGCATTAATCGCAGCATATGAACCTGTATTCAAAAAATGGACGGTGTATGAAGATCAAAATATGAAAGGCTATGACATGGATTTAGCAGCCATGGCCACATGGGTATACAGAGATGCAATTTGTGCATGGAAAATGTCAAAAAGGAAGTGTGAAAGTGAATGGCTAAGGCAGGCAGAAGAGAAGGCTTCTTTAGGTGTTGAGGGAATACCGCATAGTTGTGTGTGGAGAGCAATATGTTAGGGTCAAATTCAGTGTCACTAGGAATGTGTTATTAAGCTTATCTTACGGGTGTATTGACTGTATTTAAAACATTGCTTACTGAAGTACCTCAACACCGGGAGGTATTAAACAGCTTTTGAAGTTTAGCGTAATACCATAGAGAGAGAATTTGTTCTGTATTAGTATAAACCATCTCATTTCTTGTTTGTATGTTGAATCATCACAAATATAAACATTAGAGTTCAAGGTATTAATTTTGTGTACTATAATAGGTCATTCCCGGGTCTAATACTGATCAGTTCAGAAGCAGATTTCCATTGATGGAAGGACAGTAATCTTCACCAATTTCCTGCCTTCCACACCTTGTAGACCTCTGAATCCCAAATCAGGCTGTTCCTAGGAGCCCCCTGTTCCTCCAGGAACAATATTTTAGTAGCCTGTTTGGGCTGCAGCTGAAGAGAGAAGGTGAGAAAGTTCTGACAGAGATCCCTTTCATCTGCAAAAATTAACGCCAGATCCAAGCCCACATTCTTGAGTAAGTGTGGCTGTGCCCTTCACAGGTTGAAGGTGCAGTATGGCAAGGCCCTGCCACTCCATCTCTTATTCCATCCTTCTGAAGAACAGAGGAAAAAAACATATTGAACATGCATAGGATGTGTAATGGTGTCCCAAGGCCTTGGGGGCTTACAGTATGTGTCCTTGCATAACCCAAGTATAGAAGGGGACAGAGATTCCACTCTAAACTGATGCTCAGAATAGTATTAATCCTGAGAAATAACTCCCTCATGATATTTCTCCTGCACTTCTGGTATTTGGTTTTAAATAATTTGGTTATATCACTGGAGAACACAGAGTTTGCTTGTGGTAGTGGGAAAACCCTCTGTAATCAGATACAACCATGTCTTGTGCTGCTGTTATGTCTGCAGGCATCCGACATGAGAAAGGAAGAATGGGCAAAGAATGAAAGGAAAATCCATCTGTGGGAAAAGTGATTCTTTTTGAAAGGTGAACAACTAGAACTCTAATCCATTTTAGGTTGTGGGAAGCTGTGAACACTGGGTTCAAATGTTGCTTCGTAACTGAAGGTAAAGATCAGATTTGTCTTCATGACTAAAAGAAATATTGAAATTAAAATGCACTGATGTGCACCTCTACTTAGAATTATAGAATCACAAAATCATAGAGTGGGAAGGGACTTCCGGGGTCATCTAGTCCACCCTCTGTAGGATGCAGGAACTCACAACTACCTGCCTACCCATGGTGACCCCAGTTTCATGGTCAAGTGAATCCTCCCCCCCAAAAAATCTCCAGAATCCAGCCTGGCCTGGAGGAAGTTCACCTACCATCCCACAGTGGTGATCAGCAGTTCCCTGGGTATGTAAGGAAGGGCCACAAGAGACAAACACTGGTACATCCCTTCCTGCCCACCCACTCACCAGCTGCCTAAGTTCATAAAATCAGCACTTCTGTCAGATGACTATCTAACCTCTGCTTAAAAACTTCTAAAGAAGGAGAGCCCACCACCTCCCAAGGAAGCCTGTTCCACTGAGGAATCGCTCTGTCAGGAACTTCTACTTTGTTTGCCTTATTTTGTACCTATTTGAAACTTTATCATTTTACCTGGAAACCAAGCAGGGACGCTATTAATTCTGCAAGCACACTAATGTGGCTCAAAGCCATGTTTTAGTCTTCTTTCTGCCTTGTAAGAATCAATAATGAGCTTTCTAGACATTTCACAAAACTTCTAGCTTTCTGGGGGAAACAAATGTTGATTCCATCAAGGAAATTAAAAAAAATGCATTTTTGCTTGGAAAAAATGGGGGTCTAAAAACAGGAAAATAGGATTTGCTGCTGGCAGAGAAGAAGGGGAAGCAGTGGCAGTAGGCCGGCAGGATCATGCTTACTAGAAAGTTGAGTAGGATTTGAGGGGGGGGGGGTATAGTGAAGTCAGTGAGATGAGAAATAAATTACCCGACTCTCTTTTATTCAGTTTAATTAAAATCCTATTCCAAGTCACCCCTTACTTCACAGAGGAGAATTCTATCATTCAATCCTCTCTCAAAGAAAAAGGCCACACCGCTTCCCGGTCTTACATTTGCAGGAAACCAAAATCAAACACAAGCGCTGTTTCTATGGCCAAGCAAAAAAGAAAAAATCTTACTCTTACAAAGTGAAACGACCGTCAAGAAGCTAACACTTCCCAACGTTGTATCTCCAGTCGAGAATAGACACAGAGGCTCACTAATGTTTGTTTTTCTTTGTAAAGCTACCCTTTGATTTAATGAAAGGAGAACGATGCATCATTACCAAAAAGATGCAGCAGTGTCAACAGGAGAAATGGCTAAAGCTTAAGCACATACATACAGCAAGAGATGAATGCCGCCTTCATGTTTCTGGAAAGCTTTCACAATGAGGAGGGAAGGGATGGAGGTGTTGTATAATACCGCTCACAATACAAAGGAGCCAACACATAACTCTCTCTCTCTCTCTCTCTCTCTCTCTCTCTCTCTCTCTCTCTCTCTCTCTCTCTCTGAACCCCCTGCATGCTCCTCTTAGCCAAGCAAGCGAAACAGCTGACATCGTCATTCAACCAGGTGATTTCCGCAAGTTGACCATCTTAATTCTCAGAATGTGTCATGTAACACTTCCTCAGGTTTCCACTGACATTCAACCCTTGCCAAAAATGTCATGTCTAACTTTGAACGAAGTTTTGCAGACATGAAAAAGATTTTCTAAGGATACATTCAGGCCTCTTTGTCGGCGGAGTGGGGGGGGGGGCGGAATCTGTGTCAAACCGGTTAAGGAGTACAAAGTTAAACGTTATCAACACCTTGGTTAACAATATGTTGGCTTACTCATCCGGCAGGTATAGTTCCTTCCTTAACATTACACCACTTGGCTTTTTTTTTTAAAAAAGGCTGTCAGTGTTATTCCAGAGGACTGCATGGCTCAGAGGTTTGAAATGAAATTCAGAGGCTTTCACCTCTAGGTCAATGGCTCTGTTCTGGTCCGAATCAATCCTGACAGCTCATTCTTAGACAATGTGTGCTGGGTTAAAATAATATTTGCTCTTTCTTTCTTTCTTTCTTTCTTTCTTTCTTTCTTTCTTTCTTTCTTTCTTTCTTTCTTTCTTTCTTTTCTTTTCTTTTCTTTTCTTTTCTTTTGGTATCTTTACATCCCTACAGTACCCATCATTTCCTCCTCCTTTTGAGACACCTTGAGAAAACTGACCCAGTTATTTTGTTGTGTTTTGATTTTCTTGCAACACTTCTCCTTGTTGCTTTGAAGGGTGATGAATCCAGTGCACATTTTATCTCTGCAGTCCACCTGTGCAGTCAGTCAACCCAAGCTGAACCCACTTTTGTTCTTGTCACTTCACATCAGTTTTATAAGGTTGTCAACTCTGGCTGGGGAAATTCCTAAAACTTTGGGGACAGTCTCTGGGAATGGTGTCATTTGGGGAGGGGGGAGTTGCCATAGTGTCCAACTTCCAAAGCTCGGTAGACTGAGATCAGTTGTTATTCCAGGAGAACTCCATCTGGAAGGAAAAGAAAAACTAGCTTTTGCACCCAGCTTTTCCCTAGACAAGGAAGTCTCACATGGCTTACAATCGCCTTCAATCGGGTGCGGAATGGCCCTACCTGTTTGACTCACTGCTTCCTCAGACCTTCAGTTCTCAGAGAGCTGTTTTGTCTCCTGCTAAGATCAAAAGCGGAATCTCTTTTCCCTTAAATGTACTAGAGACAAAAATTGCATTGCATGATCTATAGCAGCAAGTGAAACAGTTCTCTTTCTCTCTCTTTTCTTCGTAGAGAAAACAACCCATTGCATACATATTTCACTACAGCATAGTTATTGATTAAAACAGGTGGTTGTGAACTGACTGCAATGAGTCACGACATCTTTCGAGACACCCTTCATCGAAGCAGCCACAGGGAGACTTGACGGAAATTGACGGAACCGCTGCCTATTCTCTTTGTGGATCACTGGGTAATTGTGAGCCTCCCGTTTCCAGGTGGATGCAGAATCATGAGCATTTAACTTTAAAAAATGGATCACACAGCAGAATGCAGCCTTAAATAATGTGAACCCCCCCCCCCCGTTCAGTTTGCTGGATTTACATCCATCAATTTGTGTGTGTTTCCAGCTATTCAGTTCTAAGTGCTGTGCTATTGTACAGGTATGACTGTCTAGCTGCATTGACTGTGGTCTCATTTGTCTTGCAGCACACAGCCTGGCTGCAGTACCCGGCAGCACACCGTGACAGTAATTTGCACTGATCTGCCCCCACTGCTAGCCCTGCTGCTACAAATAGCAATTGATTATTATGCTGTAGCGTTATTGACTGTCACTATGAACGCAGACTTTTGTGACAGGCCGCACTTTTAAAAGCTTAGAAGTGCTGTACAAACAGTCAAAGGACTATGAAGGGTTAATTCTTCACAGAAACAGAGAGCCTTGAGTGACAGGCTGCTCCAAGCAAACTGATTGGTTAGCATCAGCTGAGCAGAGACAGGATTTAGAACTGGATGCTGAGGAGGAGATTTCATTTGGAATATAGCTCTGACGCAAACAAGAGAACTTGGGAAAGTTGGTAAGAATGAGTTGGTAGTTAGATGTAGACTCCCATTTGGGCCAAAGAAAGGGGATAGAAAAGTTCCCTATCGAGTCTAAACAGACTGATAGCTCTGAAGAGTACAGAGATCCCTGGTCTGGTGTGGTTAGAAAATGCCTTTAGAGACCTTAAATGTCAGTTAAGAACTGAAATAGTAATGCTATTTCAAGAGAAGGAGTCTGGGTACTTGAAAGAGTGTACCAGTCTTCTAGAAACCAAAAGAAACTACTCACAGAAAGTGTATTGAAGCATTTATTTAGAACATTTCCATGCCACCTCACTAAGAACCTTATAAGAACATAAGAGAAGCCATATTGGATCAGGCCAATTGTCCATCCAGCTCAACACTCTGTGTCACACAGTTGCCAAAACCCCGGTGCCAGAACTCCAGAAGCCCTTCCACTATTCCCCCCTGCCTCAAGCACCAAGAATATTACTCCCCTAGGGATAATATTCCATCCATAACTTGAAGCTAATAGCTACTGATGGACATCTGCTTCATAGGTTTATCCAATTCCCTCTTGAAGCTGTATATGCCTGTATCTGCAACCACTACTTGTAGAAGTAAATTCTGTGTATGAATTACTCTTTGGGTGATAAAGATCTGGATTTCCAACTGTAGGCCAGATCTACCATGCTATGAAATTGTTCCTTCAGGGAAAGTACAATTCTCTCCAGGACAGGCTGACCTCCTCAACCCTCAAGCAGCTTTATCATTGCCCAGCATCTCCTCAGCCTTCTCTGGAGTGAGTTTCTGTTTGTTTACTCTCATCTGCCCTACTACCATCCCCAGACACCTTTTCATGACTTCCAGAGACTACTTGATTCAGCTTTTAAGGAGCAGTGGAGCTGGGTCCATCCACATATTAGTGACACTGTACTCCAAATCCCCTTATGATTTCTCCCAGAAATTGTATGTATATATTAAATAGGATGGGATACAAGATGGAATCCAGCAGGACTCCATAGCATAAATGCCACGGTACCAAGCAGCAATTGCTCAACACCACATTTTGGAATTAACCAGTCAAGTAGTACTTGAACCAATGAAACATGGTACCCTATTCCTAACTCAGCCATCCTCTCCAGAAGCACAGCATGGTTCACGGTATCAAATGCCACAGAGAAGTCCAGCAGAATTAACAGGAGTCATGCTGTTTCAAGAGAAGGAGACTGGGTACTTGACAGAATGTACCAGCCTTCCCCATCACTCTCCTAGCAAAGCTCATCCATGAGGGCAACCAAGTCCATTTCCATCCCAAATCCTGGCCTGAATCCAGATTGAAATGGATCAGGATAATCCATTTCCTCCAGCACTAGAGGTTACCCAAAGTTTACAGAAATGGTGTCTCTAACCAAAGGAGCCGCACTGTGGGGATTTTTTTATCTACATGGTGGGGCCATATTTGGGGATTAGATATATAATGCTTGTCTAATTTTTTTAAAAATCCACAGTAGTGCTACTTATAAAGTCAGTAAAACCATGAAGGGTACCTGGGAGTTCAACTGCATTATTAATCAGCATCACTTGATAAATTTTATTTTATCATTTGGTACATCCAAGTTAACGTATTCTTCTACACATAACATACTGGTGCTGACACACTGATGCTACCTCGACAACCTCGAGTTCTATAGAACACACATGAATGTGATGTATATACGAATCTCCCAGTTTTGTTTATATGGAGGTAGCAGTCCAGCTTGTGCATCCATTTATATGCACAGTATCATTTACTGAATTGATGATAAGTTGTTCAAAACTAGACCATGAAATGTGTTCCAGAGGGCTGCACATACGCTGCTGATTTTGTGCAGTGTTTTGAATTCTTTATTAATTTTAATTCTAGTAGACCATCATTTACCTAGTAGATCTTCATCCATGTAAACAAGTGCAGGCACTGGAAGAAGCAACAAGCCATGAAAATCAAAACAGTCCTTTAAACTCTGTCACAGAAATGCACAGATCTCTGGATTTTAGCCATACATATTCACTGAACCATAGTCTAGAATTTAACAAGAGGATATTTGTTCAGAATCTCTGCATGTGCAAGAGATGTACAAGACTGTCAAACCTCCCAATACACAGCAAGATCTATTGGAATTCAGGTACCTATACAGTATTTATATTGATTTTTGTGCTAAATGTGAATCAATCTGAAGAGACCAAAGGGATTTGATTTTAGTCATGAGGACTAATGTATGCTTGGTTGCATTTTCCATGCTGGCTCAGTAGGCTTCTGTTTCCGGCTACTGTGGATGCAAAGTGCTACCAGCGTCCTGTGGGCTGTGTTAAAGTCTTGTATGATGCAGAACTTAGTTGCTCCATCTAGTACTGTTTGTGCCATCCATCTGAAGAACAAATCCTAAGGAGAAATCTGCAAAGCCACATTGTAATTTGATTATTATTGAGAATCTGAATCCTCCCTCATTAAAAATCCATCCTCCGTATAATCTGCTACAGGATTTGTTTCTCAGTTTTGATGTAGACTGTAAGCACAGATTTACTTGCGTATTCTTCTTTCTGATGGTCTTATGGCGTTAATCGGCAGAAGGAGAGTCCCTTGAGTCCATTCCACGTGGGTGCAAAATTTCAGTTCAGGTAATTATCCATTCTTTGCAAGTGAATTAAGAAGCTGGGAATCCCGTGTTTAGCAGAGATTTTGTGACTTAATGCCTGTCACCTGCAAGACAAGGCACACAGGTAAATCTCAAACTGTCTCTCTCTGCCCATCCAAAGTGGATTTTCAGGCGAGCTCTGAAGTTTAATACTCAAAGGGCATTACAGTTAAGAGGGGAAAAATGATAATGTCTGTGTATAAAATGTGATTTACTGTAATAGGCTTTAAGAGTACAGCCGTTAACATGATATTTTCTGTGCTAATCTAGTACGTATGCTACCTTTTATCACAGTAGAAATCAAAATTATGAAACCCATAATTTACTATGTTAACAGTTAAACTCCACATAATGTTTAACTCCATGAAGAGTGTAAAAGGTAACTGTCAATTACATTCACCGTTCACTTGAACCAGAATAGTTGGATTGCATTAATTTAGTCCGACTGAAATAAAATGGACCCAACTGGACTGAATCCAAGTATTTATCAAAGTACTTTGAGGCGAAGTACACCCCTTCTCTTCTCAAGCAATGTGCTATGATCCATATCTGGCCCCACTTTGTGGCTGGTTTTTTGCAGCTAAATCTTACATGGATCTCCAAGGTTGCAAATATTGCTCTAGATGGTGGACTTGGGTATGTGGTAATTGACATGATAAAAATCTAGGAGCATTCCTACATGTTCCTTTGCATAATCTATATATATAAACAGTGACTGGTACTTCTCATGACATACTGAACATTCGAGAGTCTTCTGAATGGTCCTTGCCTGCCAAGAGCCTACTGAACGTTCAATGTGCCGAATTCAATGGGCGAATTCCCCCGCTCCCATGGGGTGCAGAGAAAAACCTCCTTGTACCCCATGGGGGTGGCACTGGGGCCAGGGAGCCGGGCAGCACCTATCCTAATGGGGAAAAATGCTGCCTGGCTCTTTTAGTCCCCTGCCGGGCCCAGAGAGAAGGCTCTCTGTGCCGCATGGGAGTGGTTCCAGTGCCAGGGGAGAGGTGCTGCCCAGCTCCATAAGCCCCCTGCTGCTGTGGGGGACAAAGAGAAGCCTCTTTGCAACCTGTGGGGGCAGCATCAGGGCCAGGGAGCCGAGTAGTGCCTTTCCCAATGGAGAAAGGGGCTGCCCCATACCTTAAGTCCCCTTCCACTGTGGGGCACAGAGAGCAACCGCTCTGCACCCCAAGGAGGCAGGGCCAGGGCCAGGGAGCTGCGTAGTGCCTCTCTCAATGGTATTGCCTCTCCCCATGCCCCTTAAGTCGCCCGCCACCATGGGGTGCAGAGAAAAGCCTTTCTGAATGCCATGGGGGTGACACCAGGGCCAGAGAGCTGGACAGCACCTCTCTCAATTGGGAGAGATGCACCCGGCTCCTTGAGTCCCTCTCTGGGTTCAGAGATAGGCCTCTTTGCACCCTGTAGGGGCAGCTTGGGGGCCAAGGAGCCAGCCAGCACCTTGCCCAATGGGAAGAAAGATTGGCTGCCTCTTTAACTTCCCTGCCCCTTCTGGGTTCCACAAGAAGCCTCACTTTGCTTGCCAAGCCCCTGCCTAGTACCTGGGGCAGTTCTGAGCACACTGGGCTTTACCTCTAGTCTTTAAACAGCCCCGTGGCGCGGAGCGCCACGGACTGAATACAGCAGTAAGGGCAGTGTGGGAGGAATTAGGGCGGGCCCTGTCCGGGATAAAAACTCGAAGGGGCCAATCAGGAGCCGCGAACCGGCTCCTGATTGGCCCCTCCGAGTGTCCATCCGGCCCCAAGCAGCCAATGGGGAGCCGTGCGAAGCGCGGATCCCCATTGGCTGCTTCACCCGCCCAGGGAATCTGCCTGGCTGCTCCAGACAGCCATGGGTGAGTGGTGGGCTGCACCGCCTTCTCCCGGCCAGCGGAGCGGCCTCGCCGCATCGGAGACACGGCGAGGGCGCTCCGCAGGCCGGGAGAAGGTTGCAGAGAGCCTCGGGTGGGGGGTGGGCAGGGCTGCCTTCTCCCTCCCGGCAGAGCGCCCTCGCCGCGTCAGAGACGCAGCAAGAGCGCTCCGCCGGCCAGGAGAAGGCTGCAGAGAGCCTCGGGTGGGGGGTGGGCCGGGCTGCCTTCTCCCGCCTGGCAGAGCGCCCTCGCCGCGTCTCCGATGCGGAGATGGGTGCTCCGCCGGCCGGGAAAAGGCTGCAGAGAGCCTCGGGTGGGGGGTAGGCCTTCTCCCAGGCCATCTAGCGCCCATTTCATTTGCATGTGAAATGGGCTTTAAATCTAGTAATAATAATAATTTAATGGTGATCAGGACCTGTTAGTCAAGGTGACTCCTTTGATAAGCAGCTTTCAACTGCTAAATCCAAGTCATTCATATGAAGTCACCGCTATGCAAAAGCAGCACCTGCAACAGGCTACATGCTGGCTGAAACATTTGCCATAAAGTGACTAAAAGGTTCAACCCTGAAGTCAGTTTCCTAGGAGGAATCTGTGATGGCAGAGTAATTAGCACAGCAATGGTGCACAACCTGATTAAAGAGTAGATAAAGGTTTATTTAGGAGTGGACATACTTGATAGGAAAGAGGAAAGACAGAGATAGGTGCCTAACTACATCTCTAGCTTAGAGAGAGGGTAAGGCTGAGAAGAGCAATCTGGAGAAAGACAAGGAATTTCACTTAAATGGAGATTTATTCAAGGAGTGAGCTTTCATGTGCATGCCCACAAAATCTCAGGCCTTGAATAAATCTTTGTTGTTCTTAAAGGTGCCATTGGACTCATATTTTGTTGTGCTACTTCAGACCAACATGGCTATCCAATTAAATCTAACTTAAAAGGAGAGAACCTGCTGACCTCACTATCCTATCCAATTGTCTCCTTGCTGCCCCCTGCAGGGTCTTCTTCTCTTCTTCTTTATATACCAGGCATTGCCTTTTCCAACAATTCACACAATACAGGACTTTCTGAATAGATCTGCAGAGGATTGTTGTGTAAGAGTTTGACTGACCCTGCTGGGCACCAGGCTGTTTCCTCTCCCAAACTCTCAGCTTCACAGCCAGTATTCAACCGGCTTCGAAACGCTTCCCTTCATCTGAATATGTCTCAAGGAGCTTGGGGCAAAATGAAACCTGGAGGTGACTTGATAGTCTGAAATGGCTGCCCTGGACCCGCATGTTAAAATGGCTGCAAGGGGGTAGAGAGGCTGTAATTGCCTACACTTCCCAGGAGACTCAGGGAAGGGAGAGGGTCACATGCCCCAATGAGAATAGAGGAGTCAGGCTCCACCAGAGGGAGGAGCTTGTGAGTATTTAGGCTCCAGATGTCCTGGGCGGGGGCAGTCTCTCCAGGATCTCCAAGGGAGAAGGTGGTAGATCTAATCTGCAGAGAGAGAGAAGGCCCTGCTTGCCCCAGGCAGAGGGACGGGGCCTGGCCTGGCCACAGGAGAAGCAGCCACCAAGGAGGTGGGCCGTGAGACTGGCAGGCAAGTGGCCACAGGGGCCTTTCCCCCACTTTAGCAGGGAGTGTAGGGAAAGAGGACTATGTTTAGTCATCCATTAAGTTCATGCCCAGAGCATGGGTGAGTGCTGTGGCTTGATTCCATGTGGTGTGCTGGAGGGAGTATAAATTTATCTGAGTATTAATAGTTCAATAAACTTGAGTTTTGCATCAAACCAAGTGGCTGGTGTTCTGGACCACCTAGTCTCCCCTGCTAGTGTGTTGGGAGGGTCCAGGGGAGGAAAACCAGGCAAAACTGGGTGGTTGCCAACTCTCCAGGCAGGACCCAAATATTGATGATTTTGACTCAAGAACCCAGCCGAGGGGTCTCACTGTCCCTTGGGAAGGGGTATCACAGTCAGTGAGTGGTGGCAGCGACGGAAAGGAAGAGATAGGCCCCACCCAGGGAAAGGGTGGAGGGCTGGAACCGGGCCCACAGGCTTGGCACCTGTCAAGCAGGTGGCCAGTTCTGCCACAGAGCTCTTCAATTGTCTCTATGTATATGCCATTAAGTCTGAATTTTTCCTGACAACAAAGAAGAAGTGTTGATTTTAATACTCTACTTTTCACTGCCTGGAGGAGTCTCAAAGCCGCTTACAATTGCCTTCCCTTCCTCTCCCCACAACAGACACCCTGTGAGGTAGGTGGGGCTGAGAGAGGCCTGACATTACTGATTTGTGAGAACAGTACTGTCAGGACTGTGACAAGCCCAAGGTCACCCAGCTGGCTGCATGTGGAGGAGCAGGGAATCGAACTTCGCTCACCAGATTAGAAGCCTCCACTCTTAGCCACTAGACCAAGCTGGCTCAAGAACTCTTTATTGTGACTCACAATCTGAGACAGGCAGAACAGGACCCCCTTTCAACTCTGTAGAAGGCGATTCCAACGATTTCTTCATGGCTCCCATAACACGACTCAGTAGTCTAACTTTAAAAAGACAGTTAAGTTGGTGAGACAACAGACAGGTTTGGTGGGTAGAGTCTGCTTCAATGCCCACTTTTTAAAACCTTTGTTATTGGCTGGGCTATTTGACTGTTCTAGCCTAGCTCAGGCCCCCAAGAACCTTCCATTTCTTTTCCCACAAGAATAAGGACAACTGTGCCTAAGCAGGCAATGGCATTACATTTCTACATTTTAAACAGATGAGTGTTGGGTTTTGCAGTATAGATAGATACTACGCACATGGAGGGGCTGCACTTCAGATTTCCCAGCATATGTGCCATTTCAAAAGCTAAGTGGAAAGTGTTTTTTTTTTTTTTGTCAAATGAAAATTACAGGTATTACTCATTTTGCAACCATGCAATAGTTAAAATTAATACTTAAGCAGCTACGCATTTATCAATTAGCATTATTTTTCTCTCCCTGTCTGACTCTCAGAATTGTTGTAACAGCATCAAATAATCATTTGCTCTTTTATGGTAATAATCCCTTCAAATTCTCCGCTTTCATCTGGATCCCTGTATGCTATTTGTTGTTCTGCTAAATCCTTATTACAGAGACCTAGGAGTTCCGCAGGCGTGATGAATAATTAGAAATGTTTTATCCCTGAGCTTCAAAAGGGTGCTAGAAATAATTATAAGCAAACATTTTTTATGTAGCATTCCGTATCAGTCCAATCCCGGCATTATGTAGCTTATACTGCATATAGCAAGGGAGAGGCAAGAGATTTTGGTTACAGCTCTGTCAGCAGAACAGGGACAGATGTTCAGGTTGCTCTTACTTTGCTCTCCTTTCTTGACTTCACTTCCTGGCACGCTTGAGACACTCCGTTCACTTGCCAGACTCAAACCTGTAATCTCATATGGGCATGGTTAATTATGGATAACATCGAAAGAAACTTTGGAAACCCTGTCGGAAACCCCTGCTGCACTTCTTCGCAGCCTTTGTATTCCGACATCACAGATGCAACAGAGTTTATTCACAGTGAGAATGAACCAGCTTTATGTATGCTATATCTGTGCGTTGACTTAATTTACTGCCTTCCTCGCTAAGACTCGAGGTGGATTGCACAATTAAAAATAATGTAATCAAGAGGGTCATGCGTTCCGTCAACAAAGCAAAAAACAAAGCAAAACCCAAAACAAAACAAAAACTGGGATAAGAAAATTGGAACAGTGGAATGGTATACTATATAGAATGGCACACGTTGTGCCATCAAAGAGTATAACACATGCAACAAAGAAGGAAATAGAATATTCTCAGTCTCATGTTCTTCTCCTCCTCCTCCCTTTCGCACACATAGGAATTGAAATTGAAGACATTCCAGTTTCAGGATGTTCTCAGTCTAACCACTATGGGTAGTAAATTCAGGAACTTGAATGTTAGTAGAACAAGCGTTGATGAAGGGTGAACAGAAAGGGGATCCAGAAAGACTGTTTCACACAGGGGCTAGACCCTTAACTCCTCGCTTTCTCATCATTAGGCTACTGATATTTATAATATAATAAATATAATAAATAAATAAATAAATAAATAAATTTAAATGTGACAATTATGTTCTATATATTAGATAGTAGCTTAGCTGAATAATATCTCATAAAGATCAAAAGCAGATGCTTTATCCTCTATGTAATTTGGAACCTTACCCAACTGTCTAACAAAAATTCAAAATAATAATTTAAAAATCCCCCCCAAAAGGGTAAACAAATGTTTCCCATTCCATTTCCTATTTGTATTCATTCATGTTTTATTTAGATAGACGAAGACGATATTCGTAATTCACTTTTCTCACCAGTGGGGACTCAGCAAGGCCTACAACTTCGTTCTCCCTACTCCCTGTCTTATCCTTTCAACAGCAACCCTGTGAAATAAGTCAGGCGGGAAGCGACTCATTCGCCCAATGCAGCTCAATGAGCTTCTCCGGCAGAACAGGAATCTGGACCAATGTTTCCCACAGCCTAGCCTGATGCTGTAACTGTTACACAATGTGATAGCCAATTTGTTGTCCAGTTCTCACTTTTTAGTTATTGCTCTTATTACTTTCTAGCGTAAAGACTATACACCAGGGGTAGTCAAACTGCGGCCCTCCGGATGTCCATGGACTACAATTCCCAGGAGCCCCTGCCAGACGCTGGACATCCGGAGGGCCGCAGTTTGACTACCCCTGCATACACCAATGGTACAGTCATCAGTAGACACCTATTTGGCCTTTAAAAAAATCGCTAGTATCTGAGTATTAAAAGTTTCAGATTTTTGCCAGTCCTTTAAATACTGCACAGACCCAGTAAATAACCTGCCTATTTGAGTTTTATCTTGTCCACTTTACATTGCTCTGCTCATGTTCAGGAAATGGACTGCATTTAATATTGATGGCTCTGCATGTGTCATTTAATCATCCCTATTGATTGGATTTCATCAGAGTGTTGGGCTTGGACGGGAGCTTTGATTATCCTGTACGGATTCTTTGCAGTTTTCTGTTACTCAACACCATATCAATGCACCTTGCAGTGGGATATCACTTTCACAATCAATACCTGGGGGGAAAAAAATCAAATTGGCCTCCAGGAAAAGAGAAAGAAAATCTGCCTCTAGCCCCTTTTTGCACGTAGATTAAACATCTCCAATTGAAAAGGCTTTATTGCATGCTTTAATTTTTAAAATCGGCCAGAAGGTGATGGCAGGTGACGGATGCTTTGGAAAGGGTCTCTATGTGACACCTTTTTTAATGCAGGAGATTCTAACTTTCCTTTTCAATCTGGATCTGAAAGGACCGACTGAAAACACCAGTGTGTTACATTGACTTTGCCTTTCCCTTTCTTTTCATACTGCCTTATAACCAGGTGGATGGCTCAATGGCTCTGAAACCAGGAGTCAGAGATGATTTCTCCTAGCTGCTGTGGCTTAGCATTATTGCTACCAAAACAGTCCATGCCATAAAAGTAGTAAGTGACGTGCTAACTCTTCAGGCCACTTCTGAGTAACTTTACCTCCTTCTTCCGGATGAGGGGAATCTTATTCAGGTCTGGTGCTCTGTCCAACTCCTTGAAACCTTGACCTTCTTGCACATAACAATGGACTACAGACCAGTGAGTCTGACCTCTGTTGTGGGGAAGATAATGGAGCAGATATTAAAGGGAGTGATCTGCAAACATCTGGAGGACAATTTGGTGATCCAAGGAAGTCAGCATGGATTTGTCTCCAACAGGTCCTGCCAGACCAACCTAGTTTCCTTTTTTGACCAAGTAACAGGTTTGCTGGATCGGGGAAATTCGGCTGATGTCATTTACTTGGATTTTAGTAAAGCTTTTGACAAGGTTCCCCATGATGTTCTGATGGATAAGTTGAAGGACTGCAATCTGGATTTTCAGATAGTTAGGTGGATAGGGAATTGGTTAGAGAACCGCACTCAAAGAGTTGTTGTCAATGGTGTTTCATCAGACTGGAGAGAGGTGAGTAGCGGGGTACCTCAGGGCTCGGTGCTCGGCCCGGTACTTTTTAACATATTTATTAATGATCTAGATGAGGGGGTGGAGGGACTACTCATCAAGTTTGCAGATGATACCAAATTGGGAGGACTGGCAAATACTCCGGAAGATAGAGACAGAGTTCAACGAGATCTGAACACAATGGAAAAATGGGCAAATGAGAACAAGATGCAATTTAATAAAGATAAGTGTAAAGTTCTGCATCTGGGTCAGAAAAATGAAAAGCATGCCTACTGGATGGGGGATACGCTTCTAGGTAGCACTGTGTGTGAACGAGACCTTGGGGTACTTGTGGATTGTAAACTAAACATGAGCAGGCAGTGTGATGCAGCGGTAAAAAAGGCAAATGCCATTTTGGGCTGTATCAACAGAGGCATCACATCAAAATCACAAGATGTCATAGTCCCATTGTATACGGCACTGGACAGACCACACCTGGAGTACTGTGTGCAGTTCTGGAGGCCTCACTTTAAGAAGGACGTAGATAAAATTGAAAGGGTACAGAGGAGAGCGACGAAGATGATCTGGGGCCAAGGGACCAAGCCCTATGAAGATAGGTTGAGGGACTTGGGAATGTTCAGCCTGGAGAAAAGGAGGTTGAGAGTGGACATGATAGCCCTCTTTAAGTATTTGAAAGGTTGTCACTTGGAGGAGGGCAGGATGCTGTTTCTGCTGGCTGCAGAGGAGAGGACACGCAGTAATGGGTTTAAACTTGAAGTACAACGATATAGGCTAGATATCAGGAAAAAGTTTTTCACAGTCAGAGTAGTTCAACAGTGGAATAGGCTGCCTAAGGAGGTGGTGAGCTCCCCCTCACTGGAAGTCTTCAAGCAAAGGTTGGATACACACTTTTCTTGGATGCTTTAGGATGCTTAGGGCTAATCCTGCGTCGAGCAGGGGGTTGGACTAGATGGCCTGTATGGCCCCTTCCAGCTCTATGATTCTATGATTCTATGATTACTTATATGCTTATACATGCATTCTGTATGATTATGGACAGACACCATGAAGGCATGATTTCCAGTGCAGTGGGAGCATGGAAAGTTTCATAAATGTAGAAAGGGGCCGAGGTGAGGAATATTTGAGAAGCATTGATAAAAAAAAAGATAGTTACTTATAAGTAGCCGTACTGCTTTGTGGCCTAAAGACAGGCTTGGAGGCCTTATTCCTATTTCTTGAGGAGCATACTTCCTTCTGAAAGCCTAAAATAAAATCCAGCAGATGCTTCACACAGCCGCTCCACTCATTCCTGCATTCTATATCCTGGCAAGAACAGAGGCAAAAATGCTATTGGCTGTAAGGCCATGATGCTGAAGAGGCAGACTCAGCTGTCTCCCAGCAGATCCTCTTTTACCATTTACCATCTGAGGGCACAAAAGTAAATCTATATAGCTTTCTATATTTTATTGAAGTCTACATCAGCTTGGTGTAATGGTTAAGAGCAGTGGCCTCTAATCTGGAAAGTCAAGTTTGATTCCCTGCTCATCCACAAGCAGTCAGTTGGGAGACCTTGGGCAAGTCACCATCCTGTTAGAGCTGTTCTCACAGCAGTTCTGTCAGAGCTCTATCGGCCTCACCTACATCACATGGAGTCTGTTGCAGGGAGAGGAAGGAAAGGTGATTGTAAATTGCTTTGAGACTCGAATCAGTGAAAGTAGGGTATAAAATAACTCTTCTTATATTTATTTAGAACACTTGTGTGCTGCATATTCACCCAGTTTTGGGGCCTTATATTTATGGTTCACAGTCCCTTTTGCTCTATAAGCCAAAGGCTATAGTGCCTTCATGTACACCACTTCTGAGTTCTGAAAATATTGCAACCTGAAGTGTTTAAAAGCTTTATGAGCACTGCACTACCTGGGTAGTCCAGAAATTGTTTCCTAATAATGCCACTATTATCCCAAAAGGAGAAAAAACCTACAATACAATTCCATCAGGTCTTCTGCTGAGTTGTCAGCAACAGGTCGCATGAACACATGAAGCTGCCTTTTCCTGAATCAGACTCTTGGTCCATCAAGCTCTGTATTGCCCACTCAGACTTTTCAGTGGCTCTCCAAGGTCTCAGGCTGAGGTCTTCCAAATCACTTCCTACTTGGCCCTTTTAGCTGGAATCACAGAATCATAGAGTTGGAAGGGATCTCCTGGGTCATCTAGTCCAATCCCCTGCACAGTGCAGGACACTCACATCCCTATTGCTCATCTACTGTAACCTGCCACCCCCATGAACCTTCACAGAATCAGCCTCTTTGTCAGACTGGCTATCCAGCCTCTGTTTAAAAATGTCCAAAGATGGAGAACCCACCATCTCCCGAGGAAGCCTGTTCCACTGAGAAACCGCTCTGTCAGGAACTTCTTCCGGATATTTAGATGGAATTTCTTTTGAATTAATTTCATCCCATTGGATCTGGTCCATCCCTCCAGGGCAGATCTTCTTCTGTATAAAAATAACATCCCTGATAAGCTACTTAGATATTTATTTAGATGTTTATATCCCAGTGTTCTTTCCACTGAGGAATCGAAAAAGAAAAGTGTGACTTGGGCAAAAGAAAAAAGAAATATTTACAGCACAATTTCGATGCATAAGCTGGTCCTGGATCCAATGAGTTACAATGGGAAAGCTATTGGGGGAGAGCCAACAACCCTCTGCATCTTGCCTCAACTTGTACCTCACCCTAAGTACCTGCAGCAGGGGCGGAACAGAAACTCAGCCCAGCTCTCATATAATTGGCACAAAGATATTCCCAACCTTCCTCTCCTGACAGCTTGAGCTGCCAACATAGAAAGAGCTACATGTGCTGTTCAGATCTTGCAATGAAACAGACCAGGGAGCACCTTGCTGCTACAATTCTGCCCCCCCCCCCGCCTTTTGCAGGCATGAAAAGGACTTTTACCCAATGATCTATTCAAATGCCACTCTAGATCTCCTTCTCATTCTTGAATGGGTGAGATAATGGCTTGGATTCAGACTATATGTTCCAACAGCAGAATGGAAGTTTCCTGCCTCCCCCACCAGCTGCTGCCCACTGATCTCCACAACATGCGGCTCCTGGGAGATAGGAGACCTGGAGGAATAACATCAGTGAAGACGGTCTGCAGTGGAAAGGAGAAATTAGTTGAATTGTTAATTTATTCTGAATCCAATCCTATGTGATTACTTCCCTGGCCAGTATGTTTGGTCTTTAGGGTGGGGCAACAATGGAATGGAACAGGGAGCAGGCACATCATCCGGTCTACTTACATATTTCTGGTTTATGCACATGACTATAGCAGCACAGGATGAGGCCATGGAAGCATCTCTCATGCCCCAAGCTTTTTAAGTGCAGCCTAATATGATAGAGCACTGGATGTAAAAACAAAATCACTGTCCTTTCGTTCATGTGTATTTTATCAGTGGGTTTAATGGTACGAAAGAATAGCTGAGCTTCTAACAAATCAAAACCGGGTGAAGAAACTGAAGACGTGCAACAAAACGTGCTGGCTTCCAAGTGAAATAGAAATAATAGCAAAATTAGAACATGAATAGCATGAGGTAACTTTCACACTGGACAAGACCCTAAAATGTATAAACTATAGATGTCCCATGCTGATAACAGAACTATTCATGACTGCAGATATCTCCCTATATTTAAGAGACAGTTTGGTGTAGTGGTTAGGAGTGCGGACTTCTAATCTGGCATGCCAGGTTCGATTCTGCGCTCCCCCACATGCAACCAGCTGGGTGACCTTGGGCAAGCCACAGCACTGGTCTGACCGAGCAGTGATATCAGGGCTCTCTCAGCCTCACCCACCTCACAGGGTGTCTGTTGTGGGGAGAGGAATGGGAAGGCGACTGTAAGCCGCTTTGAGACTCCTTCAGGTAGGGAAAAGCGGCATATAAGAACCAACTCTTCTTCTTCTTCTTCTATTAGACATGTACCCACCTGATAATTAGCACTTGGCTTAGAATGCCAGATAAATGTGCCAGTCAGTTCAAATGTGATGTCATTTCCTGCAGACATCTCTCCTGCAGGAGCTGGATGGAAGCCACTAAATCTTTTGACTTAGGCGACCCAATAGCTACCAGATGGCCTCAGCATTCAGTAACAGCCAATCTCAGCTACTTCCAAGCTAGTGACCTGCAGGTGAAAGGCTCTGAGTTCTGTTAATAACACTATGAACCATCAAGACTGTAATAAATGATTAAAAGGCTGTGAAATCCAGTCTGTAATCTTGGGCCAGATCCCATGTTCTTTTTCTCTTGAGAGTGTTTTGAAGATCAAGCTACATTATAACTGTAATTTAAATAGAATTTTTGTATTGTTGTTCTTGCTCATTGTTCAAGAACACATTGTTTAGTTTTAGTTTTTTAAAAAGGACTCTCTTCACCCACCCAAATATGTTTTCTTAGCGGGCGGGGTTAGCCTCTCAGCAGGCAAGCTGCTTTCTTTTGTCTAGTCGCTCAAAATAACAAATGTCAACGCTCGGAAACTGGTAATTTGGCAATTTCAGACAATCGCCTCATAAGCATGTTTTAGTACACCTTTGAAGCAGTTGAAGTTCAAAGGCTTTGGAAAGAAGACTATTGCTTTGCCTGTTGCTCTAAGTCATTTGAAGTAATTGGTCCTGTCTGATGTATGTTTTGAACTGAGGAAGTAGTGCTTTATTACCACAATCAGATACAGGTTTTTAGCCAAGGAAGTGGAGTTTTCCTCACAGATGTAGATGTCTGCTTGATAAGGCAGAAAACAGACAGATGTGCTTCTATGCACTAGGGATGAGGTGTGGAAAAGGAACAAATAGAGCTTCTGAGAAAATTCCAAGATGTAATGCTGAAACATTTTTTTTTTTTTTGGAAGTCTTCCTGACAGGAATGTTTTCACAAACAAGTACATTTATATCTCATAGAAAGCTGCATCCCTGCAATGTTGACATAACACAAATGCATCGAATGTATTTTTTTCACTAGCAGACATATATCAGACTAAAAAAAAAAAAAAAGTGGCCTAGATACATTTTGAAAAATCCTTTTCTGTTGTGATCAGTGTTTCTGTTCTGTACCTCACACTTCTGAATTAAAACACGATTAAGGCAATTTGAGTTATTTTTTATCATATGCAACTAAGGCCTGGTGTAATATGTCACAACAAGGAGCTTTACTTTCTCCAGTGAGCTGTTATTGTGATGAAACTCACAACAAATTTTTTCTTGCTTTGCAGGTAGGAGATATTGACCATGCTTAGTAAGGACACTGTCGGCCATAACGTTTTGTCAAATACTTGGACACAACTTTATTAACAAACGGGGCATAGGATCCGGCCTTCTTGTGGTCAGCTGACTACAAGGCAGCCCTCATCCATCAGCAGGCCACTGCCATGGATCCATCTGGCAATCCCACTAGGTCCATGGGCACCCTGGCCTCTTGGGCCTGGTGGGAAGTGGCTGGGAACCTGCTGGGCATCAGCCTATCTTACCCTTGTGAGCCAGAATTGCAGTGCCACCATCAAGGCCATTTCCTCCATGAGAGGGGGCCAGCTGGCCCTGCTTTCCCTCAGCTTTTTATGCCCCCCCCCTTGAATGGGGTAGCCCAGCTCACAGGTTTTGCCTACCCCCACAAACATATCCGCTACATGTTTCAACCCGCAAGTTATGACAATAAAGCAACTTGAACATTTTTTAAAAACTTATCAAATAACAAGAAAAGACAGGGAGAGTGAGCAGGAAGCCTGATTGGAGGAAGAGGGAAATAGGTTGGGCGCTACTGAGCTGCCTCTTAAATAAGTGCTTGCCCAGCCCACCTTTCTGCACCCCCACAGGATGCCAGAACGTGAAGTCCAACCTCCACTGGACAGGTCCTTGCACGGTGTGGATTCCCCCATAGCAGCAAACGCACCTTCGGGTGACTCCCGTTTGCTTTTTTTGCAATCAAGTGGTTAAACCCTCAGTAACCTATATATTGACAAACAAAAACACACAAGGAGTTGTGGGAAGTATCTGATTTCCCCCTCCCCCACTATTTCCTCTTTGTCTTTCCTGAAAGCCCCACATAACTAAAGATTTGGGAGTGGAGCCTTGGGAAGCTAGATTTGGGTAAGGAAGTTACCTCAACAGGATATAAAGCCATTTTTTTTTACTAAGGGAACTGATATCTGGAAATCAATTATAATTCTGGATGATTTCCAGCTCCCACCCTAGTTCCTATGGAGGAAATTGCTGTTTTGTAGGGTAAAACATTGCATAGCCCTTCTGAGTTCCTTCCCATCCTCAAATCCCACCCTCCCTAGGCTGCCAGGGATGCTGCCAGGCCTAGAGTCACTAACCTCCAGGTGAGACCTAGAGATTTCTCAGAATTACAACTGAATTTCAGATGTCAGATATATGTACCTCCTGGAGAAAATAACTGCCTGGAGAAAATAACTGCCTATATGGCATTTTATTTTTCTGAAACCTTTTCCTTGTCCAAACACTGTTCTTCTCAGACTCCACCCCAAAATCTCCAGGAATTTCCCAACCTGGAGCTGGCAACCATAGTCAGACCTGCCTCTAATGAATCCTCCCTCAAAGGGGCTGGAAATCACAAGTGATTTCCTAATCATAGATGCATAGTGATTTTTAAATGCCACCCCATTTGCCATCATGAGCCTTGAACCTTTTAAAAATTAATCTTGAGCCCAATTTTTTTGGGGGGAGGGACTTTAGGGAGGTATGCTTTGTGTTTAAACTGATGGAGATTTTTTTTTTTTGCTTTGCCTGAATGATTTAACACTTATTTGTTGCTCCAGGCAGTATGCTTAATTTTTTTTTTAAAAAACCCATCCCCGATAGAAGGGAGAGGGATGCAGATGCGAGGGTGGGCATTGAATGTGGAAATAGCACTACTTGGCGCCACACATTTCCTTGGCATGTGGCTTGCTGGTTGCTGTCCTCTTGCTCGCGCTACAGAGTTTGGGGAATCCACTTTATGGCGCACACCAACTAGCACTTTAAAATGGTGGATGTAGCTACTGGTTTGCTGCATGAACGCTGGATGTTGACGATATCATGAGAAACGCCAAAAATATATAAGGCATATTTTCAAGTTCCATTCAGCAAGAAAATCTATTTAAAAAAATCTCCAGGTATTGATAGAGAGGGAGAAAAAAAATCCCAGTCCTTCCATTTCTAAGGGTTCACCGCAAAGCTATACTGTGGACAAATATAAACTAACATTCAAAATGGGTTGCACTTAATTTCATTGTTCCATATGGTAAAGCACATAGTCTTCTGTGCTTTTATGTTTTTCTCCCTCAAAACAAAAGCTGTTCTGGATCGGCCGATAGCAATGCATACACCACAAAATCAAGTAACTACATGCAACATTTCTTCAGTTTACAGAAACATGCATTTCTTTTTATGGAAACAAATATATTTGGAGAATGTGTGATCCCGCACAATCTGAAGACAGACTGAAGCAATAGTCAATACTCAAAAGCATAGTCGGAAGCTTTATCTGAGTGTGAATGACCTTGTGCGTGGTTCCTGTGTTTCTATTTCTTTTTCCTTTTCTAACATGTGTACAGGTATTCTCCCTTCTGTGATGATATCATCCATTGTAAAATCATTTTAAATTCATTTTCTCTCAGGGCTATAAGGAACATTTCATAGTCTGAGGGAGAGTGCTTGCACTTGAAAGTTCACGTCTTGAATAAATCTTTGTTGATCTTAATGGTGCCACTGGACTCTTGATTAAGGAAAATAATAGTTTGGGTAACTTCATATAATAATGAAGTTAAAAAAGGTAAAATATGGCCAAAGCCATTCATTGGAATAATATAATATGCACTATACTAGGGGTAGTCAAACTGCGGCCCTCCAGATGTCCATGGACTACAATTCCCATGAGCCCCCGCCAGAAAATGCTGGCAGGGGTTCATGGGAATTGTAGTCCATGGACATCTGGAGGGCTGCAGTTTGACTACCTCTGTACTATACAATGCTAGACCTAATGTGTTTCGACCCCAAAGTGGGTCTTCATCAGGTGTCTAAATCTGAACACACATGTAATGCAGTAGAGAATGCAGATGAATGACAAGATCAATTTAAGTGGAACTGATAGAAGCTGTCCATTTAGCAAGGGTAAGTCTCCTTCTCCAAAGCTGCACAAAAGTACAGGTGTGTGTAGAAGAAGAAGAAGAAGAGTTGGTTCTTATATGCCGCTTTTCCCTACCCGAAGGAGGCTCAAAGTGGCTTACAGTCGCCTTCCCATTCCTCCCCCCACAACAGACACCCTGTGGGGTGGGTGAGGCTGAGAGAGCCCTGATATCACTGCTCGGTCAGAACAGCTTTATCAGTGCCGTGGCGAGCCCAAGGTCACCCAGCTGGCTGCATGTGGGGGAGCGCAGAATCGAACCCGGCATGCCAGATTAGAAGTCCGCACTCCTAACCACTACACCAAACTGGTGTAAGTAGCTTCTGTGCATATATGAAAGCAGAGGGGTTCATGCCGATGGTTATATTTGACCTGTAGCTTGCAGCCTCATAATGTCCTCAAAGAACTGGAAATGAAGTAGCTATTCTATGATGTTCAGTAATAGTTCTCACACTGCTGAATGAATCTATGAGTAATATTATGCATATGAATTGCACTGATTCTTATTACACAATGTTTTATCTAAGGCCTTGACTTGGGGAGGGAGGGTTGCTTGTAATATGCCACAATTCATCGCCCTCACTCTCTATGAAAGAAATATTCAGTGGAAAGAATCAGCTCAAAATGTATGGCATAATGTAAATTATACATGTTTAAGAATTCTGAAACATATTTAGCAGCTACTGCTCCTCAGTCTATCAGCTACATAAAAGACATGTTGGTTTTTTAAAAAAAAATTGTGCCTAAATACATATTTAACCAATTGACCAGAATGGCACTGAAGGAGTTGTAATGTATTTTGAAAAATTGCCTAAATACATATTTACCCAATAGACTGTAAAAACTCATTCAAAGGCTTTCTGGTCTCTTGGGTACATAATACGTGTTTCTTAAAACTGCCTGGCTATATATTTACCCAATAGTCCAGAACAGCTCTCAAGTAAATAATACACATTATATAACACTCTGTCAATATTTTTTCATCCTTTCTTTAAACTGGGAAACACATAGAAATAAACTGTTACAGCAAGCGCTAGCAACTCAGGATTCCAAGTGAAAAGATGAATGTCGGAACTGGAGCTCTGCTCTAGAGATGTGCAGTCAAACATTCATTCAAAACAAATCCATGTCATTTTTTTAAAAAAAATGCAGACATTACAAGTAATCCACACAGGATAATTAACTACATTTTACAATATTTGGAAACGTTTTTATCAAGCTTCTGTTCTGGCCCCTGGCAGTCTTTGTTAGCATTTCAAGAAGGTCAAAGAGACAGGGGAAATGAGAAAAGAATGACTCAGCAGATGTTGAGGGGGAGGCAACACAGGACAGTAGTAGAGTAATCTGTTTCGTAAGCAGAAGATACCAAGTTCAGCCTCTGGCACCTCCGATGAGAAGGACCACAAAATAACAAGGGTTACCAACTCTGGCTTTGAAAATCCCTGGACTTTAAGGGATGGTTCCTGGGGAAGGAAGCATTTGGGGAGGGGGCAGAGCCCTGTTCGGATGTAATGTCATAGACTCCACCTCTTGAAGTAGCCATTTTCTCCAGGGAAACTGATCTCTGTAGGCTGGAGATCAGGTTCTAATTCCACAAGAACTCCCAGGCCCACCTGGTGGTTGACACCCTTAGTAGTAAGTGATGTAAGAATCTACATTAGATTCTTAAGAGCCACATTCATTCAGAGTATATAGTAGTCTGACACAATATACAGGAGCTTCCTTTGTTCATCAGTGAGTAATACTTAACAGATCTGCCCACTGAAGAAAACATTCATTCATTCAATTTGTATACCGCTGCTCCCAGCAAACTGGCTCGCTGCACTCACAACATGTCAAACATTCCATAAAACTTCTAAAAACATCTCAACATTCCCATCATACAATACAATCCCCATAATAATCATACACTTACAATAATCTCCACAGCAACAATAATTAAGATTAGACAAATAAACAATTACAATTTAAACAATTAAGATGGCAGTAATAGACAAATTCAGTTCTTCCCTATATGTCCATACCTAAGGCATCAGTGAGTTGTAACACCATATAATCAGATAGAACGAAAAAGGATAGGGAATAGATATCCATCATCCATGCCCGGTCTAATACCAGGCCCAGGAACTGGGGGGAGGGAATCGATCGTATACCCCAGGGCGCCGCCCCACCTCAACCATATACCTGGCTGCATTTTACAGGCCCCGTGGAACTCCAAGAGCTCCGTCAGGGCCCACAGCTGTTCTGGGAGTTCATTCCACCAGGTATGGGCCAGGGCCGAACATTGTTTATTATTATTATTATTATTATTATTATTATTATTATTATTATTATTATTATTATTATTATTGGAAGAAGAGGAAGTGTTGGTTCTTTATCTCCCTGAAGGAGTCTCAAAGCAGCTTACAGTCGCCTCCCCTTTCCCCTCCCCGAAATGGACACCGTATGAGGTAGATGAGGCTGAGAGAGCCCTGATATTACTGCTTGATCATAACAGCTGTATTAGTATTGTGGCGATCTCAAGGTAACCCAGCTGGCTGCATGTGGGGGAGCAGGGAATTGGCTTGCTGGATTAGAAGACACTGCTCCTAAAAACTACACCAAGCTGACTCATGTTTCTTTGCCTTTTGGGGGATTTTTTGTTTGTTTGTTTGTTTTTTGCTATGTCTATCTAGATGGGAGGGATGTGGAAAACCAAACTTTGGCAGTTGTGGCCCCATTAAGAGCACATGGCCAAGGCAAGTAATTTGTCTTCATATTTTGCTTAGGTTGAATCTTGTGGGCCCACAGGCATATCGTGGATGCACAGTGAGGAAAGATGCAAACAGATGACAGTGATTCTCAGAAATAAAAATTGACATAGCTTTTATTGATTACACTTCAAGAACATTGGAGCAGCATAGTGATGGATCCTGAATCGGGCAATCTGGCTGTTGTCTGATGAACCCCATACCTCGGGACACCTGCAGGGGTACAACTGAGGAGTAGCAAATACTGGGGAACTCTGTGGGTGGCAGTTGCTATGTGGTTCCCTGGTCAACTGGTAGTGAGAGTCCAATTGACAGCCTCCAAGCTAGACATGCTGCTGATTTGGCTCCACCCCAAGACCCCTTAAGGAAGTCCCCAGAATCACAGGATGTGAGCGTTTACGCACCACCTTCCTAACCAAAAGGATCCTTCCCTATGTCCAAGTCACCCCAAGCTGTAACAATCAGGAAAATAACATACAAGAAACCTATAACAACCGAAGAGCTTGAAGTTTGGGTGGGAAAGCTGCAATAATTAGGGCTGAAGTCCAGGAAGCAACTCACCTGAATAGGGGAAGGGTATTTGATTTAATATATTGAATTCTTATATTGTCCATCCAGAATCTGGCTCAGGGAGTTATACAAAAAAGAGGCAGGCAAAACCCATAGGACCATTCTCAGCCCTGCCCTCCTGACTTGGGCACCACACACAGGGAACTGTTGTGCTGCTGCTTCTGGACTCCATCCCTACTCCGGCCGTGTGGCTCACAGATGGTCAGCTTGCTGCTCTCCCCATGGCTGCAGGCCCCACAAAAGTGACCATGGGGTAAGTTCTGACTATGTCTTATTGCTACGATATGCATTTTTTCTCTGCCCTGTCTATGATGGTGCTAGAAGCCTGCATTCTTCTATATTTCACATTCAAACAATTAAATATGCTGCTTCTTTAGTACCCCAAAATAGCATTCAGGTTAAGAACGCCCATATGTCATTTATGGAATTTTTTTCACAGTTGATCTAGCCTTATTCACACCTTACAGTGAATGCATCTAAAATTTACTTATACATGTTTGGGGGGGGGGCGGGGACAACATCTGGGCATGGAACTGGGTTCACCATGGATGGGCAAGTAGTTGTGAATTTTCTGTGTTCTGCAAGGGGTTGGACTAAATGACCCTGGAGGTCTCTACCAACTCTATGATTCCATGTGTACAACTGTTTGTAAGAAATGGCCAACAAGTGTTCACTTTGCAAAAGAGCAATAAGATGTCCAGGGTAAAAGCTGATGAGAGTAAAAGTTCACTTTGTCAGATGCTTTGATTCTTGAAAGATGATATTCAAAAAATCTTGTTGGTCTCTGAGATGCTGATGGACTGAAATCTAGTTCTTCTACTGCAGATGACCACAGCTACCCACTGAAACATTATGTAGACCTGCATAGTATTTTTAAAATACAAGTTGATTATATTTGACATACAACGCTTGTTATTGAAAAGGATTCAGGCATGTTGGCCTGAAGTAGCAAAATTTGAGACCAATAGCACCTATAAGATCAACAAACAGTTATTCAAAGCATGAACTTTTGTGTGTAAATTGATAATAGAACAGGGATCATAAGCGTACAGATATAAGGAGAAAGTAAATTAGTAGCAAATTAGTAACAAATGGCATCATAACGTCCCAAATATGCAGTATGATAATTCTTTGCTAGAAAAGTAAATCAGTACTTTGAGTTCACTTGTCATTCACAAAAATATTGGGGCAATAAAAATGTCAAGGTTAGTGATTAATGGCAGACACTTTCCCAGTTGCAAGAAGAAGTAATTAAAAGAGACTTGTTGCTAGCCCCATCCATCTCCACCCAAGCCTCCAAATCATTTTTAATGGGTCTGAAGGGGAGGAATCCTGGCCATTTAAACCTTTGTTTCCTGAGGCTCCTCTCACTTCTGGGGATCATGGCAGGGAGGTGTGGCCAGATGACCTCACTTCATGGTACTTTGAAGCCTGAAAAATATTTCAGCAGTGTCTCTGGTCAAAAGTCTGGTCTAAATGACATGTGATTTATCCTGGTTTAGATCCGCCTATGCATTCTGTTGGTAGTATTCTTGAAAAATAGTCTAGGGGCACTATCCCATCCCATATAATCTGCTAAACATATCTCAAATGGTAAACATTTTCAGCCTCCACAGGAGGATGTGATATATTGTTTTGCTAGTGACGGCTTCCGTATTCTCTCCCTCTCCCTACTGATCTCCAAGCTCCCATTTGTGGATGATTTAAATGAACACCATACATATTGCTAGCACTAAATTTGAGAACGTAGCAAATCCATGATGGCTTTCAGTAAAATTGCATGGTACTTTTTTTTTTTTTTTTAAGTAGGATTTTAGTTTTGTTGTCTCCATTCCAACCTTTCTATTCACTATTGAGAAGCCTTCCTGTGAGACACAAAATTCATTGTGTAATATTTTCTAACAGTCTGCGGGTGTGTAAAAGTAGACACTGCTTCCTTCAAAACTGGAATTATCTTTCACAGATGTAGATGCGCGCATGTCATGCCAAGAAGAGACAGATGTGTCTCTGTTCGCTGAGGGACAGGTGCGGAGGAAGAAGAAATAAAACATTTGTAGAAATGTAAGCAACTGCATCATTGTCAAATAAATAAACTCAGTGCCAAAGGGGGGGTGTTTGTTTGTGTGTGTGTGTGTGGGGGGGGAGTGTTTCCCTCCCCTCAGAACATTTATTTGAAGTGACAGTTTGCTTTCCTTACATTTTGAATTAGCACTAAAGTAATTATAAGACGTATGTGTATATGAGGTGGTCATTATGTCGGAAACTCAGAATGCAGACACTATGCTTGCGTGAAGATCTGAACCTAGGCATCAACAACTCCGAAATGCCTAAAGCCCCAGGTCTTATCACTGAATAATCATCCCATATAATCCATTGTTCACATTCTGAAGGTTATAATTTATATGATGTATAAGCCAGAGTCTGCCCTTAAACACGCTAACAAGTAATTTATTTCACCTCAACAGGGCTTAAATATGTAAGGGGGATTATAAGCATTGTATTTTCCTTTTCCAAAGTCCCTGAAATAATATCCTGAGAATCTTTGCCTTCACTGATATTTATTCTTTCAATTTATATACAACCCCTTCCCCACAAACTGTGGTTCAGAGCAGTTCACAAAAGAAACATAACAAATATAGTTAAAGTGCAAAGTACCGAAAAAATCATTCATAATGGTGGATTCAGCATTAAGCCCCAACAATACACTTAACCAGGAAACTTAATACATGATACACTTTAACAGGAAAGACCTTACAGAAAAGCTCAGCCTTATAGGTCTAGAGAGGTCCCGCAGGGTGGCCTATTATTTACAGCCGCTGAAACAGCGGCATGGAGAACGTGGAGGAGGACGGAGCGAAGCAAACCGCTTACGCACGGGATGGAACGCAACGGTGGCAAAACCCAGAGTATCCGATTATGCACGCGGCTACTATGGAGCCGCTTCTGGTTTCACCCTGGTCCTGGGAAGCTCCACTTTCTTCCGCATCTCGCTAACGCGGCGTTTTTGGCGGCATACGTTGACTCTGCGCCCGGTTGCCGCCTGCAGCATGCATAATTGATGATTTTAGCCGCTGCCATTCCACCCCGAATGCGGACCTTCCACTCTGTGCATAATGGGCTGGTCTGGGTTTCATCTGATATCCCAATACAAGTTGGGTTCTTCTAATCCAGCTGATGGTCTTGTGACCAAACGTCTGGCAGAGAATGGAGATCTGTAGTAAACAATGGAGGGCGCAGAGTGTTTCAGTGCAGGCCATGTGCTATCATGGCAAGTATAATGATGATAATGCATCTGCCCAAATAAGCTTGCTCAGTCATCAGTCACAGGCTGCTTGTCTTTTTATTTTTTTTAAACACATTGGGTGGCTCTTCTAAGGTTCCTACAAATTTGATTTTGAAAATTCCCATTTAGATTTGGCTTATGAAAGCTAGACCTTTGGGAGACTTTACTTGGGAACCCTTATTTTTTTTTCCTTACATTAAAAATCTCCTCTCTCAATTCTATGTTTACTTGGAAGTAAGTCTTACAAAGTTTATAGGGCTTACTCCCTAGTTAGTATATATGATTGCAGTTTTAGAATGGGTAAGAATATGATGTGGGCGAGAGTTGAAATAAAACTGCTATAAAAGATGGACCCACACTCATCTATGTAATGCGGCCTTTCTCAACTATTTAAATCTGAAACATTCTTCAGGCTTCAAGAAACCCTAGAAATTGAGTGATTGTGAAGAATATGGTTGGGAAGCATAGCTGTGTTCCTGTCTATGAGGGGTCTTTCTCCTTCTTATCTCCTACAGGCCCATCATTATCTCCCACACCCCCACCCATTCAGGAAACCCTTCCAAGGCCTTCAAGAAACCCCAGGGTTTCATGAGCTTGATGCATGGCATCCAAATGAATGCTCCCTGATATTAAAATATTTCATAGACATGACAAACAAGCATGAAAATGAAAAGGTTAGAGCACATCCTTTGTATGGTCACAGAGTATTTCATGATATTAGGAGTACTGAAACCTCCGGTTTCCCCATCCATTGTTGGGAGTGCTACAGACTAGCAGCAGATGCCTTTAACAGGACATTTGGTGCTGAGAGATGAAGGGAAAGTAAAAAGCTGATGCCCGGTGAGGAGCAGTTTCTGGGGCTGAGGCGGGAGGGGGGAATCTGCTAATATTTAGAAAAACAATTGCAGGATGTGAGAACTGGAGTGGGTAAGTGTTCTTTTTGCCTCCTTGAAGTAGTTGTGAGGGTGTTGGGGCATGTGATAAGGGGCCAGTTCACTGATTCTCTATCTGGTGAAATTCAGGGATGCCTTAGGAGACACTCCTGGTTTTAAAGAATGGTTAGTTAAATTCCAGAGCCTTGACTGCATGAAACACAATGTCCCACTCACTTCTAAATGTACCCCTGTAGGACATCTTTCCCCCCAAGAAACCAAAACATAATTTCCTTAACACTTCTGTGTATGGCACTCACTAGTGGTGCCAAGCTCTGAAATATAAGCCACAGGAAGTCCAGTTCTTACAAGTCTTTCGGTTTATCTGTCATGAAGTTAGCCTCCCATCTCTAAACACACTCTAAACAATTTCTGAATCCACCTCCAAAAGTTTTGACACAAAGAACTGGAACAGTAGGTCTATTAAAGTAATGTCAAGTGGCTTTATGTTTACCGACCTGTCAGCTTAAACTGCTGTTGGCCTTTTTCCCCCCTTGGCCCTCTTTAAAAATTAAAAGAGAGAGAGAGAGGAAGAGAGAGAGACAGAAGGACAGTTTATTCTTTAATTTATTTTCCTTAAATCCAACTTTTCATAACCTGACTGATGAATCCGGCTTAAAAAAAATCTCTTTGGAGGAAGAACACTCCATGAATTCTCTTGGATTTATGTTGAAAAAATAAGATACCAATTTATTTTAATGCCAAAAAGTCATACAGGAGGAAAAGTCTAAGACAAACAAGTCAAACCTCGTCTATGATGTGCTAGCTAAGGTGCCATGGACACCCATTGTGCAGTGATATGCAGCATGCTCCAGTTCAATCCTTTCCCTTTTATTTATTAGCCTTTGTGTCACGGGAGGAATGCAGATGGACTTTTGCTGAAAGTAGGCAAGTGATTTAAAAATACTGTCGCTTTCTTTATGTTTATATTTTCTACAGCCCGGCCTTGATTTGCTCCTTATTTAAGCAGCATTTTCTTGATAAATTTAAAAAAGCTGCAATAGCCATTACTGCAGGCTATGTGCAGCCTCTAATATCACTTAAGCATATTACAGAATATAATATCTGGTACTTAACGACTAACTTGCATATGAAAGCTTACATAATGTCTCATAAAACCCTTAAAATGGCTTCAGTTTAAGAGTCTCCCTTTTTAAAAAAAAAACACACCTTCAGGGAATATCTTAAATGAAGTAGCATTCTAGACTTCGGGAAAAAAAATTCACACACTTGCACAAATTTTTAATATAAATTGAAGACATTAAAAATTAATTTTGCATGACCATTTCGCATTGCAGTGCCAATGCATAGTTAAGATAATGCCTCAACTCTTCTTTGTTTAAAGTAACACAGAATCTTGGTTCGCTTCCTGATTCTCCCCCCCCCACACACACACACACACATACACACTTCTTATCTGTATATAATTATTATTTTCATTAATCAGACACTGAAACCCTTTCCTCTTATGACAGCCCCAGCTGGAGTTGAATGAAATCGTACCTGTGTTGCTGGGGCAACTTCGAAGAAACTCATTAAAGAAAGGTGCAACCTGACAATTAGCCAAGGCTATGCTAAGCGATGACTACATTTACCCTGTAATGTATGCACATCACATGGAAATGGGATTCACTGGAAATGTAGAACTAATTGCAGGTTTAAGCAACGTTTGCTAGAACAGCTCAGCGGCCAACTTTCTGCATCCTGTACGTTCAGCTAGAACAATTGTCCATGCAGGCCTACGTGGGCTTCAGAAGTCATGCACAAATTATCTCTGACTCCACGGTTTGCATTGAGATGGTATTCTCCCTCCCCTCTGCTGACTGTTTTGTTCGCAAATTTTTCCAATGGATTTGTAACTGCAATTTTACAGCAAGACATTCCCTTGGCTGGCCTCAGTTGCACTAAGATATTGACAAATGTCTTTTTCTTCCAGAGCTGGTGTTGCATGCCTCTGATACGCTGTAGCTGTATTGTGGAGCACTGACATGGCCTGCTAGAAGTGTTGAATACCATTGGGGAGCTTGTTTACACACTTTGCAGTGATACATCGAATTCTGTTATTGATTCATGATTAATTTCTTTCAAGGCCGTCATAACCGTCTAAATATTAAAAACTGACACATCCCCAAAGTTTTAAAAAAGATCTAACATATGGAGATATAGTTTTGAAAGCCAGCTTGGTGCAGTAGTTAAGAGTGAGGGCCTCTCATCTAGAAAACCGGGCTTGATTCCCTTCTCTTCCATATGCAGTATTACCAGAAATGCATACACGCATGTCCTGTGACCCGTGTATATTCAGCAATGGAGAATGAGCTTAGCAAGAGGGTAGTAACATAGTGTTTAAGGATCGATTTGCCTATGTATACAAGGTGATTATACCTTTAAGAACTCAAGGCACACTACAGGTAGGTATAGTAAATTAATAACCATCTTTATTAGAAAGAAATAATAAAAGAAATAGACAAATATATATCTAGCACACTAGCAATCTAACAGATATGAAAATAAAGTGGGGAAAAAGGGTTGTAAGTATATTTACCAGTCTTCAAGTGTAGTGAGGCAAAGATACGGCACAACCAGCCAGCGGTGTGAAGGGTGTTCTGAATCGGTCCCCATCAGATGTACACTTTGGGCATGGCAAAGCCACTGTTAATATATGTTTTGGGGAGAGGGTGTACGTGACTGAGACCAGGTAAACACAGGATGACATTTTACATGGGTCTGGAGATTGTAAAAATGCCTCATCTTGGTCAAGGCTTTTAATTGGTGTCTAGGTGTTTGGGAAGTAATTTCCCTTGGCAGATAGGCGCAGAGTGGATTATAGATGAGAGATTGAGAATCTTGCCCAGGAAGCTTTTAGGCAAACAGATCTCTGACAGACCTCTTGCTCAGCAAGTACAATGGGGAAGGGCAGTCAGTGAAAGATGAGCTGGACATGTCTTGGTTTAAAGCTGCTATGTCGAACCTGTGACAGGGAAGATGGAGTCTGGTTGTGGCAGACTAACAGTGCTTGGCAGAAGCCTAGACAATAGATGAGTGTCCCTAGTTGTTCATAACAGCATGCCAACCCGTAGGGCAGGGTCCTGCCATCCTTAACAGCAGCAAGCTCACCTTGGGCCAGTTACAGTTCTCTCAAAGCTCTCTCATCCTCACCTACATCAAAGGGGAGAGGAAATGAGACGCCTTTGGGTAGTAAAAAGCAGGGTACAAAACAACAGTTCTTCTTCTAAACATTTTCATTTCTTTCACTTATATCTTACATATCTCCCCAAACACCATGTTCTTTTACGTCTGTGAGCACAGACACAGTTTCTTCAAATCCAATAGCTCTTTATTCAACATCAACACTTGATTGGATCCTAGAGGGAATGCACAACAATTCAATTTTAAATTTTGACCACCATGTATCTCTCGAAGAATAGGAGCAACTTTGGGGTCAAAATGGTAAACTCACAAAATGTTAATCACTAAGAGAAAATTGGTATAAAATTAAATTTCCACTGTATTCTAAACATATGTTGTTGAGGATTTTCCCCCCTGAAAACCTACCAGTGAGCACTAGAGAATTTTTATTTCATGCTGCAACCACAGCAAGATTATTAATTGCTCAGAACTGGAAGCAGCAAGATTTACCAGGAGTGGCTACATGGTTGGACAAAACTGAAGAAATCTAGATGGCCAGACTAACTAACCTGGTGAATAAAAGACCCCCTTGGATGAATTCTACAAGCACTGGAATTATTATTTGAACTATGTGAACAAGTAAGTTCTGTAACAATGTTTCTATGGAGATTGTAACAATCTTTATTAAAATTATGAATCTAATCCTTTTTTCTTTTTTCTGCAAATCTTTCTCTCTTTCTAATGAAAAACTGAATTTTATTTTTTATAAAACCAGCTACCATACAACTTGAAATCAGGGCACACGTGAATTACGGGATTCTCAAGATATTTTTTATGAAAGCACACAAAGCATTTCTTTCATAGATTTAGGGAACATGAGACTTTCCTGTCCCTGTGGGTAGAGTTTAAATATACAGAGGGGTAAAGCACCTGCCACTTAAAAAATAAGTGGTTTTATTGAGAATAGAACCAATTTTGTAAAGGGAGAGAAGAGAAATAGTCCTGAGGTCGATTCCGATTCACAGTGGCTGCCCCTGGCCAGGGGTTGGACAAACAGCATGCTTCTACGCCTTCTGTGTCCCTATGGAGGACACATTACAGCAATGGACCTAGTCATTGCATTCTGTGTCCCTGCGAGGGACACATTTCAATGGCGGACTCAGTAATTGATCACCTTCCTATCCACACTCAGCACTTGACTTTTCTTCCTTTCCTTTCCAAATCATCACTCCTGATTTTTATTAGATTTCTAACCTGTGCTTTCTTCAAGAAGCTCAATGTGACATACATGGTTCTCCCCTCCATTTTGTAGTTACAGCACTGGCATATGTGCACACACAGAATTATTTCCCCAGCATCAGCTAATGAACTGTGAAGATCTGATCCTATTATAGTCCAAAATTAATCCTCCTTCCATGTCACACTCCCTCCTTTAATTTTGCAATCCTAAGACTTTGCTTTAGGATGCTTAGGGCTGATCCTGCGTTGAGCAGGGGGTTGGACTAGATGGCCTGTTTGGCCCCTTCCAATTCTATGATTCTAATTTACACCTTTTTAGGTTCATTGAAGTCAATAGACTGAGAAGGTTCTTATTCTGCTCAAAAGAAGAAAAACTGGGTAAAAAACAAAAATAAACGAACACCACTTTTCACTACCTAGGGGAATCCCAAACAGGATTATAAACACTTTTTCCTTTCTTCTCCACACATCCTGTAAGAAAGATGGGGCTGAAAGAGCTTTAAGAGAACTTCTTTGCAGGAACAGCCCTAAAAGAACTGTGACTAGCCCAAGGTCACCCTTCCGGCTTCATGTGAAGGATTAGGGAATCGTACCCGACTATCCAGATTAGAGTCTGCCGTTCTTAAACTGGCTTTCATGGTGTTGTACTGCTGGATAGACCAGCACTGTACTGTTGGTCTATCCAGAGATTAAAGGATTTTTCAGGGGGTGGGTATGCTCTGCTACCCCTTGATTTTAAGGTAAACCGCCCTGAGCCTTCGGGGAGAGCGGTATATAAATCTAAATAAATAAATAAATAAAATAAATAAAGCAGTATAACACAATCACAGGATTTTGCCATCTGGGATGCTTAATTGTTAAGCTAAGAAAAGGAGGGGGAGAGGTTAATGACAGTGGAATCACTAGCTTGTCTTTTAGCTAGTTTGTCTTGGGTTAATCCACACCAGGGGTAGTCAAACTGTGGCCCTCCAGATGTCCATGGACTACAATTCCCATGAGCCCCTGCCAGCATTCGCTGGCAGGGGCCCATGGGAATTGTAGTCCATGGACATCTGGAGGGCCACAGTTTGACTATCCCTGATCCACACTATTAACCCAAAATAGATTTGCAGATGAGTCAAATGAACAGCGTACCTTGTGGCATAAAACCTTTCTGAAAGAGCTATGATAGATGCAAATAAGTCTGACATTGACTCTTGCTCTGTAAGTATTCAGTGGAGCATAATGGTTCATGGGCCAATCCAGCTATGGCAGGAAAGTGGGCCCAAGTGGGATAGGCCCCTTTGTGTCTTCTTATAGGTGTTGTTCATCACTGTGGTTCTGCACTGTGTGTGCAGGAAATTTAATAACAGAGGTGCATCTCGAAAACAGCTTCGGCCCCTCAATAAAATATGAAAAGATTCATGTATTATACATTTGTATGATAAATAAATTATACCTGTAGGATGTATATGTGTATGTAGTCTCTTTCTTAATAACGAGTGGAAACGTTATCTAGGCTGCATTGCCCTTTGACCTGTATAACAGCTTTAATGACATTGTAGGGAAAGTATGGGGGGACGTATTGCTTTTGTCCCCAAACTTAACTATCGGGGAGTAATTAAGCTATTTAACAGTGCAGGCTAAATATCAAAACCACTCAGGAATTAAAAAGGAAATCAAATGTGCTGAATAAGCTCTGGGTTTTTAAACAGTGCAAGCAATGCTGGCTGCACTACCAAATGGATTTCTCCAGCAGTTGAAGAAGTCATCTGTTACCCCCAATAAGTATATCAATAACAAAATCAGAGTCCAGTAGCCCTTTAAGACTAACGAAGATTTATTGGTCTTAAAGGTGCTCCTGGATTCTGATTTAAGGTTGTGCTACTTCAGACCAACACGGCTACCCACTTGAAAGTATATCGATAGTGTTCAGTTTCCACATGCTTGTTTCCTATTTATTTATTTTTTGTTTTCCTTCCAGGCCATTCTGTGAGGCTATATGCAAAGACATTGTGGAGAATCACTTGCAGCAGAAATGTCACCAGGACCCATTATTCACGGGGGCGGCTGTGCTGGGCCGCCGTCGGTTTCCAGTGGCAGGGCCACATACCCCGGCATTTCTCGTGTACTCATGGAGGAAGATTGCCCCACAGGCCATGGTGTGCCCTGGATTTCAGTGTGTACACATGCCAGCCAGGGCAGAAAGGTCCCACTGTGTTTCTCCGTGCTGGCAGGGTGGCAGGGGTTACTTGCACAAGGGTGGGATTGTGTGATAATTCCTAGACTGCCTCACTCCCATTGGACTTGAAATGGTTTATAAGAACTGCCTTCTCCCATCATTTGCTGGACTATGCAAGATTAAAGAGCACATGAAGAATATTCTACAGGGGGCATCAGGGGAAATTGTATTTAGCATTGTTGGAATTGGAACTTCCTGATATTTTCTCCTCCTATGACCTGACTGGCCCAATTGGAGACTCCCTGCTCTGTTGAGCAGCCTTCCTCCCTGCTTGCCTCCAGAATAGGCTGAATGAAAAAACAGACAGTTCATTAGGTCTCTGTTTCGCCTTTCTTTCTACATAAAATTGTTTCTCTTCTAAATAAAACTATTTGATTCTTTTAGCTTCCTGTTGCTGTGCTCCATTTTTCTTATTTAAACTCTGCCAATAATTTCAACCTACCCATCCATGCTGATCATCTTTGGAGATGCTGACCATATTTCCTTGATACAAAAAGGGCATGTTGGGATGGCAAAAAGGGGGTAGGTGTTAAATATTCTGGGCCATTCCACACCCGTTAAATTTAGTGAAATCCTTACCTTTGGTAGTCCGTTATATTCTGGCCGCTCTGCCTGACGTCGTCAACATTCAGCATCCAGGCAGCAAACTGCTTCCTTCATCCTCCATTTTAAAGTGCTAGTTGGGGAATCTCATAAAGTGGATTCCCCAACTTAAAAAGTGCAAGCTACAGGAGAACAACCAGCAGGCCACCAGCTGAAGAAGTGCTATCTCTGTCTCCAATGTCCTGCCCTTGCACTTACCTCCCTCTCCCTTCTCCCGGGAACTGCCTGGAGAAATGAATAGGTGTACAAGCGTGCAGGCAAAGGCAAAAATATTTTCCCTCAAAGTTATGACACAAAGCATGCCTCTCTAAAGTCTCCCCCACCCCCAAAATCAGGAACAAGATTTCTTTTTTAAGTATCAAGACTCGTGACTCCACAAGGGGTGGCATTCAAATGAATCTGTGATTAGATGCATAGCATTTCAACAGGGAAGTATTGAATTAAAAACATTAGCAGGCATTGCTCCTTAGCAGGCAGTCAGCAGGCCAAGAGGCCCTCATTAGCAGGCCCTCCACCAGGATCCTTTGCCCAGGGCCCTCTCTTCTTACCTGCTGCTGGCTCCAGGCTCTGAGGCACGTCTGAGAGCAAAGAGCCTAGAGTCCAGGGATGGAGGGCGGGAGCTGCAGGGGCAGGGGCCCTATTCCATCTTGGACAGCCGGACACGTTCCATCCCCCACGCTGTTTCACACATATATAGAGGAACAACAATGGATAAGGATTGAGCTTACCACTATTGTAAGTGTGGATTCCTGGCCTTTTGCCAGTGCTCCAGGTTGAAAGCCCTTGCAATTTACTTGTGCAACTCACTGCTAAGTACTGCAACAATAGTTGATGGTTGATGGTTTACATGGTTTTAAGACAAGCGGAAGCGCATTAATACCAATTTGTCATCCTGGTTAAGTGCGACGTCCATGTTTAGAGGTTGCATATCACTGTATGGCAGTGGCTGGGAGGCAACAACAGGGAAAGAGCTAGAGTTATATTGTGTAGAATTAGGATATGGGAGATCCAGGTTCAAGTCTTCACTCTGCCAGAGAAGCTCACTGCTTAACCTTGGACCAGTCAGTCTCTTATGCCTTAACTCTAACACACAGAGCTGCTATAAAGGTAAAATGGAGGAGGGGCAACTGGTGTGCTTCATCCTGAGCTTAAAGAAATGACAAGATAAAACTGGAGTAAATAAATCATATGACTATTTGTGCTGGTGATCTCTGTATCCTTGCTGAAGCATCTAGTTGGCCCATGAGGAGGAGGAGTTGGTTCTTATATGCCACTTTTCACTACCTGAAGGAGTCTCAAAGTGTCTTACAATTACCTTCCCTTTCTTCTCTCCACAATAGACACCCTGTGGGGTGGGTGAGGCTGAGAGAGCCCTGATAGCACTGCTCGGCCAGAACAGCTTTATCAGTGCTGTGGCAAGCCCAAGGTCTACTAAACTAGGTGGCTTGTTGATCTGTTCCAGCAGCGTTCCTCTTAAACAACTATTGCCTCCATGGTTTTAAACGAACATAGTGGCAGGAGCAGGCTTACCAGATCAGTGAATGCTAATCCAGATTCAAGGCGATTCCAGATCACACACGCACAGTGCAGTACGTTTATTGGCATATACTAAAAATAAAATGGAGGAGAGAGTAAAAATACCAATTATTGCCAAATACCACGTATAAGCAAGGATACCAAATAAAACTTAAGAAATTCCTCTGCTTAAGATATATAAGATAAGAGTAATGGGTAGTGATTCCAGATCACTGCTGCCAAGATAGCTATCTCATAAATTTTGGTCCTGAAACAACAGCTCATAAGAACAGCAAAAGGATGCCTAACGCAGAGCTTTATATACCTGTGTCCCAGAAAGTCACCGCAGGGTCAAAACGTCTGTTCCGTAGTGGATAAGAGACATGCATTCATTATCTTCCGAAACCTCATTAAAGGGGCTTTAATGTGGTGAGTACTTGAGGGCAGACAAAACTTTAATCTTGTGAACATCAGGCACACCTGTGTTACATTTCCTCTTGGGGATAGTTAGTAGAAGTAGGTTAATTTATGCTATTATTTAAGCTATTTAAAGGCCCCAGTCTGGTGGCTTAGTATAGAAACTAGACTTATATCCCTTACCTTGGTTTGAACTGCAGTTTGACTACTTTCCCCTCTAATTAAACCATCAGATTGTTTTTGAAACCATAAGATACACTTGGCATTTTTAAACATCTGTTTGAATTTTCACATTTTTAAAAACTCTGATTTCTTATTTGCTTATACTTAAGACTTGATTCGTCCTATTTTTTTCTTCCTATGACCTAGATTCAGATTTACGCACTGTGAACTAACTAATAAATCCCCATTAAAGTTGTAAAAGGTGAAGATTCAACCGGTGCACAAGTGGTCAGGTTATACTGTAAAACTGACTGATGCTTGATTATAACCACAGGGCTTTTTTTTTAAGAGTGTGGGGGAAAGATAAAATAATTTTTAGGATTTTTCTTAATGAGAGGATACATTTCCAGTTGCTTAAAACAAGGATATTGAACCCTATTACATGCAGTATCATTAGCTGCCACAACACTAATTACAAGAAGCAGTTTCAGAATAACATTCCTCTACCACCCTAGTTAATTCCTTGATTGAGTTGGTACATATTGAAAGTAATGCAATATTACAGGGATTCCCCTTTTCATTCCAGGACCGGAGGCAGCCCAGGATACAGTCCAGAATGGGAGGTACCTGGAAATTTTGGGAGCAGAGTCTGGAGAGGGAGGGATTCAAGGAAAGAAGAAGAAGAAGAGTTGGTTCTTATATGCTGCTTTTCCCTACCCGAAGGAGGCTCAAAGCGGCTTACATTCGCCTTCCCTTTCCTCTCCCCACAACAGGACACCCTGTGGGGTGGGGGTGTGAGGCTGACAGAGCCCTGATATCACTGCTCGGTCAGAACAGTTTTATCAGTGCCGTGGCGAGCCCAAGGTCACCCAGCTGGCTGCATGTGGGGGAGTGCAGAATCGAACCTGGCATGCCAGATTAGAAGTCCGCACTCCTAACCACTACAGCAGACTCAATCCATTAAGGCCCATTCTGCACACATTGGAGCACTTTCAATGTGCTTTTGATTATCCTGTGCAAAACAGAAAAAATCTAGTTCTACAGTGCATTGGAAGTTCATTATCCAATATGTGCAGGATGGGCCCTGATGAAGCTGTTACACCAAATGCGTGTCTGTAAGGACACATGTCTAAATTTAGTTATGGGGAATTAGCTGGTAGAGCCACCAAGACCAATTATGCGCAGGCCAGAATGCCCATGATGGCTGTAATGGGGCTTCGGAGAAAATCCCAGATTATGCATGACATTGCCGCCATCCAAGGCCTGACCAGACCCAGGCCTTCGGAAGACCCACGTTAATGAAATGTGGATTCTTCCGGAGGCATGGGTCTCCTGAGGGTGCAAGTGAGGGGTAGGTCAGGCTAACCCTGTGCATAATCGGAGGAGCCACGCTGACCTACGGCGTCCCTGTAGGAACGCTTCTCATCCCTGCCAGCACTGTGGCTCCGCAGAGCCGACAGGGGCGTCCCCCTGCCCGCGCCATGGTGGGAGAATAGCATGCTTCTCCCCACCATTGTGCAGTAGGGGCCCTATGCCCCTGATCCCACCACCACCACTGCTGCTGCTGGTTCAAAGCCCTCCTGTTGCTTCCAGCCCAGCATTGCCTGAGTGTGGCTGTTACACGAGGGCAGCCAGCATGCGCTGGGGGAGCTCCTCCCCCGTGCATACACGGGGGATGGCGAGGCTTTTTGCCCTGCTGCAATGGCACAGCAGCAGGGTGGCGTAGCTGATGCCGTGCATAATAGGTCGAAGAGGCATAACACGAGACCTTTTATTGCACAGTTCACTGAGTAATTACATCACTGAGAGAGAACCGAGGCAGACAATGATCTAAACATGGAATGATTTTATAAACACAAATTTAGACAAAATTAGACAAAAGACAACACATGTGCACTCTAGCATAGAAATATACATTCCTAGCCACTGGCACAAAAGGAAAAGGCTTACAGGGATGGAACCTATACTAAAGGTTGAAATCTACCTGTCTTCTGGATGGAGCAGAGTTCTGGAGGTCCTGGGAAGCAATGGGGTGATGGACAAGGGACCAAGACAAGCATCGGACAGCGTTTCTGTGGCCTGGAAATTGGCTGCACTTTGTGGCTGTGGGAGCCCAATATTTAAAGAAAATTTGTGGCCTGAGGTTACAGGGGGCTGATCCTACCTTGTCCAGGACAATGAGCTTGATGGCTGGTAATGATCATGGCTGGGTCCCAACAAAGAAATGGGTTGCTGAGACAAAGAAACCAACTGCTGGGAATATGAAGAAATATTTCCTATGAATATGAATATGAAAAATATGAAGAAATATTTCCTATCTAGAAGGCCTGATGGACCATTTCTGGCACATCCTGGATGATGACTTGTGCCTTGGGGATAAAAGGTAAAGGTATCCCCTGTGCAAGCATGGTCATGCCTGACCCTTGGGGTGATGCCCTCTAGCGTTTTCATGGCAGACTCAATACGGGGTGGTTTGCCAGTGCCTTCCCCGGTAATTCCCTTTCCCCCCCCCAACCAGCTGGGTATTCATTTTACCGACCTCGGAAGGATGGAAGGCTGAGTCAACCTTGAGCCAGCTGCTGGGATTGAACTCCCAGCCTCATGGGCAGAGCTCCAGACAGCATGTCTGCTGCCTTACCACTCTGCTCTACAAGAGGCTAGTAGTGGAGAAAGCCCAAATCCTGGATTAGATTTGGTGTTGAAAGAGGGTGACCAGTTCCCTTTACAAGACAATGTGCTTGGCTCGGTGGAGGGGTGTTTTGGGTGGGATGCCTTTGTCTCTCTGTACTTGCCAGTTGTGCTGGCAAACTCCTCTTTTGTTTGCAAGCAAGTGGGTTGGGGAAGCCTAGTTCCAAGTCCTGCTTGACAGCATGAAGTGGATTTTAGTTGCTCTCCCATTATGCTTTGCAAGGCTTGACTTGGCTTTTTCTCTCTGGTGCCAGGGTCTGTGCAGGTGTGTCAGGAAGTGTTGGCACGTGTGTGCCAGTCTGCGGGGGGGGGGGATGGCGGCCCACATAACAAAGTTCAACAGATTTATCTAATTCACACAACATGATGTCTGTATCGCCAGTTGACAAATATGGACTTGGAGAACTGAGAAGTGCTGATTAGGAAAGTGCATTCAGTTCACCTGATTAAAAAAAGAACATTGGAAAAAAAATACCATATTGGGTTTTTTAAAGAAATATTTTTAAACTGAATTCAGATTCTCTAATCTCCTTTGGCTATCAATACAATTGGCACGAATAAAAGTTTAATGTTCCAGTTTTTATTCAGGCATATTAAGCAGCTCTACCCTAAATGGCTGCCAACCGTTTTAACAACTTGACCAGTCCACCCAATGGCTGTTCAGATAAGTACAATAAATTATTATTATTATTATTATTATTATTATTATTATTATTATTATTATTATTATTATTATTATTATTATTATTATTATTAGTGAGCCTTTCTCTTCGAACTGGCAGCCATTTCAATGCAAAGGGAGGAAAGCAAAAGGGACTGCTGAAATGCCTTGCAACCCTTCTAGCCTTGCCCTGCTGTAAGGCTAAAGTAGGTTAAGCCCTGCCTTTCACTTCCTCCCTTTTCCAAAGGAAGGTAAGTGAAAGGGACTATTGGAATGTCTTGCAACCATACCAGGAACCTTTTCCCACTTCTCTCACTTGGAAGGGGGGGCGGAGCAAAAGGGAGTCCTGAAAAGGCTGTCAGCCATTTAAATTTCAACAGCTTGACTGGTCCAAAGGGAGGGAACTGAAAGGGACTGCTGGAATGGCTGCCAGCCTGCAGGCTCCCTGTGGGTTTTGTGTGGCTCCACACTGCCCAAGATGATCCCAAGCTTCTCTACATCGGATTAGTTGTTTGTCGGGTTGTGGGGGCATGGCTTGAAATTTATGTGTAACCATTAGTATACCTATGCGACAAAAAAGGGCTTCCCAGATCTATTTTGGATCCAAAAAAGGGGGCAGTTGGGGAAGGCTTCAGTACCCTATTTTTAAATCCCACAGGTCCAGTCAGCATCAGGTCTGCCCACGCTTAGGAACTGAGTTTCCAGCGGAGCATTCTCACCACCTTGTTTGATACAAAGTCCTCTGGATGACCTCTGGTAAATAAAACCACATGTAGCAAAGCAGACCTGATTTTTTAAAGTTAGCAATGCTAATGCTGAATGTACTGTACAACTTAGGTTGAGTAAAGTCATAATACTAGAGTTCCACCAACTCCATCTGCCATGAAGAACAGCATACCAGTTGCTGGTTAGAACAAAAAAATCTCTCTCGTTTTGCTACTTTTCTGTGTTACAAAGTTTGGCTGAGACAACTTACCTATGAAGTTCACAGGAGACGGAAGTTCCCACGAGGCCACACAAATCTTGTTAGAGGCCTGTATCAATGGCATTCTGGGAAACTGGTTCACCTGCCCATTCTTGACCTTTGCTGATCTGCTTCTCCAACTTCCTTTCCAGCTTTTAGGAAAATCCTAATCCCTTAGCATAGCAACAGTTCTAGACAATGTTTTCACAACTCTATTGATTTCAAAATACATATTAAATCCCTCTAAAATGACTTCTGTCATGTTCTTTCCATGCTCTCCATTCTCAATGGGAGGTTTTGATCCCCCTCCTCCCTGCTGAAAGCTAAGAAATGTTACTTGTCAGTCCAACATGAGTGGGGCTCTTTTCTTAAAGAGAGCATTACAATGATTTACAGAGACATGCCAAAAGTAAATTATGTTGTAAACGCCTGTCCCTTGAGTCAACAAAGAATCAGGAGGGGAAAAATGCAAGAAGCCTGAAATTCCCAACAGCAAAGGTTGACAGGAAAATATGGTGTTGTTTTTCTATGAGTAAAAGTAACTTTTATCCTGGGTCTTCCCATGAGAAATTAGAAACTTTCAAAGGAATTTGGAGCCTCTTGTATGCACACATAAGAGCAATTTATCTGGTACTGCCCCAGTGAAAATGCTGTGAAGCCTTGAAAGCTGTTAGAACCAAAGCTGAACTTCATCTCGTCTGCTGCTACTTATTTGTTCTTGCTGCCGCATCCTGTCAAAACATTTACACAGGCTTCGAAGAGTTGCAAATTGGCAATGTGTTAATAATATTAGAATGCATTTGTGTCGGCCATGTGGCTGCAATATTTTGGTACATCCATCCCTTATTTAATGAATAATAAATTTCCAAGAGGAGCTACGGAGGCACTCCGCCAGATGCAGTACATTAAACGAGAACGGGTCGATGCATAGGAAGGTGGGGTGTCCCCAAAGCTATTGTTTCTATTGGATGATGTCAATCCATGACAAATGCTCTTTCCTCTCTGCTTTGCACATATTTGACACTCAGTATGGACCATCTCTCTTCTCCAGTGTCCAGAATCCTATACATTGTTTCTCTTTCTCCTATTCTTTGGGATGGCTTGGAGGCAGGGATGTGATGATACTATTGATGCATGCGAATATTGTCTGCGGAGCCTGATTTTCTTTTTTAATCCCACAGGATTTAATACATATGGCTTCCAGAATGTATAGAACTGAAATATCTCTGAAAAAAAGAATTCAAGGTATACAAAAGAAAAAGAAAGCAAAGATAATACTCCACAGGAATACTATATTTACCTATTTATTTAGTCCATTTTAAAATCCTGCCTCTTTTATATTGCATTCTCTTCCTCTCTTTTATCATCACAATCCTATAAAGCACAGAGAGATTGATTGGCCTAAGCCTCATGTCCGAGTAGAAATTTGAACTGGAGCCTCTCAGTTTCTAGTATAACTCTAGAACTACACTATGCTGGCTCTGTTTCTTTCACTTATACATTTATATTCTGCTTTTTCCTCTGCAGATGTCTGAATGTGGTTTGCATATGATTTCTAGACATCCTCCCAAACAGGCATGGATCAGATCATGTGCTTAATTTCAGAAGCGCTGCTGTGTCATGTGGCTGTAGACCATTTCTTGGGAGTTTCTCAGCTGCCACTGTGAACAGATACTGACCGTTTCCGCATTGGAGCCTTTGTACCAGGTTGAAGGCTGGAGTCTGAGTCAGGACAGTTTGCCCCACCTATCCCTGCTCCCACACAGAGAACATGTGTCCCAGTGCACCTCACCTGCCCTGGATTTGTGCTCTTGCACAGGAGCTAGGGCAGTGAATTTCCCAGTGCAGAAATAGTCACTGAGTCCCTCTCTCTAACTGGTTCAACTCTCCTGTGGATATACTGATGTGTGTTTACCCACCTCCACTGGACATGTTTGACTGCAGGTTGGTGAAGGAGAGGAAATTCACATTGTGATGACACAGGGAAAGTTGAATTAGGAGTACCTATTTTATGTTATTTTTAATTCCTAGGTTTCTGTTTGAGGGGGGAAAAAACAACAGAGAAGTTCACCAAAACTAGAAAAACACTGTGTATGACATACATCTGAATTATTCTTTAGCACTTTCGGGCTTAATTTCTGGAAGCTCATTACTGAAGAGATGTTGAAAAGAAGTGTTTTTTAAGATCAATATAGCTATGCTTTGTGACATGGAGAAAATGGAATTTGATCCCATGGAGACATAGCTGGTGCAAATATGTTCCAATCAGGATTGACAATATTTCTAACGATATGGAAACCAGCCCCAAATAATGTATTCCTTTGGTCACAGGATAGCGCTGTGATTTGTCATGATGCAATGTATTGTTGTTTGTTAAGAAAATGCTGGCTGTTTAAAGACAATGAAATTGTTTTTGCACAATAGGACGCAGAATGCTTTGCCAGATGTCTGACAAAAACAAGCTCTGTTGGAAAATTCTGAGCTGAGAACTGCTTTTACTGACATATCCAGCAGATTGGGTTGTGCATCTCCAAATGGGTGGTACTGCAGAAGGAAAAACCACAGTTCCTTAAGATTAGGGCTATATACGTTTTCCATAGATTTTGCCACTATCCCCCAATATATATTTATTTATATTATATTTATTTATATTTAATATAATAATATATATTTATATTATATTTATTACGATATATATTGTCACAATCATTTCTAATTGTATAGATGCCCAAGAATTACCCTTTGGTTTGGCTGTCCTGCTTACCAGTGAGCCAATCATTTGGAAGGTTGCTTGTCTGCTTCCCAAGTCAGTGTGGTGTAGTGTCCAAAGTGATCTTGGAGACCCAGGGTCAAATTCCCACTTTGCCACTACAGCTTGCTAAGTGATCTTGGGCCCATCACACTCTCAGGCTGAGTTGTTGTGAGGATAAAATGGAGGAGAATTATGTAAACCCCTTTGGGTTTCTGATGGGGAGGAAAGTGGATATAAATGAAGTCAATAAATGGAATTAATATAAAACAATCCAAACCATTTTGATGTGACCTTTTGCATGATTGCAGACTGCTCTCTCACAGTAGCTGACTCATCTAATTGATGCTACTGCCACTTCCAGTTAAAAAACACATAGTTGGAAATAATATTTGAGATTTTTTTAGTTGAGACTTTGCCTTCTGACTTCATCAGTTGTTGTAAACATGAACCTAGGGGTAATCTTCACAAATAGAGGTTGCTATCTGCAAATAAGCAGAAAGTGGGCAATATGTAGGATTATTTGAAAGACACATCTAAGAAGGGGTGAACTATAACTAATTTTTCTCTATAAATAGGTTGATTTAATGACCCTGGGGGAAATGTCTCTCTTTCAATGACTGAGAAGATTTGGTTTGGTGACTGGGCAAGAACACAATCAGCTGTAAGCTGCAACATACTTTTGTTATTTCTTACCAAGGCACAACCTGGCCATTACCCAGGCACAAAGCCATTTGGCATACAGCTTCTGATAAATTTTGATTTTAGAAAATGAAATTATCCATTCAGAAGCTTGCCTCATATGTGAGCAAATCAATTAGATCAGGATAAGGTTACCTGATGAACACATTCATATCTAAGTTTTTAGCATCCTTACTAATAACCTATTGAAAAGGCAATTGAGTCAGCCATTTCCCATCCCCCCATTTTCCATGTACACAGGTGGCCAATGCAACTCACTGGCAGTCTTCAAGCAAAGGTTGGATACACACTTTTCTTGGATGCTTTAGGATGCTTTGGGCTGATCCTGCAATGAGCAGGGGGTTGGACTAGATGGCCTATATGGCCCCTTCCAACTCTATGATTCTATGATTCTATAACTCCATTTATGGGGCTGCAAGGGAATACTGGGTCAGAACCAATGGAATTAAGCATGAGTAAGGAATGTTACTGGATTTTGTGAACATACTATTTTGATACAATTTCAGGATGACACATGATTGCTGTTGACACTTTGAAAAAATAACTTTTCTAGTAAACTTTTTTGAATATTTTTATTGTTATTTTAGTTTTAAAATATTATCTCTTTCAAGAACTGGAAAACGTATCAAAAAGGGCACTCATAAAGAACAAGGAGCTGGAGTGCTTTTCTGTTAGGAACAGTTGAAGGGGGTCTTTTAGTGTAGAAAAAAGACAACAAGGATGAAGGAGGAGCATGATAAAGTGTTTTTAGAATTATGTAAGATACAAAGACATTGGAAAGAGGGAAAAATTGTTCTCTCTCCCACGTTTACTAGATTTCAAAGCTATACAATGAAGTCAAGTGGATGAAGATTCAAGACCGACAAAAGAATTTGTTACACAATACATAACACCATGTCAACTCATTGCCACAGGAAATAGTGAGAGACACTAGCCTATGTGCTTTTAAAAGGAATTTAAAACTGCCTTGAACCACAAGGAATGGAGGATATAAATATTTTAATTAATTAAAAATATAAATAAACAGAGGGTACACCCATCATTAGCCATTGGCCACATTCACTACAGAGAATTTCCATGTCTAGAGATAGTATAATTCTGAATACCAGTTACTGGAGGGCAACAGCTGGAGGAAGCTTTGACCTTTCTAGTCCTATTCATGAGTATCTTGGGTCATTGTGCTGACCAGGATGCAGAATGAGATGGACTATTGTTCTGATCCAGCCAGATTCTTAATACCTCTAACTCAACATTACTAGAAAAAGATTGCAAATTTCAAAATTAGGTATTCGCCTCATTTAGGAAACTATCAGCTGGATTTTCTGAGCCTACTTCCACATCAGGGCCAGTGGAATTCATCCATCACTCATTTCTTTATAAGTCACTATGTAGCAGCATATAAAGTGGGCTTCATTGGGCAAGCAGATATGATAAAAAGAAACAATTTAATTTATATATTTCCTGCATGTACAACAATGGCACATGTCACAAAAAACAATGTCGCCCATCAGGTTAAAACATGGAACTCTGTATAATTCTACTGTGTTACCAGAAATGCACTTACACATATGTCCTGTGACACATATATATTCAGCAGTGGGGAATTTGCTTAGTGAAAGGTGGTAACTTAGTGATTGGATTGTTTGCCAATGTTTACGACATGATTGCACCCTTTAGAACTCAAGGCAGACAACAGATTGTTACAGTAAAAGAATAACAATCTTTATTGAAAGGAAAACAATAAAAGAAATAGGCAAAATATATCTAGCACAAGCAGTCAAAAAGATAGGGAAAAATAGAGTGGGGGAAAGAGGTTTCAGTATAATTATCAGTCTTGAGCAGAGAGGCAGAGAAACAGGTCAACAGGGCCAGTGCGTAGACTGTTCTGAATGGATCAAAATCAGAAGACATGAGATGGCTATGTGAAGCTACTGTTTGTAAAGGTTTTTGGGGAAAAGGGGGTTGTGCTGAGCTCGTGATGGGGGCATGGTGAGCACATGATGGAATTTTCCAGGGGTAGAAAGTTCCATGGAAATGGTCTAGCCAGGTCCAGAGATGGGCATTAATGGTTCTTTATTGGGTCTAAAGGAAAGGAACCATCATGGCAATGGATCTATCTATTGAGGTGGGGAAAACGATTTCTCCTGGCAGACTGGCCAAGAGTGAGCCATGGGTGTTAGACAAAGGAGATTGCCTAGGAGCTCCTAGGCAAACACAGTTCTGCCAGTCACTAATCAGCAATACAATGGGGTGTGAGGGAGAAACGGAGGAGAGGAGAGTGATGGGTGTCTCAGGCTGCAACTATCATGTTGAACCTGTGGCTTAGAAGAAGATGGAGTCTGGCCCAGCAGGATCTTGGCAGACTTTTAACAGTCTCTGGCTTGGACACAAGCCTAGACTATTGATGGTTGTTGGAGACCATAAGTATGCCATAACGTAAGGCAGGGTCACTGTGCTTTCAAAGATGAGATATGAACAGGCCCCAAAATCTCATGCCTACATGTGAAGAGTCATAAAAAGCATTTAATAAAATAAAAAAACAGTTTTAAAAAATCCAGATATGAGCCCTCTAGTCCTTTGTGACTTAACAGACTTCATGAAAAGATACATCTTCTAACCCATGTTATGTACCTATATTCAAAATATTCCCTGGAGTGATCCTTGAAAGTCATATAACATAACTTCCCTACAACTCTAGAATGGGGATGCGTATTCTTCCAAAGAGTTTTCAAGCTTGGAACTCAGGCAATTGGCAACTGTGCTGTACTAAATCACATCCAAAATCCAATACAAAGAACGAGGGCATTTCTAAGAGGCAGTGGGAGCTGGATTCTACAAAAGGCATGAAAAATGGTGGCACAATCGATCATGTTGAGCACATAAGGGAATCCTGAAATGTCATGAAATCTCTGTTTGATCTGTTGTCACTACTGTTAGTCATATAAAAAATTAACATATTTAATTAACTGCCTGACCAAAGCAGCTGTTCCCTTATATAAAACTTCAACATGGATGCCACTCAGTGCTTGAATCTGCCAGTGCAATTGTGGCTTAGGGATGATTATGTTTTTGCACCGAATGGCCCAGCAGGGGTTCCAAGTCCAATGGGCTGAAGTCAAGATCCTTCTTCAATTTATGATGGAGCATAGTGATGCCTCAGCCCAGATTGCTTAATAACATCCAAGTTTAGCTCTGCCAAGAGGACACACCAGGCACAGCAAAAACACTTCTCTGGCCAGACCAACCTTGTTTTTGTGTTTCTGACACCCAGCCATCTCCCTGCTGCTGAGACCACTGATAGGATTGGCAGGCAGTCTCCCTTTCAACACTCCAACCACTATTCCATGTATAATCCAGTTCTATTGTGCATCACACCTGGCTCCTCTTAAATATTTAAAGCACAACCCTTGAGTGCAAAATATCCAAACTTCAAAATTTCGAAAGGAGTAGAGTTTAAGAGTCATTTGCAGTGACAACTTTGACAAGCGGCATGCTTGGTTTATGGAGAGACACCCCACACCTTTCCAGTTGCTTCTTAAATCTGTTTATATCCATTTTGTTGGGAATGTCTGGAGTCACTGTGCTAATTGTCAGTCACCCGAGTATTTCCATATTCATTCTAGAAGTGACCCTTTGCACATGGGTCTATTAAAAGGATAGTCTTCTCCCCATTCCCTGATATGAATGATGTTGCTTGCTGGGCCAGACGATAGGTATGCCATGGGATTGGAATTATGGCCCGCTGAAGATAAGTAAAGCAGCAGTATCTCTGTCAGCAATTTACTGAGGTATTTCTGAAAGACAAAAGGTCAAAGGACAGGGCATTTAAAGAAAAAAAAGATGAAATTGCAACCAGTTACCTATATCCGCGCTGTAATTTTGTACTTTTTGTCTGGAATTTGTTGTCACATGTTTTAAGATATTGTGTACATGCAGGGTGATGCAAAATGGAAGAAGGGGGGGGGGACAAAACATGTAATTTAAAGAGCCTTGTGTTAATCATCACAGCCCTAAATGACAGACTTTTCTTCCCCCCACTGCTGTCACTTTGACAAGACTCACTCAGTGACGGAAGGTGAATTCTAGAGCTGGTGAGGTTATGGGAGGGGCATGATGTATGTGTGTATTGCTCTTGAGCACAGCACCACTTCACCTTCCCTGTGTATTTCTTTTCTATGTCTGTCCTTGTTTGTTTTTAAAGAAACTTCTTTATGTATACAGGTTCATAGTCTGGAAGTCAAAAATCCAATTTGTGCTCACTGGGTGTCCATTTGGGTATGCAAAAAATTGCTTAAAAATGCCCAGTCACAGTGCCTTAATCAGTGCCTTCACATTTTTTGAAGTGTTCTGTTGGATCATCTATTTTTCTAACCAAGTAGTTTTGAAGAAGACATGCATAGGTCTATAAAACATTATATGTTAGTGCCTTACCCAACTGGCTTGTTTTTTTACCTTGCCCAGTTTCTGGAAATGGAGGACAAGACTTGAAAGCATAGAAATTGTTTGATGGAAATGAATAAAGGAAGGCACCAGAAGGTGCTTTTCAGTGGCCTCTGTTTCTTAGGAAAAGGGGTATCTTTCTTTACGTAAAACTATATCAAAGTAGTTTATATTCACATTCCCTTTCTGTCCCTACAACAGACACCTTGTGAGGTAGGAGGGGCTGAGAGAGTTCTGAGAGAAGTGTGACTGACCCAAGGTCACCCAACTGGCCGCATGTGGAGGAGTGGGGAATCAAGCCCGGTTCTCCAGATTAGAGTCCTCTGCTCTTAACCACTACACCCTACTGGCTTTTCTAAGGTAGCAATGTGGACTAGCTAGATATGTTGGATACAAAGGAAGTTTTGGGATACCATGTCAGATTGGTTGAGTTGATGGTGCCTTTTTTGCCTGTTCCATATTGCTCCAAGTGGAATGGAATAATTTAATAGCCTATGTCAAGGGCATTGCTATCCTTTAGCTGGGGCAGAAAGCACAGAGGAGAGCTTGATGGAAGCAGCACCTCAAGGCATCAAATAATAGAGAAGCATATTGCCTAAGCCTATTACTTATAGCTGACCAATTAATTGGATTTGAAGAAGATATTCTGTTGGGGCTGCTCATTATTACCTGAACCCTTTGTCAACGTGTTCCAAGCTGAATCCCATGGATTCTTAGGATAAGCATGTGCAAATAACCAGACACTTTTGTGTGTGTGCGTGTAATTTATTAATAGTTTAGAAAAAAAGTTAGAGATGTAATTAATGCAACACAATACTCTCAAGACAAGCAACACAAAACAATAAAGGTAGCTTGCTATCTGACACTTGAAAATCTGTATCAGGAGACATATCCTTAGGCCCCAATGCAACATCATTCCAACAATTCTGTGACAATTCCATGGACATGGGCCAGTGAAAATCCAAGCTAGTATACCCTCAGCCAATTGCCAGGCCAGATAATAATTTTTGGCCTGACAGGATCAAACAACCAATCTGGCCAATTAGGGAACATTCTTGCTAGAATCCTAGAAGATTCTCATCTCTCTGACTCACCCCCTCCCCATCACAAGACACCAGGTTTCTCACAAATAACTATCCAGACTGAGTAGTGTCCTTGAGGAAGATAAGAGAACCAGCCTGAGCCAGTCTTTCATTGCAAATGCCTGCAAGATGGAACCATTGCATGTATCACACATTAACTCTTGGGTGGACGAACTGTGGTTGCTTTGCTTGACACCCTTTTACTGATAAGTATGGGATAACAGGAATGACATGGATTTTCAGCATGTGTTACCAGATGCTTGAAAGGGGGCCAAAGTGAGTTTTTAACTTCTTACTAGATCCTTATGTTTTTGCAATATCTGATAATGACATTGTTTCCAATGGCACAGTGCACACAACACAGGTTGTAAGGAGGTTGTCTGTAAAGCCAAATAGCTACGATCACATTTTGCCAAATCTTATAATTGTTGTATTTTAGTCTATTTTCCATTATTTGATATTTCTTAATAACTCTGAGGAATCCTTTTGTCTGTCCATTCTACCTTAATGAACACACCCCAATGTAAATACAAAGAATAATGGATAGCACTTACATTGTTCCTGCCCTGAAATATTGCCTAGTTAGAAGGAGGATGACCCATGTGTTTGCACTCCTTGGAGTTTTAAAAATATTGGTCAGCTATCAAATAAAAAAAATGTGGGAGTATCTTGAAGGTAAGCACTGTGATCATGAAATCATCAATGAGATGGTAGTAGGAGGTGATGGATGTTGGTAAATTGTACCAGAGAAATTATGCCTGGTCTCTGATGTAGCTCTAAACCCATCTTTAAGTTTAATATACTTTTGCTTACACAGAAGTTCTCAATGACAAACCAATTACTAAAAAAGGGTTGCAAAGACACCCAAAGGTTTTGTTTCACTTTGTTTAATAAAGGGATGAAAGGAAAAGCTCTCCATTCCAGTCAAACCTCTATTGCAGCAAGCCATGTATGTAAATCGGCCTCTGGCTCAGAACCATGTCACTGTGGCAGACCCTGAAAAATTATTCAGATTTTCCAAAGTGGATAGTCCACCCACAGGGTATTGTCTGAGCAGGATGAGAGAAGGGACAGAAAAAGAGCAAAAAATAGATTAGGAATGAGCCGTGTCTCTTACAGACATAAGACTGGAAGCTTGTGTGGTCCTCCTGTGACCCAAGACTCAGGCTTTTTATTGCAAACACCTTTCTTCAAACAACCATTTTAACATGCATTCATCTGTCAAGTGATGTTTTCCACAGCAGTGTTAATGTGTGTGTACCCCCCACCACTGTGGTAGTTCACACCTTTAACTAGGGCTGGAGCTAGAGTGCAATAAACAGGCTTCCACAGTTTCAAATATTAAAAAGGCTCTAAATGTGAAAGACACTTCAAAGAAAGGAAAAGGAAAGAACGAGAGAATGAAGCAGAGCAGAGGCAGACTACAGACAGGCTAAAATTGACGTTTCAAATGCACAAGGAGATGCCAGCTTGAAAATGGCCATGCTGAGAAGTGGGGTTGGGGGGTGGGGATATGCTAACAAAATACAAGACAAGCAGATTTTCAGATTCAAAATGTGTTTATTTAAAATTAGCATATCAAGTGCAAGAAAACCAGGTAAAATTCTTTAGCTTGTGTTTTAATTAGTTACAAATATTCCCCAAAGAGTAGGGAATGTAGAGTTCCAAGTTCCAAACTTTCCTATAAAATTGCAACTTTCTTTCAAATTACAGGATCAGTGGGAATATAAAAAACCTGGGGGGAAAAAGAAAGTTACTGCTTTACATGAAATATTAAAATTGCACCAGGAATACTGTCTGGCATTAAAAATAAACAATAACATTTCCTCCTAGTTTTGGTTCACTCTAGTTCTTTAAAAATTAATTATTACTTCTTTAAATATTTGATTAAATTACATTTGGGTGGGTTATCAGCTTCCAAAAAATGTCTTCAGTTTCTGTCATATACTTACATGTGATACAGCTAAACGGTCATTAAAGTGTGGAACTCCAGTCTGTCTGTTCTGGCATTTTAGAATTTTTGGATCTCTGTCATTTTAAATTAAATCAACAGCATTAAGGTTAAAAAGAATCTGAATAAGGTATAAAATAAGGAAATGACCTTATAAGATACCTGGGACCTCATGTGTCCTGGCCTTTCCTTCTGATTTCCAGAATATTATCTCCAAATCCTAATTAGCAATGATTAAAAAGTGAGATATAGTAAGTTTCAGGTATCTGGGAAAGTTCAATTTCTGTTCAGTGTATGAGCTTTATCATATATTGAAGTCCCCTACTAGTCAAGTAAATTTTATTGCACTAGGCCATAGGCCATTGCAAGATCAGATACAATAAAATTATTAAAAAAACAAACACAGAGTAAAAATTACATACATTTACCTATACCTTCTGCTCATTAGCCCACAGTATTTGCTGCAAGGCCAGCTCGAAAAAGTCCCCTACTAGAAGAGACCAAATCCCAATGAATGTCTTAAGGAAGGTCCAACAATTATTAGGAGAATGATGAACACACAAAGCATGCAAGTATAATAGCAAATATAAGCCAATATATACAATATTGTTTTAATCCTTCTTAATTTTAGATTTAATTTCTCCCCTACCAAGGTGTAGAGTACTCATTTCCCAGGCATTCATCTTCCCTGGGACTCCTAATGCCACAAGAGTTTCAAGAAGACAGCCATAGACCTTTCCTCTTAAACATCCATTATATCAGTGGTCCCCAACCCCTGGTCCGGGGACCGGGACCGGTCCGTAGATCATTCAGTACCGGGCCGCAGCTCCTCCTCGTCCTCCTCCCTGGCTGCTGCCTTGGGGGCTGCCCTGCCACTCTGCCGCTGGCTCACCTTTGGTGCTTTCCTGTGGCCGCCATGGCTGGGGCTCCCCCTCGGTGTGGCACTGCGCAGCTGCTGCTGGCAGTGCCCCCCTAGTGGTTGGCAGGAAGTCAGGGGCACCGGCGGGAAAGCAAGTGGAGCAGGGGCTCAGGCGGCGGTGACGTCCCTCGACAAAAGACTTACCCCCCCATGGGCCTCAGTAAAATTGTCAAGCATTGACCGGTCCCCGGTGATTAAAAGGTTGGGGACCACTGCATTATATCACAAACTCAGTTCTCTAAGTCTTCAGTTGTACTTCAAGCTGCCGTCCTTCTTGTCTTTCCATTGTGGGCCAATGTATTTGAATCCCTGTAGTTCCAGCTCAAATGTGTATATTCATAGTCACTAGTGAACCCTCTGTTATGGCTTACAATATGCTCCTGTTCTTGAAACAGCCATACAATTGTTTTGCAAAGCTTCTGATTCTTTATCTGGAATCTTCACAATCTAATCCAGGGGAAGTCAAACTGTAGCCCTCCAGATGTCCATGGACTACAATTCCCATGAGCCCCTGCCAGCAAACACTGGCAGGGGCTCATGGGAATTGTAGCCCATGGACATCTGGAGGGCCATAGTTACAAGCTACAGAAATAAAAAAAAATTACTGACCATATAGTCTGGTTCCTGCTTGATATATTCATTCTACTGCTTTTAAAAAGTGGAGGCGATATATCATACATTTGCCTTACCTTTCCATTTAAGAGCTTTTGGCGGCATACACTATATCTTATAGGCTAGTTTGAGAAATAGTGATGGGACCATGGACACTTGTGATATTCACAAAAGAACTGGGGATTTCACATAGGTCTGTTTGGTAAAAGTATGTGTTCAAGTTACTAAGCCACACTGGTTCTATTATCTAGACTAATTCTCAGTCCCAATATCTGGCTTGTTTACAGAAAAGAACTAACATTTAACATTCTGCTTCCATCCTCCATTGAGTTTTGAACCTCAGTGTGACTGGCAAATTTTCAACAACAAATATTTCTTGTACTTCCTTTACTTTGAGAGTTTACTAAGGTAGTGTTTTCTGTAAGACATTCTTCAGGTGACCGTTTGGATTGCCTGGCCTAAACTATTGAGGAGAGGGGGAAAGCTGTTTCTTTCACTCACTTTCTATAGCCATCTTATCAGCATGAGCTTCTCATACCAAAAATAGAACTGAAGTGGACTGAAGAGGCTGAATGAGGTACTCCTATTTCCATAATATTTGAATAGTGGCACCCAAATAATGAGTGCTAAATAGGGGAAGGAGAGGAAGGACTGGCAGAATTATCAACCACCTCATGTAAAGTATGAAAGAAAGTAACTTCTTTGAAACGGCATCCTTAACGCTGTGCTCTCTTCCTGCTTCAGTATCATCCTTCAGTTCTTCAGATGAGCAGCTCTATAGAGTGCTAAAGCACTCAGACTGATAGTTCAGGAAGTTGGGGACAGGCATTAGCTGGGAAATAATGTTTTCATAATTGGACATTTAGAAATAGGAAGCTGATTGGCATATTTTGATTTTGCTATTCAGCATAGATTAAACTCCCTATGGAACTCTCCAAAGGTCAGTTGGGGGGGGGGGTAAGAAGTGGCAATTGAGAAGGAAAGGGGAGAGTTGGCCCTGATCCAGGAAATCTGCCCCAAATGCTAAATAAATTATGTCTGCCTCAATTGAGTTTTGGATTGGAGAATCGTTTCAACAGCCAAGTGGAATTGTTTGAGTTGGCCAAGCTAATTTGGTGGTAGCTGGTTGATTCAGTGCCTTTAATGTGTCAATTTGCCCCATGGAAAAAAATTATTCCAACAAAAGTGGTAGGTAAGTAAGCTCCTGTTAAAAATGGGATAGAAATAGAAATGAGATGGAAGTATGAGATGGAAGTTCAGTGAAACAAATGATTTTGAGACTAACACAGAGGCAAAGTTGTAGCGACCAATCCTGATCTTTGAACGTTCTCAGGATAAATGGTTATGCCACAAAGGTCACATGATTTTCACATTAAGTATGTAGTCACTTTTGTTTGTTTGTTTTCAAGGAGTGAGGAGGAAGCAGACTGTATTGCTAAGTTAACTATTTGATTCGGTCTTCAGTATATTTAACATGCCCTACCAACAGGACCAAGCTGAGAGACAACATGCTTCATGTTCATTAGTTCACACTTCAACTGATGATGAGACTCAAGTAAATTGATTTCAACCATATGCCATACACTTCCTTTACTATTAAGAATAAGTGGTAGCATGCCTAGTTTGGCACTCTTTTGTAAGACAGGAGAGGAACAGTTATGACACTGCCAATTCCAATGTGGAGTTCCAACAGGGTGCGATTCTATCCCTGATTCTTTTTAACATTTTTAAGCATCCTCTTGCTGATCTTGTCCAGAGGTATGGGCTTGGGTGTCACCAATATGCAGATGACCCCCAGTTCTTTCTGTTAATGAGCAGCCAGCTGAACACTTCACCTGATTCCTTGGACAGGTGTTGGGAGGCCCTGATGGAATGGCTCCACCAAAGCAACCTGAAGCTTAATCCCTTGAAGACGGAGGTCCTGTGGTTGGGAAACAAAGGACCAGATGAGGAAGCATGCCTCCCCTGTCTTGATAGGGTACAGCTACAAGATGCACAGACTATCAAGAATTCATGGGTTACCATGCAGGTGCAGGTCACAACAGTCACTTGACAGCTGTTTTTCCATCTTCATCAGGTGAAGCTACTAGCACCCTTCTGGACCCAGAACACTTAATCACGATGATCCATATGATGGTCACCTCCAGACTAAATGTACTGTAACTCACTCTATGTGGCCCTACCCTTGTCCCTTACCTGGAAATTACAGCTGGTCCAGAATGCAGTTGCTGGGGTACCCATGAAGACCCCATGGAGAGTCCATATTAAACATGTTCTCCAGCAGCTACACTGGTTTCCAGTTGAGTTACAGATCAGGTTGAAGGTGCTGCATTTAACTTTTAAGGCCTTATGCAGTCTGGGACCTGTTTTTTCTCAGAGACCACCTCTCTTAGTATACCCCCCAAAGAGCTGTTTGATCAGCTAGAGTCAATCTGCTAGTGAACCCTGGCCTCAGAGAAGTGTGCCTGGTCTTGACCAAAGCCAGGGCCTTGTCAGCGCTGGCTCCAGAATACCAGCTGACATCTGAGCACTTTTGGTAATGTCAAACTTCTGAAGAGCCTGTAAAATGGCCCTTTTCTACCAGGCTTATGGCATCTCCCCCACCCGCCACTCCCTCCACTTTATTTCCCACCTAAGTCCGGATGAAACATTTGTTCCCAGGCCGAGTGATGAAGTAGGATATCTGGCTTATTCAACACTGTTTTAAAATTGATGGGTTTAAATTTGATATGGTTCTATACGAATTTGCAATTTTAATTGTTGGAAGACGCTCCAATGGCAATTTAGGATTTGTTGGAGAGGGGAGGCTTAGAAATCAATCATTAGAGAGTGGTGGCTTAGAAATTAAATTGTTGTTATTATTAGTTCCCTTTTTGCTCAGAACAACAACAACCAAAGAACCTAACCCACTTCTAACAGTGCCACCCTAAGCAGAGTTATATAGGAGGGCGGTATATAAATCTTTATACAGCTGTCACTGTATAAACATAAAAGGCTAAGGCCAGAGTGGGCGGAGAGTGGGTGAGGCCGGTCTGGGTGAGAGCTCAATCAGAAGGCACAAAGCGCCTTCTGATTGGGCCCTCACCAAGACAGACTAGAGTTCTAGGCAGTCGGGAGGTGCGAAGCCAATGTTCTGACAGGAAAAAAGTTCTGACAGAGTCCAGCCTTCAAAGGAGCCATTTTTGCCTCCACTTGGGAGGGAGTAGTGCAAGTGTGTCCCTCCTGGGCTATGGCCAGCCCTTACAAGTAACTGTTTGTATTCTGGGGTGCAGACAGACAGACCAGCATCAGACCTGTGAGTCTGGAAAGTGCAGGAAACTCTAAATAAATATTTACAGCCTGAAACTGTAAATAGTGAACAAGTAAATGGCTGGAGAGACATGGGAATTGCAGTGACTTTTTCCAACCTTGGCCTGGCAAATAAAAAACAGTATAAAAAAATCTTACTAAGGTCAAGACTGCTGTGCACAGAGAGACCTCCTCTTAGGGTTGCCAGCTTCCATGTGAGGCTCACTACCCCACTTCCCTCATGGGGAGTCTGCTATGGGGAAAGGAAAGGAAGACGATTGGAAAATGCTTTGAGACACCTGAGCCTGCTGGGTCTCATTCCCAATTCTCTCAGACCTCTCACAGCTGCACATCCCTCACAGGTTGTCTATTGTGGGGAGACAAAGGGAAAAGGTGTTTGTAAACCACTTTGAGACTCCTTTGGGTAATAAACAGCTGGGTACAAAAATCCAACTCTTCTTCTGAGAAGCAACCATGAAAGAAGCATTTGGGCACATAATATTTTATCAACATTAAAAAAAATAAAATGGAGACAGAAGAAGCAGCAGGGTGGACACCTGTGTACTGTGACTATCCCATGTATATTAGGACAGGGGGACAGGAAGGGAAATGATGTTGAATGCAGAACTGGGAGGAATTGGTTGCCATGTAATCTCCCCCTAAGAAGAGTCTCCAATCTGATTTTCCCTTCACATATCTGAAGACATGGCTCTGGAAAGCTCATCTGTAACCACTATGCCACAATTCCCAAAGGTCAGTCCTCTCCCATACTCAATGAACATTCCAAACCACAGGTTCTTGACACCCATATCTCCACATCCATGCCCTCATTTGCCGCCACACCACCACAACCTCCCACACAACACACACATTCAACCCCATACAGACTGGACAACTCCTCCCCTTCCTCTTCCCACTGCCAAGCTCTAGCGCCCATTGTATTCTTTTATACAACGGGCTTTGCCCCTAGTATAATAATAAATAAATAATAAATCAACTACAGTGGACATAGAAGGATGAAATTTTGCTTAAGATGGCACTGTGTTACACTGCTTCTGTACCGGTTTTCCAGTGGCCATGCCTAGCTAGAAAAGCTCTATATGAAATCACACAGCAATGAGAATACTTGCTTATGGTGTCACAATACTTGGGATGCTAAATTTCCAACATCACCCCTTAATATGTAGCTTCGTTTGCACATACAGAGAAGCCTACTTTTGAACTATTGTTACATCCTTCAATTTTTACGCCATTCAAAAAAGCTTATGTCATAACCCTCAACCCAAGATCTTCCTTTCTTGACCAGATCCAAACATCTTCAATGAAACTTATGGCATCATGTGCCTTCCAAGCCTAGTATGGGACCCAGCTAGCAGAGTTATGAAATTGCCCTTGCATATGTCTGCTAGAAGATTTTGTGACATCTAATTCTATTATCCATTGCAAAAATGTGTTCAGTATTTATTTTTATTTATTCCCCGCTGCTCTCGGCAAGCTGTCTCGCACCAGCAGCCCCCACCTGGTACCTCAGAGGAGAATCCGGTAACTGCCTGACTTGGAGGGGCCCCTCAGATTTTCTGCACCCTGGCCACAAATGAAGACCTGTCAGAAGAGTTCCGTCTTACAAACTTTGTGGAACCAAGACAGTTTCTGCAGGGTCCTCAGCTCTTCCAAGAGCTCGTTCCAGCAGGACTGTTGGAACAAATGTACATCACATTAAAAATCCACACCTCCTGATATATCCTGCCATTTACAAAGTGATATTTGACACAGCATTTTTAACTGGAATTTGATCTGAACATCTGCAGCTTGAACCAATCATATAAATACTAGTAATCAAGCCCGCTGCAGCTAAATGCAGCGGGCGCTAGGGACTTACTGTGGATGGGGGTCCCTCGGCGGCGTTCGTTCTGCGGCGGCGGCGGTCTGATGGGACAGTGGCTGCCCTGGGCGGCGTTGTTTCGGCGGTGGCGGCCTGACGCGGCGAGAGGCGCTTCGTGCCTCTCGCCGCATCAGGCCGGGAGCAACTGCGAGCCTGCTGATTGGTCCCTCCGATTGTCTGTCGTGAGGAAGGGTCCAATCCGGACCCTTCCTCATCACGGACAAATCCCACCTTGGCAGCCCTTACCCATTTATTTAGTCCGTGGCGCCCGCGGCGCCACGGGCGGTTTAAAGATGGCGCCCGCGGCGCCATGGGCGGTTTAAAGATACCTCACTTTGTTCAGTGGGCATTATTACTAATTTAGTGTGCCTAGTACTGTAATCTAAAAAGTCTTGAGAAATTATTCAGAAAAGTCACTTGCGATGTAGATCTGATTCTGGATACGTGAAAATCTTTACAGTCAAAATTTGAATGGGTACCTAAGGACTGAAATGGTCCATGTTGTGTTCCTAAATTTAGGACCATTCTTTAGGGAAGAAATTAATTGGTTGGTTTACAGAAATTAAGTATTTATAACGTGGTACCATTCTATCTAGCAATAGTCCACCATATTTATAAAAAAAACACATGTATTCCCCTTTCCAATTATCTATCTCTATCTCTATCTCTGTATATCTATCTCTGTATATCTATCAGGTGACCACAATTCTATCCAGGTACACTTTTGTTCATAATACACACTTTAGACTCAACATATTCATCAACACCTCTTCCTTTCCTACTCTCCTTCCCCATTTTATCAGTTAATATACACCTCATCCTCACACTGTATTTTGCATCACTGTATAATTCATTTTATATAGGAATGCATTTCCTATTCTGCATTCATTGTAAAGAGTGGTGTAAGGAGGAGATTTGAGTTTTGAATTCTACCTTTTCTTGCCAATGCATAATACAATCTGCTTCCTTTCCTAGGTTTTTACTACTTTCCTTGTAATCCCTTCTCCACCCTCACTTTTACTCCATTGAATACTCATGGATCGGAAGAATAAATGGGCAGGGGAGGGATTAATGATTATGCTAAGTATGCGGTAGGCTAGAGCTACTGGCAAATTGAAGCTCTAGCTGTAGTACAATTATTTGATAGCACTTAGGCATTAAAGAATGGGCCTATATATCCTCCTATCATGAGCTCCTTTAAAATCCCACTCAGTTCAGAACAAAATGGCTGATCCCTTATCACACAATAGACGAGCAGTAGCCATGTTCCCACTCATAAGAAAACTCAGATATCAGTTGTCTGTCGAAACATGAAGAGCAAAATTGCCATGATCTTCATGCTGTGGCATATGTCAGGTTGAAACATTAGCGAGGGATTAGGGCAAGTTCTGCAGTGAATAATGTCCACCCACTTTTAAACAATGGTTCAGTCTACAACTGTTCTTCTAGCAGAGTACCACACTAGTGAGAGAAGCTGTACTTGTAGAATTCCATTTTACAGATTATTAATAGAGTCCATGCAGAGAGCAGATTACTTCCAAATAAATTAAAATGGAAGTGAATCTACTGTGTGCCTTCCAAAAGCAGGTACCTCTGCTGAACATTTCAAGTAAAACTCTTAATGAATAGCCGGGCCCACCATCTGAGAATTAGGCATTAGACATGAATTATATTTGTGTGTTTTTTTCCTATCCCATTTTGATAGTACTGGTCTTACTACATAAATTGCTTTATAATTTGTTCAAATGATCCATGGTTTAGAGTATTATTTATAACCTACAAACATGCAACATGTTTCTTTCTTTCTTTCTTTCTTTCTTTCTTTCTTTCTTTCTTTCTTTCTTTCTTTCTTTCTTTCTTTCTTTCTTTCTTTCTTTCTTTCTTTCTTTCTTTCTTTCTTTCTTTCTTGGCAAATAGACCCATAGCTGGTAGGTTATGTCCAGCTGGGCAGGTGTCAAGTCGTGCAAGCCTGGTTTATACCATCTGCCTCTTAGAGTGGAAAAACTGAACAATAATGAGTTAAAAGGGAAAGTGCTTTGTGTTGTTTTGTTTTCACATCAAAACCTTTTGACAATTGTTTTCCTTCCTATCCTTCAAGCCACTGATTTGTTTAAATTTCCCCATGTCAATGTCATTATGAATTACCATAGCATGACATGTTTAACCTGGCCTCTAGATGTGTGCACTGGGGAGGAAAAACTATTTTAATTTCAGATCTGGGGTTCTGGGGGGTTATTGTTTCCATTCCAGGAATTTCCAGAATTTCAGGATCACTGTTTCCTTTGGAGGAATAAATCCAGAGGTCTGGGGCAGCTGATTCCTAAGGGAATGGCACCCGTTTTGCACTGGAAGTCTATATTCAAGCATCCTCAAATTTCAAGGGCATTGGACAAAAGAGCTCAGCTTTCCAGACTCCTGAAGAACATACTTCCTGCATCTTTATCTGTATGGTTTCCATGGGACAAATACTATGCTGTGTTTCTTAGACTAATCTCTGAAGCCGGGGTGGCTACTGGGAACTCTCTCTCAGTCCCTCCTAGGATCCTATTGGAAGAAAGCACTGTCTGCCTTCCATTGCTTGGGAAATCCATACATTCTGAGAACTGATCACTTGCATTTATGATATGTCAAATACATTACGGACTTGGTTACTAGCCAACACAAAGTTAGGCTACTTATTTCTCTGACTCTGCTAGTTTTCATCGTTTTTTCCAGATTTGGTCTGCATGGGTGAAAAATCACAAGAAGGCCCATTCTGTTGTGTGACGATTTTCCCCCTATACTGTATTAATATGTTCCTAAGAAGTATACCCTTCAGAGCGTATTGACTTAAATGGCTTTGAAGAGTGTAACTCTCTTTAGGATTGTACTATATAGCAGGCATTTTTTAAATGTCTTTACTAAATTTGATTGTACTCTTCTATCAAGGAATTCTGTATGGCATACATCAGAGTCCTTTCTTCCACTTTACCCTCACAGTTCACCCTACCTCTTTGAATTGGGTTAGGTTGAAAGTGACTGGCCCAAGGTCACAAGGAGCTTCCATGGCAAAGTTGTGATTTGAATCTCCTTCTTCCAAGGAGCTTAAATAAACATTGAAAGGTACACAAGAGGGCTTTGTATGACCATACTTTCAAATAGAAATTGCATAAGCACAATGCTCAACAACCCCAGTTTATTATAAAAGAAACATGAAGATGAGAGGCAATACAATTTCAAGGAATGTTTTCCCCTCATGAGATCCCCTATTAGCATTATAGTGTGGTCAGTTTTTTCCTTTCAGAAGCTTAAAGGGCTGACATCCAGAGGTGCTACCCAGATCTATACAGGCTTAGCCTGTCACTTTAGCAAATTTTTGCCCTTTTGAAAGGTTGGATTACAGAGTTCTTGATTTCTTCGAAACAGATGGACTGATTGCTCTGCAACCTTTAACTCCATTTTCTTTAGTAACCAAGTTTAGAGTACTAAGGGTAGCTATATAGAACCTTATAATGTGTTGCCCTTTCCTGAGCACAGAAATATGTAAGTGTTAAACCTTTGAGTTACCCTCATCTTGTAGCTATCGAATCTATAATTGTAGCCCTCTTATGAGGTCCTTTATATTTTTCATGGTAGTTGTGACATTCAGCATAAAAGTTTTAGGAAATGCTATTAGAACAATGCTTGATACCTGGTTATAGGATTGGGGCTGCCACATCCAGAGGCAATGTCTGCAGTTTCTTTAAGACATTTATGTAAAGAAGATATTTTACACTGTCTAGTTGGTGTGAACAAATATAGCAGGTCCAGTTGAGGGCACAGGTCTCATATATCTTTAATTGTGGTATTCAGAGCAGATTTACATGGATGATACTGTTCTTTTGTCTCAGATCAGTGTTGGTGTGCAAAGGACTTTGCAGACTTTCTCCAGTTGCTGTTCCTGAGAAAGTTTTGTGATAGTTTTTACCAAGGTCAGGAACTGAATCAGCTTCAATTGTGAATCAACAGATCAGTGTTGAGTAGATTAAGCCTTTCTCCAATTTGAGGAACCTGTTGACTTGCACAATGATATTTTGGGCTGGAATAAGATGTGACACACAGTTGTTGGGTATAAACAAAGCCACAGCTTTATTACCTCCCCATGGGAGAGTTGGCACAGTATGGGAAAAGGAGCCTGACCTAGCAGTCAGTGGACTGCAACAAAACCCGCAGAGTCCAGAGGCACTTGGGGATTCACTGCAGGGACAGCAGATCCCCTTGCCTACTGAAGTCTGCCCTAAGGGAAGAGACCTGTGTGTGGGAGCCATGAGACACCCACTTCATTTGCCTTCCTCCAAGCCACCTGGCAATAAACCCTTGGCCCCCAGATCGGTTAGCTGTGCTCGTTTACATGCCACCTCATATGGAGGCCCCAAACCCCAGGGAATCTGATTGCACACTGGACGCCCTGCCAATGGGCTCTATCTCATGCGGATCCGCAACTGTGATGAAATATTAACCATGAAACAGTCATCTCAGACACAGTCACATGGCTGTTTACATATCACATAGGGTCTTGGGGAGGGAAGCTTCTCTGTGGTGTGCTGAGTGAAGAGGATGGGACCCGCATGTGTGGTGCCTTTATAGGTGCCGTCGGCCTTGCCTGTCTCTGCATACAGCACGCATACTGCATGGGCCGCTGGGGCAGTCGCATCCACCTCCAGCCCACCTTCCGCTGCATCAACTAGCAGCTCTGCTTATTCTTTGCCAAGCATTTTTGGCAGATTTATATTGGGCCCCCCAACTTAGAACAGTATTCAACAAAGCAAAACCATGATTTAAATAGGTTTTTCCATAATAAGAGGCAGAACTATATACCCGGAGCTATGTAAGTCTTCAACTTGAAAAGTGCCCCCTCTTATTCTTTATCACTCAGCTATCAAAGCTATTTCTGATAACAGTGATCAACCTCTGGCCAAGTTTTTAAAGGAAATACTGAATATCCCCTGTTGTGTATCAAATGTTTTATTGTGGGCAGGATTTCGGACAAATATCCCTGGAAGCAAAAGCACAGCTCCGTGCTTTCAGACTGAGACTAAAATTGTTCTGTGCCGAAGATGGTTTACTAGCCACTCTGAAAAGAGATACCCACAAATCAATTTGGATGGAAGTCATGAATGAGAACTGATGTTAGTTGGAATGTTCACATTATATTTCTGAAATGAGCAAATCCAAAAGTGTTTCTTCAATCAAAATGTATATCCTAGAAGCAAGGGGACCTGACCCATCTCCACCCAAAGTCTCATTTGGGATTTCATGCAGGGAGATGGCAGAGAAAATGGTGGTCAGGTCCAGGCCAGAGGGCTAGCTGAAGGGCCGGGCAGCTGCAAGGGAATGAAAGTTCAAACTCACCCCTCCCCAGACTGGCCTATGAATGGTATGGAACTGGGAATGAGGAATGAAAATCTACTGCTGCTCATGATGTGTTAACCAACGAGCTTCTAAGGCAGGGATTCCCAACTCTTTCCTAGTCACTAAGGACGGCTCTTTTTCCCTCCTGACATTCCATATCAGTACTTTTACATGTTCCATGTGGAGAAGGGAGTGTCCACTTTCAGCAGTTGTGCCAGACCCATTTTAAAATTACAGAGGGCCATATGGGACAAGATAGAACATCTACAGACAATTCTCATAGTAAGTCTCCTACTGCTGCCTTTAAAAACCTTCTCCTGAATTAAAAATGGAACCACAATACCTCTAATTCCTGACTCACAAATGTTGGCTAGAAGGATACCAGATCAGAAGGCCATTGGGAGAAAGAATCAATGGGGTTTGCAACACATCCTTCTAGATAACCAAGTATAGATACCAAAGTAACCAAGTTGGTTCCCAGCCCTAAACCTAGCTTGAAGCCAGACTGACATGGACTGCTTATGCCTGAAAGCACTGGAACTGACCACTCCACCTACCCCACAAGACATCTGCTGTGGAAAGAGGAAGGGGAGGTAAGCTGCTATAAAACTCCTTCAGGTAGAGAAAAGTGGTAGAGAAAACCTCCTCTTTATTGTCTGTTGGCCAAATTATGTGTAGAGGGTAGTTTGGGAATCTGCAGCAGGAGGAGCATCTGCTCCTCAGATGGAAAAGCTGCTGAATCAGAGAAGCCACTTTGTGCTGCCCTGCTGAGCTGCACATGCCCACGTAGTTGTGCTGGAGTAGAGAGCTTGCCCCAAAGTCCAGAGACTAGTCCAGGGGGTGAGGAGCCAGGAAATAAAGACTTCACAGGAATGCGGGGTGGGGAGCGAAGTCAAGACCAGCTGTAGCCACTACCAGAGAGAGCGAGCAAAGGCAAAACACAAACTGGAATCAGGAATGAAGTTACAAGCCAAAAGACTCGAAGAACCAGAACAGGAATGCCAGACGAGCCAGAGGTCGAAGAGCCGGGACAGAAACATCAGACAAGCCAGAGGTCGAAGTGCCGGGAATCACAGGAACAGAGGTTCGCCATGGTGAACAGGAGTCTCAGGAGACAGGCAGGGTAATGCACACATTGACCCCACAAACAGTCTTGCCTCAAGGCTCTGGTGAAATAGCCAGAAGCCAGGTGGGGCGGCCCTCAGCCAGAGAACCTACAGTTGGAGCTAATCCTCATCAGAAGAAGGAGCTACAGCCCCATCTACCCTGCCAGCAAGCTGCCAAACAAGCTGATCTTCTGACAGCAGTCAGGGTAGATCGCCTCCTCTGATACTACTGTTCAGGGCTTGCTGGGGCCTTTACCAATGGTCTCTGAAGCTGCTCCTCTGGCAAGTCCTCAGGACTGGTAGTTGCCTTGTCTAATGGCTTAACATAATGGTTCAGTGACTGACAGGTCTCCTAGTGGCTGTGGGAGATCCGCAGCCTCCAGAGCGCTCCCTGGTGCTGGACTGGTGGGTGCGGGCATAACACCGCTGCTAGGCTCCAAGAATCCAAGCCAGGTGCACTAGAGACAGGGTCTTCTCTGCTCTACCACCTGTTTGCCTGTGTCTAGCTTGTATGGCCTTTAGGTGTCAGGTAAAACTAATGACTTTTTTGGTACTATTTCAGCCAGCTGTGCAGGAATTTATATCATAATTTCCCAGGCCAGGGAACAAAGTTAAGCTGCAGTGTATCCACAGAATCAGAATGTCTGTTTTGGCAGAATTCAGCTCCTTTTTCACCACCCAAGGATAGAATTCCAATAATGCATAGTATTTCCACATATTTCTGTGCCTACCTATAGCAGTGCTCTCCCCAGACTTGGATAAGTAAGACGAGCTTTTGAGAATGATATAAAAATATGTGATTCAAATGACCCGTTCTAAAACGATAAGCTGCTACCTCTGCCTATTTCTTTCAGGCTAAATAATCACCATATGTAACAATATAATACAAGTGTGTGTTTGTGTGCGGGGGGGGGGTGTATTTTTTAAAAAGAGAAGTTAATCCATCTTTGAGCTGGATTAATTCCCAGTGAAGCTTGGGGACAGACATCTGTTTCTCTTCTGGCAGGAGTTGCCCTCCAATAAACGTGCACATACACATTTGTGTCAGTAGCCTCGCTGTAACCCTGTTACAGCCCTGCCTTTAGTTCCTTCCCTTGTGTGTTAGATGGTAGCATGTTCCAAGTGGCTTGAAAAGAGTGTTTATGACAGTTGGACACCTTTCTGATTTGGGCTTGGAGTGAAGAAGAGGGTTTTTTTTTTTTTCCTTGAAGCTCCCTGGCTCATCTGGAGATGGGAGGGGGAGGATGAGTGTTTGCAAAGGAGATAGTTGACAGGAAAATCAGTATTAGCCTCCAGGGCAGCACAAACCAGATAAATCCTAGGCTGGCTCTTATGACTGAAACATTGGAAAATGAAAAGGAGAGAGAGAGAGAGAGAGAGAGCGGGAGAGAGAGAGGCCTGTTTATGTACCTTAGGCCTTGAGGTAAGTAAGAGTGAAACATGAGAGGATGAAAAACAAGGGGGTAAAAGATAATGGTCATGGCATCCTCGAGGGATATAAGCCCATCCCTCCCAGACTATACATTTTGTATGCAGAGGTTACTCATTTATTAAGCTTTGCAAAATGCTTTTATTTATTCATTGGCCTGGATAACCTAAGATGTCTGTTTGCAGCCAAGTGAATTATATGGAACTGATGGTTTGGACTGCAGACATAGCACAGATACGTCCTACAGTAATCATAGCCCAGTCGGTGTGAATTGTTATTGGGTTTTAAAAGGCATGATGGGACAAATCCAGATAAAGCCATTCAGACAGAGTGTTGGGTGAAGACTGTTAATATTTTCTCCTGCCTTCTGCATTTTGTTATTGTTAACTAGATAATGTGCATGAGGCTGGGACTTCCCAAAATGTGCCTTGGTTTTTATTTATCTCCCCCCCCCCTTTTTTTTTTATAGTCACACTTGGAAAATTAATAATTCAATGTTCTAATATTAGCTGTCATCTAAGCTGTGATAAAATTAATAATTCATTCCACTGATATCCAACAAATGGCACCTTTTTATTGTGGATGAAAGAGGCACTTTGCTGCACTTGAGGAACTGGAACTGGGGAGTAGCCGTGTTTTATTTCAGATCAAATGCACCTTTTGGAATATATTCAGCATAAAGGGTTTATATATTTATATATATATATAGAAAGGCTTTCGAATAGCTTGCTAAGCTTTTTCTCTGCTGTTTTGCCTAATAGCTTCTAATGCCAGCTTCACAGAACAAGTAAAGCTCTCTTTCTGAAAGACAGAAATACATGAAACATTTTCCTGGCTCTTTTTTCTTCTGGTATCGCACTACAAGCCTTTTCAGTGAATGCTTCTACCAACCTGTGGTGTTCTGGATTCAGTCCAACCTGAATTATTGTGATCAACCTAACCAAGTTCTGCCTGTGAATTTGCTAAAGAATATTCCATCTGCAGCAGCCATGTAACTATGCGCACGTGCGTGTGTATATCTGCACATTTGGGCTGTGTTCCATTTGTCACAAACCGGGAACTGTCTTTCACTCCGAATGGTGCTGGTGGCAGTGCACAGTAGGTGTGGCTATTCCTACTTAAAAACAGAAGCAGATTTTGCAGGAGGCACTAATTTGCAAGTGACGTACACTGAATGAAAGCAATGTCAAGTGGCTATGGAGTCTAAAAATTGTACAGGGGAAGAGGCCAAAAAGGTTTTGAAAAAGAACTCTTACCTTACCTGATCTTGAAAAGTTCCTCATTGTGCGATCCCAGATGACAGCCAGTAAGATTTGGCTTTGTAACAGAAGAAGAAGAAGAAGAAGAAGAAGAAGAAGAAGAAGAAGAAGAAGAAGAAGAAGAAGAAGAAGAAGAAGAAGAAGAAGAGTTGGTTCTTATATGCCGCTTTCCTCTACCCGAAGGAGGCTCAAAGCGGCTTCCAGTTGCCCTCCCTCTCCTCTCCCCACAACAGACACCCTGAGAGAGCCCTGATATTACTGATAAAGAACAGCTTTATCATTACCGTGGGGAGCCCAAGGTCACCCAGCTGGCTGCATGTGCAGAATCAAACCCGGCTCGCCAGGTTAGAAGTCTGCACTCCTAACCACTACACCAAACTGGCTCTCCAGATCAATGAGAACAAGATCAATGAGGACAAAAGCTGTTCTGCCATTGCCATCACTTCAAATGTTACGTGAGGAGCCCTGTCCCCACTGCCAAGGCAGTCAGCCCATGCTTCCTGAGTTGCCATTGTTGCAACAGGAAGGTGAAATTGGCCTCAACCCAGGTCAGGCCCTTTTGACAGAAGCTCCAGGCTGGTGGGAGAGATCAGGGCCCTCTGGGGCCTCAATCAGTTCTACTGTGTCTGTAAGATGGAGCTATTCCACCAGGCTTATAGTCGAAGTCTAAAATCAAATAACATTCACCAATAAGGCTTGCCTCACCACTAGGGGAACTTGAAGCCCAGCTTCTTTATTAAGCACCCTCTGTCTGGTAATTTCAAAGGGGGGGCATTCAGAAATGTACTGTTTTTAACTTTAAATTTGTATGAAATTTTAAATGTTATTACCTGTGCTGAGCAGCACGGAAGGGCAGGATAAAAATAATAATAATAAATACTATTATAATTTTTACTATTCCCATGCCACCTTTCTACCCAAAATAGGATTCCCAAGTTTTATTTTACAAAATGTATATTCTCTCTTTGTGATGCCATAAGGGCTACCAAGGTGGCTAACAAATTAAAATGTATGCAATATAATAACATCTTTAAAATCCCCAAAACTGACAACAGACACAAACAAAATACCCAGAGTTGGGACACACACACACACACAAACTCCATAAAACAATTAAAACATCAGCTGGGAAGGAATGATTATTAAGGAAACACTGAATGAAGCAAAAGCTTTCATAACATGAAATGCAAGTCTAGCTCCTTCAGAATGTACATTTCTTTGTGCTGTTTGAGGAGGGCACAGGCTTCAGTCTTGAAGATGATGAAATGGTATTTACAATATTCACCATTCATGTTTCAAGAAATTCTATGCCTAGCTAAATGCTTGCTAAATGAGAGCCAGTTTGGTGTAGTGGTTAGGAGTGCGGACTTCTAATCTGGCACGCCAGGTTTGATTCTGCACTCCCCCACATGCAGCCAGTTGGGTGACCTTGGGCTTGCCACTGATAAAGCTGTTCTGACTGAGCAGTGATATCAGGGCTCTCTCAGCCTCACCCACCTCACAGAGTGTCTGTTGTGGGGAGAGGAAAGGGAAGGAGAGTATAAGCCGCTTTGAGACTCCTTCAGGTAGAGAAAAACGGCATATAAGAATCAACTCTTCTTCCTTATATCTACTCAGATCTCTCCCTTAATGCCACCAGCCCCCTATTTCCACCTGCCAATGGATATCTCTCCAAAATAATGATTCATTCATTCATTTGTTTATTTATTGTAATTGACCTGCATGAGAAAATAGATTCAACCAGAGTATTAAAACATTTTAACAACCAACTCACTTAACATCAACCAAGGATTTCTGCACTTTATAGAACAATGGTTATTAAAGGTGTCATTGTACTGAAACTTAGGGCCTTTTCGCACGGGGATCTTTGTTGCAAATTGTTTGCGGAATGAAAAATCGCCATTTAAAATAGTGGAATTCATCGTTATGTATACCTGCCTTTGTAGTGGAATCAGTTGCGTTTTTTAGCGTTTCCCACAGGCTTCCGGTGTCGGCAGAAATCGCTAGAAAGGAAGCGCTATTGCCAAGCTCGTCCTGCCCCTGGCTGTCAAGCAGCCAATGGGCAGCCGTTAGCATGCTCCCAAACAGCCCCTTTCCCTTTAAGAAAGGTTTTTTTTAAAAAAAAACAGACCCATAGCAACGAATCTAGGTAGATTCGTTGCAACGGAGAGACCCATCCAGCTGCCTAATGTGAGCTGTCGTTTGATTGTATGATCGTTGGCACGCTGCCTCGAGTGATAAAAAAAAAATCCCCCCCCCCCTTTCACGGGCCCGATTTTCGGCTGAATTAATGTGTAAAAAATAAAGGGACTTTATTTCAGCAAACGGGCTTTTATGTGGTTTGTGCTTAGTGACTAAAGGTGAAGGACTGAAGCCAGGGAAGCCTCTAAACAGAAAGAGGCTCGCTGGTGCGTTTATCCCCGCTCGCTCGGAGAAAAAAAAATGGCGATCGCTTCGCCGGAAGTTTGGAGGACAGGCTCAGGAGGAGGGACTTTGAAGAACCCGCAACAATGGTAACGCACAGGTCTTTAGCGCTAGTGTTGCAGATTGGTTGCAGGAGTGTATCGCTATCCGGAGGGTGAATCCACTTTTCTGGATTCCCCTGAAAGCGCTACAATGAAGCGCTTTTTGCTGATTGGTTTCAGGAGTGTTGCAGATTGTCTGCGACGTCGTGCGTTAAGGCAAATTAGTAGCGTTTTCAATTAGCAACCATTGTGCTATTTTGAAGCCGTGCGAAATCAGTATGAGTTCTCACATTTGTTTAATTCTTTTATTTATATACTAATTTGCTGCTATTCACAGGTCTTACCAACTTATTCATCTTGACACTAACCAGTTCTCCCCTGCATCCTATCTCTCTACCAATATGTAATGTTTAAGGAAGTCTGTTTCAGTGTATCTGATGAAGCATGCATGCACAAGAAAGCTTATTCCCAGAATTAAACTTTGTTGGTATTAAAGTTGCCACAGGGCACAAAGTTTATTCTATTCCTAATAATGTAGGGTTCTTTTTTTCCCTCCTTTTTGAGAATTTCACATTGCCATATACTCCTGATTGGCTCTCTTCTGTCTTTCCTGTGAATATAAAAGATGTATTTGCTGAATGTATTTTTGGGCTAGTATCAAAATATATTGATTTGCAGGATTAATATTTGTTTGACTACTGGATTTAACCTCACTTTCACCTGTAAATTTACTCCATGAGTCAATAATGGTAGAAACTGATCTGATATAAGAGTCAATAATTCCTTACATTGTAAAAATACTACCTGCTTTGCTATAAGAACATTTTCCATTCAACAGCTACTGCTATAAGCAGATAAGTAGCCTGAACAAATGTAATAATTTACTATACAGAGACGTTGGGCAAAATGGTCCTGTTTGCTAACTATTTCAATACCACATCCAGCTACCTCAGGCCAAGAGTGCTATTTCAGGCCAAATCCAGTAATATTTAAAATAGTGATCTATTACATTCTAAATTCCCTGCTGTTTACTCCCAAGATCATTGATCTGAAGGATCTGAAGTAAATGTCCCAAGGGACATGTTAAGGCCTTTTCATCCTTAGCCTTTGGAGAAACATAAGTCTCGCTTGAGGGTAGATGTCTTGTTTTCCTCCTTCAGTTTTGCCTTTTCTTTGAGAAAACTCATTAAAAATATAACCATTCTTGTGAAGGAAAAAATTAGTGTCACTTTCTATCATGTTTTCCCACAAGATATTTGCCTTTTCCTCTTTTGTGGACAAATACCAGCAGTCTTTCTGCCCTTAAATTCATGGAGACTTCACACTTATTTATCTTTTGATTGACCTTGCAACCACAACAAATGCCTTTGTGCCCTTTTAATAAAGTCTTCGAGTGTGTGGCTCCTCTTGTCTTTTCAATTGGTTTAGAATTGAGATTAGCTTTGCCTTTCTGGTTTATAAGTATCACAAATTTAATCTATTAGTCACTATAGACTGTGGATCAGCAAGGGGAACTGGTGTAAACCTATCAGTACTTCTCATTAATCAACACTCTAGTTACTTAAATATTTTGGTTGATTCACATCCCATTAGGCATGTTATATGCTGACTACATTTACAAGAAACTTCCCAGGGGCATTCTGTGATTTGGTTGACACATGTACATTCATGACATTTGTTTGTTTGTTGTTGTTTTTTTTGGTATGTTTAGGGAATTTATATGCCATCTCTCCAAAGACATGCTTCAGGTGGCTTAGAAGTACAAATAATGCAATAAAGCATCAAAACAAGACCATAAAACAACAAAATGTATCAATATTAAAAGCAAGCCATGAAAAACAAATCATGGGCATAAGTCCACCATTAAGCAGCATAGCCAAAGAACAGATTAGAAGCTGAGCACAAAACAGCTTATAAAGTAAGTTAGTTAAAAACCTGTGTAAAAAGAAATGTTTCAGTGTGGTGCCTCAAAGACAATATGGTAGGTACCAGGTAAGCTGCATGGGGGAAGAATGTTCCAGAGGTGAGGTGCTACCACTGAAAATAGCCTGTCTCTAGATGGAGCCCACCTCACTGCTGTAAATGGGGACAATAAAAGATAGAAGGACTTGTGAAAAAGATGTTAAAAGCCAAATAGTTTGGGAAGATACTGTTGTTCAAGTACCCTGGTCCCAAATGATTCCATGAGAGGAGCTCCAAATGATGGCATAGTCATGGAATCATCACAGATGTAACCCATAGCCTCATATCAAACATGGCATGGACAGTTCTTGCAATCAGTAATCAAATATAAAAAATCAAGTGATGTGTATATTTGTAGGAAGTCTGTTTCACCGTTATAATCCTGAACAGAATTACACCTTTCTAAGTCCATTGACTTCAGTCAAGCTGAACTCTGCTTAGGTTTGCACTGTATTGTTATATCTGAAGCTGTTATTCTGGAATTTAATATTTACAGAGTTCAGTTTTCACATTGAGTTGGATCCAGTGAAAGCCAACACTGAATGAGTGAATCTTTTCTCCTTCTACCAAGCAGCCTGTCATTTGACCTGAAAATCCTCTCAGGCAGTTGAGAGAGCCTCATGTAGAAAATGGTTCATGGCATTAGGTGCCATAGCAATGAAGGACAATAAGGTCCAATTGCCTCCTCCCTCCTCTTCTATTGCAAGTCACTAGTGGGAGAAGGAAAGATTACCAGATTTGTCCTCATCACTGCAGCACTTTATACCAGGATACATTTTCTCTGTGAAACTCTTCCAACTCTTCAAGATAATCCTTTAGAGCAGTGGTCCCCAACCTTTTTATCACTGGGGACCACTCAACGCCGGGGACCACTCACCGGGGACCACTCGCCTTTTACTGAGGCCCGATGGGGGGGGGTAGTTTACTCCTCTACTCTCAACCACTGCCCTAGCGCTCTCTGATCGCTATGGTAATGTTTAAACATCCCTTCAAAATAAGATACAGACACGCCACAACAATGAAGTGTGTTGTAAAGGGCTGGGGGGGATGAAGTAAAGGGCCGGGGGGGGGAAGAAGGCGTCCTTCGGGGCCCACCTCCAATTAGTCGAAGGACCACATGTGGTCCGCAGCCCACAGGTTGGGGATCACTACTTTAGAGCAAATAACTAGAAAGGGAAGGCAAGGAAAGATTTCATGTGTCAATTCCTTCTCTGAACTTTTTCACTGGATCCAAACAAATTAAAATTTTAAAAACATTAAAAAAATTAAATTAAAATAACTGTTTTAAGAATGTTGAATTTTTACAGGGGGAGGAGCAGTCAAAGTAAGGGAAAGGGAATATTTCCTGTTCTTCAGGCCATGTAGCTTCTCCACTCAGGCTTATAATGAGGGTTAAGGAGTAGAGTGAGACCACAATCCCCTCCAAGGCAATTATTGTTATACTGCCAATAGAGATGTAAGGATTACCAAACATTAATAAGGTAATGAGTTAATATTAGAAACCACTTATTATTATTTGTTATAAGAAAGACATGAGAAAGTATTGTTAATTTTGTTTTCAACAGAAGACTTTCTATGAATGGAAGGGCTTCCTTAGAGTCACACATTTATGGCAAAAAAAACAAACTGGCTGGTTTCAATCAGGTAAACTTGTTTCTCAAAAACAAAATATTAAAATGGTGATTTCAAAATAAGAAGCAAGGAGAGGCTCATGCTCAGTTGAACTTTTGCTGCTGTGCTTGCTTCACTGCTGTTTCTGCATCTGCATGAAATTACTCCTGTCAGGTCCCGTTTGGCAATGTTCTTCAGAATTATTAGTGAATAAATGATCTGGGATTAAACGATTTGTAGATCGTTCCCTTGTTATCCTTCTCCAAGCAGCCCTGGGCCCATTCTGCACACATTGCAATGTGCTTTTGCAGCTGGATTTTCCTGTGCAGAAGAGGAAAATCTGCTTCTAAAGTGCACTGAAAGCACATTATCAAAAGTATGTGGAATGGGCCCTATTCTGCCCAGGAAAAGTTGATTCTTGAAGGTGCAGAACCCACATGGTATTTAAGGTGGTACTTGAGTCTTCCAAATGGGTTGAGAAGGATTACACTGTAGAAGGAGAAGGGACAAAATTGCCCCCCCCCCCCCGACCCTCATGGCTATTTGTATACATGAGTCTCAAAATACCCTTTCTGTATTTGGAATGGACTCGTCAAAAAAAGGGAACATGAGAAAAATCCATCTATGCCATTGAGTTTTACAGATGGATTGCTGGATCCAACTCAATGTGTGTGTGTGCATATGTGTGTGAAATTGTATTTTTCTAGCACTTCTTTTATAATATGGTGACATTTCCCTCAAATCCCTATGTTGAAAGTGTATACTCATGCTGGAGTTGAAGTAAGATAAAATCAATTCCCTTAATGTAGAGATGGCGAAGAAATTGTCAGAGCATTCCACCATTGGCTGGGATCCAGACTTACTTCCACAGCCCTGGGAATATAATCTGTTAGGAACAATAGCTATCCAGATGATCCATCAACATGTCCATGTTGGATTATCCCCTCCCCCCCCCAATTATTGATGGAAAACTATCCCCCCGAGTGGTTACAAGAAACAAGATCAGCATGATGTAGGATTCCAATAACTAGATGCAAAAAAGCAGTATACATAGCTGTTAGAAATTGTGTAATATATAATTGCTCCATATGGTAAAATGAGAACGTTGAGAAGTTTTTCTGTTTTATTTGCCACAGGAGAGTTGAAATGCAATAATTTGCCTTATAACACTTACCATTTATAGAACACTAGTTCGGTTCAAAGCATTTCATATTCATTATATTGCAATTCTGCGAGGTGGAGAATGCGCCGTGCCTTACAGAAAAGGATGGGGGCTGCTTGGTGGCATACCTTGGGTGAGCTTATGGCAGAGGTAAGAGTCAAACGGGGAAGCATTCAAATTTTAGCTCAGCATTTTTTGCCTGTAGAATGTTGCAAAACCCACCTGAACAGCTGGTCAAATGGCTATAGCTACATATTAAGTATTCACTTGTCTCCCTATGTACAAGTATGGATCAGGCCTTAGAAAGTAATTCATCAGAGCTGCTTCCTGAGCTGCTGGCCCTTTCCAAAACAATTATTTTGCCAACTGGGAGAGCAGGCAGAATCTGCTCCAAGCATCCTGGCATTGCAAATCGCTCCATATTAGCCATGACCACTGAAAAGAGTGTGCTATATGCAAGTGGGTCCCTGACAGCTATCGTGTTCCACTTGACCAGGCTGAAGGGTGTATCTCTATACAAAAGCATTCAAAGCTGAGTATCTGATTTTATCCCAGTACTTGAGAAAAGAATTCTTGATGCATAAAAAAAGCCCAATGAAATGTATCACAATGGCACTAGAATACTGGGAAAAAATACAGAACAAACATATGAACACAAGATTGTTTTCTTTGTTTTAATGTTATTTCCTCTCTCTCTTTTTTTACAATCAGAATTTACCTTCTTTGTATTAACAAAAGATAACTAAGTTTTTATTATTTGGTTTTTAAATAAAAAAAATCACAAAAAGAGACAATATGCTAAAAATATGCAGTGAACAAATATCATCTGTACAGACTGGAAGAGAACCTTCATAAATTAACCTTATTAGTGCATTACTGTAAGCGAATGCCAAAAAAGCTCCTAATTTGCATTAAGATAGATTTTTCAGGTTGGCTGCATGATTTAATTAAAGAAAAGATTAAGAATCATTAAACAAGCTGCTCTACCTTGCAATAACAGAATTCATATCTGATTCAGGTTAACGAAAACACAGATGGTGATTCTGTAACTGTTGAGTTGCTGTAACAGAATGAAAATGATCCCATTAGTTCTCTGGAAATGTGAGGGAATTTGAAAATTAGTATGCAGATACATTGTATGGCGCTAGACAGCTTGGTCTGCTTGGATCATCACTGATTACTCTTTGTTTGGGTTGGCAACACTGAACCTAATAAATGAAAAAATGTTCCAGTATACCACAGTTGGAAACTGTTCAAGGTTGTAATAGGTGTGCAGACTTTCAAGAAGAGCGAGTTAAGTAAACAAATGTCAATCATTTCAGGGCTGGCAACATCCCCCCCCCCCCTTGGAGGCTGTCTGTTCTTGAGAAGCAAAGTGTCATCCAAATAAAAACGCACTTTCTTATTACCTGCATCGGGGTGAGGGGCATTTATTCTTACAAATGGATTTTAGATGCACACCGCTGGCCATTGGTTAGGAATGTCCTCTCTCAGGAGGTAAGAACCTATGGAATGGGACGAAGGGTTGATTACTAATATGGCACACTTGACAATATTTTTTTTAACTTACTTCCACATATACACAGTTGAATTACGGCATTTACTACCACAAAGAGTAGTGATGACCATTTGCTTAATTAGATTTTTTAAATTCTCATGCAAATTCATTGGACTATGAATGGTTATTTGCTACTGTAGCTAAATGGGACTCTCATAGCCTTAGAATGCAGAATTTAGAGTAGGGCAAGTCAAACTGCATCCTTCCAGATGTCCATGGACTACAATTCCCATGAGCAACTGCCAGCATCTGGAGGGCCACAGTTTGACTACCCTTGATTTAGAGTGAAAGACAATGACCCATTATGCACGGGGGGAATAACGCACATTCGGGGTGGAATGGCGGCGACTAAAATCACCGATAACGCACGGTGCCGGCTGCAACTGGCTGCAGCTTCGGTGCATGCCGCCGAAAAAGCTGCGTTAGCGAAACGTGGAAGAAAGCGCAACCAGAAGCGGCGCCCGGATCGCCGCGTGCATAATCGGTTACTCTGGGGTTTGCCACCGTTGCGCCCCGTCTCATGCATAACCGATGTGCCCCTCCGCGTTTTCCATGTGACCCGAAATCGCCGGTTCGGCGGCCATGCATAATGGGCCAATGAGAGAATTAGCATTGCCTCAGCAGGAGGAAGATTGCAGCCTTAAAGCTGTGGGACAGGCCTTGAAAGTGTTCAGAAACTTCAGCTGGTACAGAATGCTGCAGCCAGGATGTTGACTGCAATGGGTCATTGGGATCATCAATGCGGACTCCCACTTTGTTTTTGGCCTCAGTTCAATAGACTGAAGACAGGTTCATTAGCATGCATGTAATATGCAAACCTCTTTCACACTTCCTCAAATCATCCAGGCCAGCCAAAATGCTTGTTAGGGTTTCCAGATTCTTTGTAAGAACCTCTCTGGTTTTTAAGATTTTCTAGTAGAATGGTACTCTAAAGTCTGCCTCTGCCCAGATGTTAGAAAGAATCAAAGAGTTGGAAGGAGCCATACAAGCCATCTAAGCAAGATCAGCCAAAAGCATCCCTGAAAAGTGTTTGTCCGGCCAGTGCTTGTAGACTCCCAATGAAAAGAAGCATATACCGTATTTGCCGGCATATAAGACGACCGGCGTATAAGATGACCCATCAACATTTCCACTCAAAATATAGAGTTTGTTATATACTCGGCGTATAAGACTACCCCCTCTTCCACACACCAAATAAAAAAGAAAAGAAAGCAAGAAACTATGCTCGGATTAGTGATTACCTCCCTTCCCCCAAAAAAGGCGAGAGTCATCTCTCTCTCTCTCAGAGCCGGCGCCTCTGTGCATTGAACTGAAACAGCTTCCTCTGCAAACTGCAAACAGAGGGAGAGAGCAAGCGAGGTCCCTAACTTCCTCTTGGAGCTCATTTCACCAGGAGGGTTGAGGCTAGGTATAGATTTTTGTGGCTCGGGACCACCAGATGGTTGGTATTCACTGAGGGGTGGCATATTCAGAGAGGGGTCCCTTAGATACGCTGGGCCTGGGGCATGTAAGGACTTAAATGTCAAAAACATCACCTAAAATCCGATTGTAGTTTTGCGAATTAACTACAAGGGAAGTCCCACATAGGGTGAATTACAGTAGTCTAGCATCCAGGTGATGCATGGATCACTGTGGCTAGGTGTTCTGGAGTCAGAAAGGGTGTTATTAGCTTAGCTTGGAAATGATGGAAGAACTCCACCTGCACTACCTTCATGACTTGAGCCTCCATGGAATGGAAAACATCAAAGATCATCCCCAGATCTTTGGCTGTCGGTGTAGTTGTCAATCATCCAGTCTGGAGAGGTGTGCTTCTTCATACAAGCCCTACCTACCCAACTACAGGACCTCCATCTTTGAGGGGTTGATCGTCAGGTGATGATGCAGGATCCACTCTGTCATGGCCTCCAAGCTCTCGGCCAGGGAATTCGGCAGGATATATGGTTGAGCTCTCATCAGGAGATAGAGCTTGGTGTCATCAGCATATTGATGGCACCCAAGCCCAAAACTCTGGACCAGCTGGGTAAGACAGAACCAAAATATCTATATAATGATCAGAAATTCACAAACTGAGAACTTGTGAGGAATTGCAGGACCGATCCTGCACGGAGGCATTAAACTTGCACCACCTTCTACTTGCAAATGTGTGGTTGGAAGCTACACATCTGCAAGCTTCCTGACGGGATACCTCTCCCATGTTTTCCTGCTGCCTCATCGCAGCTTTTTGCCTTCCAACGAGGCAGTACGGGAAAACAAAGCAAACTTCTCCCCCCACTCCTCAGTTTGTCAATCACCACAACCAACCAATCCCAGCACAGCGGTTGTTTCAGGGACTCAAACTTCCATCCCCTGGAAGCCCTGAAATTATTATTTTTTTAAGGGAACTTCTCAGTTGCCATGCGGTAACACTGCAACCCACTGTTTTTTTTTTTTTAATTAACACTTCAATGTTGCTATGGAGAAACACCGCAACAATAAAGCATTCTTGGTGTTAGGGTCTCTATTTATGTATGTGTAGATTTGTGAGAGGCTGGACATGGTAACTGGACCCAAATGAGTGATTGTGTGTGAACAGTAAGGCTTAAAAACAAAGAGCACGAATGCTCAGCTAATCGGGAGAGGGCTCCTTCATCACACCCTTTTCCCCCTATTAAAACCGATATGCCAGGAAACACAAACGAGAATGTGTCTTGGCTGCCCGGTCGCAAAACCCCCGAGGATAATTAACAGAATTTTTTTTTAACGTAGGGGTCTAAATCTAAATCTAAATCTAAATATATTTTAACTTATGGAATGTACCTTTGTGGTCCCGCAGCAATGTAGACTGCATCATTTTTTTAAAAAAAATTCCAAAGCAGGAAATTGAGATGGGAAGGCGGGTACAAGGGTGGGAAAAATGTTGCAAAGACTGTCATGCTTTTCTCCCTCCACACAGGCTTGCCCCTGGTTGGTCCGTGATGTGAAGCATGACAAGGTGTGGCAAATACAGTTTTGGTGATTTCCCTCATCATGAGGTAAATCTTGCTGCCGATGTCATGCGTAAAGGTAAAGGTAAAGGTATCCCCTGTGCAAGCACCGGGTCATGTCTGACCCTTGGGGTGACGCCCTCCAGCGTTTTCATGGCAGACTCAATACGGGGTGGTTTGCCAGTGCCTTCCCCAGTCATTACCGTTTACCCCCCAGCATGCTGGGTACTCATTTTACCGACCTCCGAAGGATGGAAGGCTGAGTCAACCTTGAGCCGGCTGCTGGGATTGAACTCCCAGCCTCACAGGCAGAGCTTTCATACTGTATGTCTACTGCCTTACCACTCTGCGCCACAAGAGGCTCTTGTCATGCATAAGCAGCACTAAAATCTTCCGGCAACGAGCGCCTGTCCAGGAGCAAATTCCTCGTGTGGAATTGCTGCAGGTGTAGACAATCATGGGGAAGTTCCAGATCCCAATAATATTCCCCTCCACAATTCTATAAGCCCCTGGGGCTTGTAAAGGTCAATTTCTCAATCCGTTTTTTTCTTGAACTGAATGTTTTCCAAATTCCTTCTCTCCTAGAGCACATTCATTAAACCTCAAACTATTTGGATGTATTCTTGTTCTTTCAGTTAGTTAACAAAATCTTGTTTTTCTACATACATTGGGATACCCTGACTATGTAGAAATTCCTTGTTAATCTGTGGGTGGCCTGATTTTTAGGCTTCTGTGATGGATGGCCCCAAGCCATTTCACTATTAGATATTGACATGGCTCTGGACTAGACATTTCTGCGGTTGCAAAGATTTCCACCTATGGAGTATAATTTCCCTGCCTCTTCCACTCCTGCAGCAGCCTCAATTTAGGATGGGGAAATGGCACTTCATGAGTGAAAATCTTTGTGCCTGTGAAAAAGTTAGTTTGGATCCTTCTATGGTCCTAGTTGGAAGGGGTGAAATGAACCCTTCTCTTTTCCTCTCCTCTCCTCCCTCTCATTTTGCAGAAAAAAACATGCCATTGATGGACTTTCAGAAGGAGGATCCAGGAGACAGATAAAACGATAGAAGGACAAATGTTTTCTTTCTTTCATTGTTTGCAAATAATTTACACTGCTTTGCAGAAAATGCACATTGCCTTGTGTTTAAATTATCTGTTTCATCATGTCCTGCAACATGCAGCAAGGAAGAAGCAAGGCAGAGATTATCTTCTACGACCATCTGATTTACATTGCATATTGTGATTGAGATAAGTACATGAATATATGATGAATGTAAATATTCCACCCTATAAACAAAGTACTTGATGGTACTATGTCTGATTGTAATAGTAAAATTTCACAAACAAAAAAGTGGAATCTTACTTCATGATAACTCCACATTCAAAACTTAGCGCTGTGTCATGTTTGGAGGTGAGAACCTTCTTAGGAATGTGTGAACCTCAACATCTCTGAAATGTGTAAACCACCCACACTGTTTTTTTGCTGCGATAATTAAGTACAGGATTGGTCAATTGAATCAGGATGAAAACATTCATTCACATTAAAAAATATGTGACTTTTAACTTGTTTTTGCTTCTTTGAATTTTCTATTTCTAGTTGCACCAAGGTGGTGAATTAGGAGCCAAAGAGAAGCTCCAAGGACAACTGTTTGCCCCCGTCTGTAAACCATATAAAACCCAAACTGACTGCTCAACCACTACCTGATTGGCCCTCATCCAGGAATGGCACACCCAGGTAGTTTAGACCCAATCAGGAGGTAGTCCTCAGCCTGGAAGGGCTTAATAAGGAATCAGCTCTTCACCTCCAACTCCCTGCTGGTTTCAGAAGTTTGCTGGGTGGAAGAGGAGCCAGCTGCCAGTAAGTCGCTGTGGCCTCTTTCAACTCAGAGAACATGGGGGGAGCTTGACTTCTGTGGGTGGGGGCTGCAGGAGGCCCAGAAACACCCCCCTGCTGGCCATCTCGGACCTAGGGTGCCTAGGAAAAGCCTCTGACATGTGAATAAGTCATATGAGTTTTACAATTTTCAGTCTGAAAAGGAAGGAATGCTTTGGGGGTAGCCATCACAGGCAATCGCAGCAGGGGAAATAATACTAATGTGGGTGGGACTGGGAAGATGCATACTTTGCCTTTTCATATGGATACCACCTTGGTCTTGAACTTTTCCAAGACCATCGTATCAAAGCAAATTTGGGACCAATGGCATGGAAGATTGGGGAAGTGTAAACAGGGCACAGAAGCACCATGAGAAAATGGGGACATGTGGACATGGGAGGGACACTGTTTCCCAGTAGCACCTTCCCAGTAGCACCTTCCCAGCAGAAGAGTTGTTTTTATACCCTGCTTTTCACTGTCCAAAGGAGTCTCATAGTGGCTTATAATAGTCTTCCTTTCCTCATCCTTCCAGGTGAAGCTGAGAGAGCTTTGAGAGAAACCACTCTGTGACAGGACTATGACTAGCCCCTGGTCGCCCAGCATGTGGAGGAGCAGGGAATGAAATCCAGCTCACACATTAGAAGCTGCTGCTTTTAACCACTAAAACAAGATGTGCAAATTATCATTGCCTGGAAGAGATGTAGCTAAAGCACAAGCAAAAGAAGCTGTACCAAGAGTCTTTTTTGACTTGCTCATTGACTGTTAGGGAATTATTTTTCTTTAAATTTGGACCTTCTGGCCAATGGCTTCTCAGAGCAATCCAAGGAAGGAGATACTCAGGTATTTTGTACATGAAAAGATCTCAAAACTAGTAAGCAAGGTGAGTACTTGCATTGGAGACCGCATTGGAAGATTTTGCAGGCTTAATCATTTGCCTTGAAAACTCTCTGAGGCCAGAAGAAGAAGAGTTGGCTCTTATATGCCACTTTTCTCTACCCGAAGGAGTCCCAAAGCGGCTTATAATCTCCTTCCCTTCCTCTCCCCACAACAGGCATCCTGTGAGGCAGTTTAGGCTGAGAGAGCCCTGATATTATTGCTCGGTCAGAACAGCCTTATCAGTGCTGTGGTGAGCCCAGGGTCACCCAGCTGGTTGCATGCAGAGGAAGGGAATCAAACCCTGCTTGCCAGATTAGAAGCCACTATTCTTAACCACTACACCAAGCTGGCTCTCTGCAACTTGATGGCACTTTGCACATACAGACCACCCAAACTCCAGCATATCTAAGGACAGGAATGATGCAAACTTTGCAATCACAACAAAAGGCAATCAACCAATGATTTTCTTGCCATTCCAAAGGAGCAGCATATTTAGTAGTTTTTCATCTGCTCACTAGTGGTTGGCTGGGCTGCTGTCACATGCTCACCATTTACTGATTTGCCTGGATTATGTCATCATAAGTAGGTCATGGAGCCTTTCAAAATCAACTCTATAAGAGGACTGCTTTTGTACCTGTGCAGTCAGAAGCAACTATCAGTCGGTTGCATTAATGATGCTTACGCACACTCGGAGAAAATCAGATCAAACTACAGAAACCTGGTTGTCGTGAGGCCCATTATGCACGGCCGCCGAATCGGCGATTTCGGGTCACATAGAAAACATGGAGGGGGAAGACGCGAAGCACACTGGTTATGCACGGGATGGGGCACGACAGCGGCAAAACCCAGAGTAACCGATTATGCACACGGCGATCCGGGCCCCGCTTCTGGTTGTGCCCTGGTCACCCGGAAGCTGCACTTTCTTCCGTGTTTCGCTAACGCGGCTTTTTCGGCGGCATGCACCGAAGCTGCGGCCAGTTGCAGCCGGCTCCGTGCGTTATCCGTGATTTTAGTCACCGCCATTCCACCCCAAATGTGCGTTATTCCCCCCGTGCATAATGGGTCTATGAGAGGGCAAAAAGTCAAGCAGGAAGGCAAAAGGGGCAAAGATGGAACATTGGCATGGAGAGTCATACATCTTCTCCTACCCCTTTGATCCCAGGAGGAGCAAAACAGCCAAGGTAGTTGAGATTTTTCCTGATAGGTGCTTTGGAAGGGGAATTAAGTTAGCCAACATGCATAAAGTATCTGTAATCTGCATCTGAAGATCAAGGAACCAGCCAGGCAAAATCAACAAAGCCAGAGTTAAATGCCTTTTTAAAAAACAATGAAAATACATAACATGATGATGGCTGGGTACCACAATGTGAAAGGTATGTGCACAGAAATTTTTGATCCCATTTCAGTGTTGAAACAAACCCAAAACCAAATTAAAAAATTTAAGCATCTAGGGTCCTGCTTGCAGTCCACAAACAAATTCAGTCCAGACCAAGAGTTTATTTAGAATCCATGGAGTAACAGATCTTGAATGCCATTCATTATTGCAGTGGTGGCATTTGCAGTGGCCAATCCCCCTCTTCAAAATCTGGACAGCCTTTTCACCTCCCCTCCTGGGGCAACAAATCTTGACTGAGAGCATTTTGATTCTATTGCAATGATTCAGTTTCTGTTTTTTGTCTGTTTAGTCATAATACCTTCATTAAAAAGCACACACACTTCGCAATCTGTATTTGAGAATGCAAGCATCCTACAGGATAGACTAGTCCTTCCCCCACTCTTTTAAAAGAAGAGTTCATTAATTAAAGAATCTCATTGGTTCAACTTTCTTCTGCCTTCCCCTCTGTAATTGTACTGTCCCTCCTGTCACACCATGGTTTATTTTATTTCAGTTTTTCAGGGTGCCTGAGCAGTCAGGAAGACCAGTGCAAAATGAGGACCTGTCAAAAGATGCAGTGTGGCGTCATTGCGCAGCTGATGGCAAAGAGCCAGGTCTGTCAACACATGGCTTTGTACTATCCAGGGGAGAGAATTTGATTCTTCAGCAGTGTCTAATCAGTTTAAAGCAAATCTGGAAGATGTTACTCAAAGGCTAGATGAGTTCCAGGCCACGGCAGCTTCGACATACAAAAGGAGTGAGGGATTTAGTTTGAGAAGTAAATGGAAGATGTGGAGACAACACTTGACAGCTTCAACATGATTACAGCTGTGAATAACAAGGCGTGTACTACTGTTCTAGGAAAATCAGATTATGGTTACCTGGCAGAAGATGCTCACAGATACCTGGCTGTGTGCAAACTGGGCTTGGTTTCCAGGCTCCTAATATGGACTATGTTGCTTTCTGGTGTATCAGACAGCAAATTTTAGCGGCAGAGGACTGCAAAGAAAACAATGGTAGAAGTGACTTCAAAGACAATATTGAAGGATAAAGTACTGGTATATAAACAAGTTCCAGTCCTCCTCAAGCATATCATAATCTCCAGTTGCCTCGTTTTCCTTTTGTAGTGGTTTAATATTCAGGAATGCTAGTGCATAGATTGCTCTTAGGGAAATCCACACTGATTGCACTTTAAGGGAAACACATGCGGTGTCATACTCCTGCATTTCCATGGCTGGCAGGATCAGGCGGTATGTCGAAAATAAACAGTACTAAAACTGTTTTCCTGCTACGTGGCCAAAGATGCCATGCATCACTCGTATCTTGGGCAGTTGCTGGTGAACTGAAGGGAATGGGAAAGACCCTGAGAAAGGTTGTGCTTGGAGGATTTATTTCGTGACGCCTTCTAGTTCTGTTCCGTGTAAACTGGCCCCTCTGGAAACTCCTCTTGGTAGCATGTCTGCAGAAGGCCAGCTACCTTGAGCTGAGTTTGGGCTCCGCTAAGTCAGGAGTTTTTTGCATTTTTCACATTAAAAGCTGGGCTTCAACGAGGCAGAACTTAAAATATGCAAGCAATATAAGAAATCATGTTTTTGGAACACAGATGATAGGAAGCAGCTCACCAGCTTGGTGCCTCAGATTCCTTTGGGAACCCTTAAAAGGATATGTCTGGAGAAGCTCAAAGGCCTTCACTGAAAGAGCTGCAACTGTGAGGAGTTTCCCCAGTCAGAGGTTTCGTGGACTCCTTCAAGGCCTGCACAGCTCCAGCTTTACAGACCAAAGAGTTTCTTCCAGCAGGTTATGTCTATCACTTTTTATGTATTCCTACCTCTGAGCAACTCAGCATTGCTCTCCATTCCCCAGTTTGTCCTCACAACAACTAATCTGTAAGTTAGATTCGACTGATAGCTTGTGGCAGGCTGTGGAGGGGGTAGAAGAACGTAGGCAGCAGATACTCACTAGATGCAATGCTGTCCTTTCACCGCTTCTTTTTTTGGATTTATCAAAGTCCACACAGGCTTGCTCACAAGTGTAGTTCCTAATATCTGCCTGCTTCTTTCAGAGGCCCAGGGGGCTGAATTGTGCCTCTACGTTGGCAATTCTATAATGCCTGTCTTGGTTTAGCAGCCTTATTTAGCCCCAGTTTCCAGGTCCTACTTCAGGTTTTTCTTCTTTACTCCTTTGTGTATTTATTTATTCATTTAATATATATATATATATATCACCCCACACTATAACATCTCAGGGTGGTGTACATGGAACAAGAGTGTACACCGAAACTATTTTTAAGAGTGAGAACAAATCATAACCATCCTAAAAGCAGTCAACAACAATCATAACTTAGAAGCATTGTTTATTTAGGTAATGGCAGCAATTAAGAGAGAAGACCATGAGCTTGGGGACATATGAAACTGTAGAATTGCCTGGCACGGATGGGTCCAGGCCCCATGTTGCTGGCCTTCAACCAAAGGCCTGGCTCCCTAAAGAACTGTTTAAGCTCTGATAGGGCCTTGATTTAGTTGGGGAGCTCATTGGAAACTCACTCTCAGCCTGCCTCAGTCAGCTTGCCTTCCTCACTTGTCTAGTCTCTCTGACATCCCATATTTTATCCTTTGCCAAGCCTAGCACCACCCCTCCTTTCTCTGACCCTTGGTCATCTTTTAACCCCTTCCTTGCCTTATCCCTTCCCAGCTGGGTTTGAATAACATGAGCTAGAGGCCACTGCTGTCCACCATGTCCCAGCTAATGCCTCGAGCTGGCAGACTTCCTACCTCAACTTCAATGCTCAACTGCTGTCTACTGGTAAGGACAGTGTACTGCAGGTAGCACGCCCCTCATCCCTACTATCAGGCTATCACTGCCTTCTCATGAGCTACCCCACCCTGCTCTGGAGCAGCTGCTGCCTTGAGGTCAGTAAGTGAGGCCTTCTTTGACCCAACTCCACTGCTGCTTTTGTGCCACATGGCCCAGGCTTACCCAGTATGTTTCATAGCAGAGTGTGGAGTCAGGTTTTCCACATTCTGGTCTAATTATACCACCACCCCCCCCCCCCCCCCGTCCTTTTCAGCCAAGGAAGGAGACCTTCTTCAAGCATACTCCATTTCGGGCTTGCTTATTAGGATCTCCAGGGGCTCACATGACATTTAATACCTGTTGTTGATGATTATCGGTTCTGCACACACATTGCATAGTGCGCGTTCAATGTCTTTTTTGCAGTGAGGGTATTCCTGAGTGAAACAGGGTAATCTACTTCTAAAGTGCATTAAAAGGGCATTATCATGTGCAGAATGGTCTAAGGATGTCTCGAAACTAGAGGGGTGGATGGGTAAAATAATAATGAAGTAAAAGGTTTTAAGCCTGTTATTTGCTTCACATGTGCCCTGCTGCCCACCAATGCCAAAGTGGCTCTCTGCAGCAGAGTGCATTCTTGTAGCTCAAAATACAAGGAAGACCAGAGTCATTCAGTGAGCAGAAAGTGCATAGTGTGAATCTTGAAAATGTTCAAAACTATTGGCTCCTGAACAACTGGCATTCCCTGTTAATCATGACAGTAATAAAATCTGTATTCTTAGTAAGCATTGTCTCAGCCAATGCCTGTCAATATTACCAAAACAACTTCTTTGAGAGTACTGTTTGAAAGTTGCATAATGCTTTTGTTTTCCAAAATCATACTTTTTTGACCTGTGGCACTGAAGACATCTCTTACTTTCCTGCCCATCTGTTTTCAGGTTTATTGCCACGTCTTCCAGAGTTGGCACTAAATATCTACGTTGTTAGATCCACAGGGGAAACATGGGGCACAAGGCCATTTAACAGGGTTTGTGGAACTTTCTTCTGGCTATTCCACTCATTGCAGGAAAATCTAGACTCAAATACCTGTAAACATTTTTGTATTTAGTTGATTTCTGTATTTAATTTGTTTCTGGAAGCAATTAAAAGTGCATTTTTCCTTTAAATGACAAACCCCTAAGTGGCAGGGAACCAAGTTATCTGAAAAATAATTTCCCCTATATGAAGCTTTTTTTTTTTTTTTTGCTAATTTATCACCTGTGGCTTGGCTCGAAGTATACTACCTTCCGAGAATAGGTGGGTGGCAGTGAATGACAAGAACAAAGCATTTTTTGTGATGGTATGGAAAATATTTCGTCTATACTGTGCCATCTTTTAGGTAGTAGGTTAAATCTGTTCTGTGTACTCAAGTTCTTGGCAGGATATAAAATATGTACAAATGTGTAATATTTTTATCTGCAACTTATTATGTTTTGTCCTACCTAGGGTTCATCTAATTAAGTTTGTTTTCCACAATACAGTCATAGTTTGTTTGTTTTTAAATTGTGTTCAGCTGCACTGGAAACTAATGGGTAGAAAGAAAGGAGAGAAACTTTAAAAATAAATAAAATGCTTTAGAAGAGATTATATGGCACAGTTAAGGGTTCTTCTGTTTTCCATATTTGTATTTCTCAAAAGATTAATATAAATAACATTTCATTTTTAAATGCAAGATCATAACTATCAATTTAAAAAAGAGTCTGCAATGTTATTGTAGGAATTACTTGATTCCTTTATTCCCAAAATGGTAATACCATCTATTGGGACCAACCAAAATATCATAAAATATTAAATGGTCCAAAATGCTTTGTCAGGCTGGATGTCAGGGCGGGGAGAGGAGGGGAAGGGTAAAAGCCCTAAACAGTCTGGGACTAACGTTCCTGTGGGATCACCTTTTTCCTTATAATCCCCCAATAGTGGTACAATTTTCAGATCAGGATCTGCTCAGGGTCCTTGGCCCAAGAGAAGTAAAACTGGCCTCGACCAGGGCCAGGGCTTGTCTGGTAAAACAAGTTCCTGAGGGAAACCAAGGCCCTGGGGACCTCAAACAGTTCCACCAGGTGGCCCACAATAACACATATTGAACAGCTGTCCTCACTGCTAGGAGAAAATCATAGAAGCATAGAATCATAGAGTTGGAAGGGGCCATACAGGCCATCTAGTCCAACACAGGTTCAGCCCAAAGCATCCTAAAGCATCCAAGAAAAGTGTGTATCCAACCTTTGCTTGAAGACTGCCAGTGAGGGGGAAGCTCACCACCTCCTTAGGCAGCTTATTCCACTGCTGAACTACTCTGACTGTGAATTTTTTTCCCCTGATAGCTAGCCTATATCATTGTACTTGTAGTTAAAACCCATTACTGTGTGTCCTTTCCTCTGCAGCCAACAGAAACAGCATCCTTCCCTCCTCCAAGTGACAACCTTTCAAATACTTAAAGAGGGCTATCATGTTCCCTCTCAACCTCCTTTTCTCCAGGCGGATGTTTCCCAAGTGCCTCAACCTATCTTCATAGGGCTTGGTCCCTTGGCCCCAGATCATCCTCGTCGCTCTCCTCTGTACCCTTTCAATTTTATCTACGTCCTTCTTGAAGTGAGGCCTCCAGAACTGCACACAGTACTCAGGTGTGGTCTGACCAGTGCCGTATACAATGGGACTATGACATCTTGTTCTATCTTGTGATTTTGATGTGATGCCCCTGTTGATACAGCCCAAAATGGCATTTGCCTTTTTTACCGCTGCATCACACTGCCTGCTCATGTTTAGTTTATGATCCACAAGTACCACAAGGTCTCATTCACACACAGTGTTACCTAGAATGGAGAAATTAGAAGTCTGGCTTCCTTCTAGAGTACTCGCCTATCTGAGTATTTTAGAAGGGTTGACTATGTATGTCAATTGTTTTAAATTTTTACATTGTATGTTGATTTTACTGATGTCACCCACCCTGAACATTCGGCAGGGCAGGCTACAAATAAAAATGTATCATTATTATAATAATTGTCCTGACAGTCTGACTCTCAGAGGGTGTGTGGGACACAAACCTACTTTGGAGAGACTTTGTCAGGGCCCCCTCCCTCCCACCCATCCAAACACACATACACATACATACATAGACTCTCCCCCCCAGTTTCCCCGTTATATGTTGATTTCCCAACCTCCTCCCTGCTTGCTCTCCCCTCCCTCACTCTCAAGCACACAGAGACTCACTCCCCTTCCCCCCTCCTGTTTCCCCCTTTACCTAGTGGTTTCCCAATCTCCTTCCCTCCATCTAGATCATCTATGATCTAGATGAGGGGGTGGAGGGACTACTCATCAAGTTTGCAGATGACACCAAATTGGGAGGACTGGCAAATACTCCAGAAGTTAGAGACAGAGTTCAACGAGATCTGAACACAATGGAAAAATGGGCAAATGAGAACAAGATGCAATTTAATAAAGATAAGTCTAATGTTCTGCATCTGGGTCAGAAAAATGAAAAGCATGCCTACTGGATGGGGGATACGCTTCTAGGTAACACTGTGTGTGAACGAGACCTTGGGGTACTTGTGGATTGTAAACTAAACATGAGCAAGCAGTGTGATGCAGCAGTAAAAAAGGCGAATACCATTTTGGGCTGTATCAACAGGGGCATCACATCAAAATCACAAGATGTCATAGTCCCATTGTATACGGCAGTGGTCCCCAACCTTTCCGAGGCTGGGGACTGGCAGGGCATTGGGCCGCGCCCGCACGGACCGGCCGCCCCTGCGGGCCATGGCCGCACATCGGGCCGCGCCCGCGCATCGGGCCGCGCCCGCGCATCGGGCCACGCCCGCGCATCGGGCCGCGCATCGGGCCGCGCATGCGCGATGAGCGGCCCGGCCCTGATTCCCTCTCCCCGCCCTCCTGCAGTAAGAAGCTTTCCAGGCTGCAAGCTTGCGGCCTGGGAAGTTTTTTACTGTGGCGGGGAGAGGGAGCCGCGGCCTGGCGCCATGGCCTTCGTGGCCCCCCACCGGGCCGCGACCCGCAGGTTGGGGACCACTGGTATACGGCACTGGTCAGACCACACCTGGAGTACTGGGTGCAGTTCTGGAGGCTTCACTTCAAGAAGGACGTCGATAAAATTGAAAGGGTACAGAGGAGAGTGACGAAGATGATCTGGGGCCAAGGGACCAAGCCCTATGAAGATAGGTTGAGGGACTTGGGAATGTTCAGCCTGGAGAAAAGGAGGTTGAGAGGGGACATGATAGCCCTCTTTAAGTATTTGAAAGGTTGTCACTTGGAGGAGGGCAGGATGCTGTTTCCGTTGGCTGCAGAGGGAAGGACACGCAGTAACGGGTTTAAATTACAAGTACAACAATATACGCTAGATATCAGGGAAAAAAATTTCACAGTCAGAGTAGTTCAGCAGTGGCTGCCTAAGAAGGTGGTGAGCTCCCCCTCACTGGAAGTCTTCAAGCAAAGGTTGGATACACACTTTTCTTGGATGCTTTAGGATGCTTAGGGCTGATCCTGCGTAGAGCAGGGGATTGGACTAGATGGCCTGCATGGCCCCTTCCAACTCTACGTCTCTATGATTCAAGCAAGCAAACACGTGCACACACATACTCACTCCTTTCTCCCCTGCTTCTCTGCTGCTGCCTTAACCCCCACTGGTCACGCACGCATGAATATGCATATGCATGAATATGCGCATGTGTGAATGCGCATGTGTAAGTGCACACATGCATGCATGAGTAAACACATGCAAGAGAGTATGCACACACTTGCTTCCCTTCCCCCCTACCCCCTCCTGTTTACCTGTTCCTCCACCACTGCCTCAGCCCCAGAGGCTATCATGGCTGCTGTTAAGGCCTCAGGGCCAGGGCAGCTGCTGCAAACATCTTGGGGGTGAGGCCGCCACTGCCTCAGCCCCTACAGGTCTTGCAGAGGCTGCCTAGGTTCCAGGGCTGGTGCAGCCAATGGCTGGGCCCTCCATCTTCTGGTGTGCTTTGTTAGGCGGGACAACAGATGTCGCATTTGTCTACATTTCCGTTTGACAAGGTGCGCCAGAAGATGTGTCCCACATCAAAAATGTATATTTATTACCAGGCAAAAACCACACATATGGAAAGTGCATTGACATTTTCACTAAAGGTGTACATGACAAAATTCTTGAAACAAAGTTATACCTGGAAATTTCTGGTTCAGGTCAGTAAGTACAAAAATGATGGAGAAGAAGAGTTGGTTTTTATACTTTACTTTTTACTGCATTAAGGAGTCTCAAAGTAGCTTACAATTGCCTTCCCTTCCTATCTCCACAACAGACAACTTGTGAGGTAGGTGAGGCTGAGAGAGCTCTGACAGGACTGCTCAGTCAAAACAGCAGTATCAGAGCTGTGATGAACTCAAGGTCACCCAGCTGTTCACATGTGGAGGAATGGAGAATCAAACCCAGCTCACCAGGTTAGAAGCCACCACTCTTAACCACTACCCCACCAGATCAGAGACTGCTGGTATAACAAATAACCCTTCCTCAAAACAATTCATTGCTTTTCCAAGTACTGGTTCATACAAGCAATGCAGCATGCACCTTATTACTTTTATTTATTTATTTGTTTGTTTGTTTATTCAATTTATATACCATCCTCCTGGCAAGCCGACTCAGGGTGGCATACTTGATTCTACTCATTTCCTGAATGGCATTCTTCCCTTTCAATCAGATCCTTCACTCCCTCATTTGTGGGGGTAGAGCCAATTTGCCCTCTACAATTAGGGTAGATGAGCGGCACCTTGTTCAAGGGCCCATACATTCAAGGGCCCACAGATTCCTTAGTCCAATTCACTTGAAACTTGGATGGCCTTAAGAGGATAAGCAGTCATCACTCCACTGAAATTTTGGTAACATTTTGTTAAAAAACAAACACTCTAGCTCTCCTGAAATTCCTCCATAGGCAATAATAGTAAATGGCCACTCAGTCTCCAGCCTCCTTTCTAGAGGTGGAGATCCCGCCCCCCTGACAATACAATGCTTGAGAGCACCATGCTCATGGTCCCATGAGTTGGAATCCTTGGACCAATTGCTTTGAAACTGGGGGATGGTCTTGAGTGGACATGTAGCCCTCCCTCCCCTGAAATGTTGGTGTCATTTTATTGAAAACAGACATTCCAGCCCTGTAATCTACAATAAGAAATAATGGGAAAGCTGCCAATCTCCTTTCTCACTTTGTGAAACAAGCAGACCAAAACAATAACATATGTCAAGGGCAGTGTTTTCAGCAGAAAGGTTAAACTATATTATCAGTCTCTCACTCATTCCACACACATTGGATAATGCACATTCAACGAGCTTTTGCGGCTTCTAAAGTACATCAAAAGTTTATTATCTTACGCAGAGGTAGTCAAACTGCGGCCCTCCAGATGTCCATGGACTACAATTCCCATGAGCCCCTGCTTCGAACACTGACTGCAGGGCTGCAGTTTGACTACTCCTGTCTTACTTCAAGAGTAGGAAAATGAAACTAATGCAGAACACCACTGATTTTCACCACAGCATCTTTCATGGCTAAAGAAGCAAGCAACTTCCACCCTTCAGAAAAAGACTTGTCTCTTAAGTTGTTAGAACCACTGCAATAAAAATATCAAGGACTGCTATGAACAAGATTATTGTCCCTTCTCGCATGTAGTAACTTTAGACAATGGCTGATCTGTGATACCTTCTGTGGATTAGTGTATTAAAGCGTAAGGACTAATAAAAAGCATACAATCATAATTAGACATTATTAATAACTTGCCATGAGTGAAGCATTCGATTCACATTTTTGTCAGGCTGTCTTCTACCAGTTCTGCAAAAATATGTTGGAAATAGTGCTCTTCCCCCCCCCCCCTTCCTCCTCCCTAGAACACGGAGAGAACTCTTTTGTCCTTATTAGCAGGCCTTTTGGTTACTGTGGTAATACATTTTCCCAGAATAGTTCTCACACTAAAAAGACATGATTATGGGTGCTCTGAATATGAGAGGGAGAAATAACCTATACATCTTAAAAAAAAAACACCTACACATTTATTAATAAATACAGTTGCATACTTCTAAAATATCTTGCTGGAAACAAGCTGAATTATTCATGCATTGAATTGTGCAGCATTACAACACCTGTTTTCAATCATGCATAATGTAAAATCACTCATTACCTCACAAGAGCCTCTACATCTCCAGCAATCAAATGGCATTGAATCAGCAAAACAGGTGCCTGGCAGGTGGATCCAAACAGATGTTTGGAGCGTGCATGTCTTTTCGTGTACAGGTGTGATGATCTTGTTTTCAGAAGCATAATTGCTATTTAAGTAGGTAATGTTTAATTCTTACACGCTTTAATATTTATTTTTGCTTCTTCGGTTCCTTTTCTTTCCACTTTTCAAACTGTGTCGGCTTGAAGCGAGCTCTGGCAACATGTAAAAGCCTCGGATGATCTGTTGGCTTGAGGACATGTGGCTTCTTCCTTGGGTTTGCATCGCAGAGATTCTGTCTCAGAGCACGTCTCCTCTTCTTGAAATGCACCTTCTTGCAGGAACGTATGTTTGTCACACACAGATTATGGACAGAAAGATGTATTTTCCATCTAAGCCTGGATATATATTATTTCTTATGCAACTGTGCCTCTGTGGGAAAGCTTTTTGACTAATTCCCACAAGAGAACTTACATGACAAATATCATGTATATTTTATATGGAAAAAAGATCTGTGAACAAGATTTTGCATTCAGAGCTCGTTCTAACATTTTAAATTGATCTCCAATTCTATGGGAATCATCTTCAGGCAACTGCACAGAGGCTGGCTCAGAAAAAAGCAGGGTCCGTGTGGTCAAGTTAAAAAGTGATCCGCATGAACAGCTGAGCAAACGTCATGTATAACAGGGGATAAATACAGTTTTATTGGGGGAGGTAGCAAAGCTCCTAAAAAAGGAGGTAAACCTATGCACTAGGAAATAAAGTGCTTGGAGGGATTGGTCATTTTTACTCCATGCAGTTTTGTTCATTTCAAGAGGTATGTGCATGTCCTAAACTTCAGTTCCTAAGAGTTATGCAGCCTCTCAATTCATCCCAGAGAGCCAAGTACAGGGAAGCAACCTAACTGAGCTTGAACAGAGCCGAGCTGGCTGCCCTTGACCCGAGGCAAACCTACATGGCCATTAGCTTATCCATGATTGTACCCCATGGTGGACACCCCACACTTCGGAGATTAGAGATGCAGCCCATTCCACACAAGTTGGATAATGCACTTTCAAGGTCCTTTTGCAGCTGGATTTTCCTGTGCAATATAGGAAAACCTACTTCTAAAGTGCATTGAAAGTCAATTGAAAGTGTTCTATCCAATGTGTGTGAAATGGGCCACAGTTTTCAAGTACATTACAGTCACCTTTGAGGAAATCAGTATGAGAATGCTGCATATCCATGTTTGCACATACAGATTTTTGAATGCGGATTGATCCACACGTTTCTCCCAGTTGTTTCTGAACGCAAGGAAAGCTGTCTTCTTGAACTTTTGAGTTTTAGCCATTGCATTGGCTAGGCTGCTGAACAGGAACATTCAAATAGTACAAGTAAGACAAGAAGAAGAGGAGGAGGAGGAAGAGGTGGTGGTGGTTCTTATATCCAACTTTTCTTTACCAGAAGGAGTCTCAAAGCAGCTTACAATTGCTTTTCCTTCCTCTCCCTACAACAGACATCCTGTGAGGTAGGTAAGGTTGAGAGAGCCCTGATCTTATTGCTCTGTGAGAACAGCTCTATCGGGGCTGTGATGAGCCCAAGGTCACCCAGCTCGCTGTATGTGGAGGAACAGGGAATCAAACACAGCTATTCAGAGTAGAGGTTGCCACTCTTAGCCCACCACTCTTAACCAGTACACCAAGCTCGTTCCAAGCAATAGCAAAAGTATGCATCCTGTTTAAAAGATATAGTTGAAACACATGAACTTGTACAGTTTTACTAGGCCTAGTAAGAGTGTAAAAATAGACCTGTTAGGCTGGGAGAATGGTTCATTTAATCCAGCCACTGATCGACCTATGATACACAAATCTTTCTAATCATCATTTAAAGCCATCTAGGAGCTAAAATGAATGGAAACATGTTGCTGTTCCATGAGATGCATCACACTCCTTCATCCCCAGTAATAACTTGTAACCCACTTACCAAAGGGTATGAAAAAGCTTACTCAGAGAGGGAAAAGGGAATTGCTAGGAGAAGAGGAACAACCTGAAGTAGAGTGAGAAGTTAAAATGGCCTTGGAACAAACCAAACCAAGTGGCCCCTGCAGCACTGAAAGGCGGCATTGCCTTCAACACCATCAGTCATGGGAATTATCTTACTCATTGCTTTTCCCCACAAACTACTAAAAGAATCATAGAGGCAATTGTCAAGGTCTCATTGATTATCATTGTCATAGAATCTGATCCAAGTGGCCACTGGCAGAGTTCCAGGCATTAGCTCTGGTGGCTTCTGCTCAAGGTGCACACCTTTTGGTAGTTGGGACAAAATGCAGATGTTGCTTACAGTTGGCCTATCAGACAAATATGCCAATATTCCCATTCATATTCTATCTCAGTCAAAGGCTCAACAAACAGTGCTGGCAGTCAATGAATACAATCCTTCTCCCCACCTGCTCTGTATGAGGACAACAGAAAGGCTATGTTTGCTCTCAGTGATATTGAGGCTACATGGAATAAATATGTCATCACGTTATTTCCTTTATTTTCTTGAAGGGGGGGGGGGGAGGCTATGTCTCAGTCCCATTGGAGACAGATTTTTTTGAAGAGATCAGATAGAGGGAAATACATGTTTCTGACCCTACATGTGTAGAAGACACTTTGTACATTATGGGCCTGAAGTTTAGTGATCATAGCACTGAGGCACATTACTGGCAGTTACTAGGGATACTTCGATAGGGTTTTTTTAAAAAAAGATTTTAATACAAATAAAAGAAGAAACATGAAAAGGCAATAAAAGAATGAGGAAAAAAAGAAAAAGAACAAAACAGACATAACTTCAATATAATAAATTTTAAGTTTCCAGTCAACCAGATCATAAACTATTTTATGATTCAAAGTTATCATTTTATACCAAAATTGCTTCTTTGAATTACAATTAAAATTATGTCCACATGTTTTAATCTCTTAAACTACAAATAATCCAATATTTTTTCTCTTTCCTGCAAGCAGTCAATAAAGGGTTTCCAACTCGCTCTATGGAGACCTACTCTTGTCCTTGACTTGGAAAATGCAGCTGGTGCAAAATGCAGTTACTAACATCCTCACAGGTACATCTTGAAAGGTCCATATGCAGCCTGTGCCGAGGCAGCTGCATTGGTTGCCAGTTGTGGCCCGGATCAGGTTCAAGTTTCTGGTAATGACCTTCAAGGCCATCTCCGGTCAGGGCCCCACTTAAATGAGGGACTGCTTGCCTGCTTATGCCCCTTACAGGGTTTTTTTTTTTGGTCCTGGCCCTGACATGATGAAATGAGTTCCCAGGGGATCTGTAGGCCTGATGGAGCTCTTGAAGTTCCACAGGACCTGCAAGATGGAGCTCTTCTACCAGGTCTTTGATTGAGGCCAGGGCTGTCAAGATCAGGGCTCCCCTGTGATCTAATAAGATCGGTGAAGCTCCCTCTTAAACTCCCCCAAGGTGTTATATGTCTGTGTGAGCTGGATAGGGGGTTAGCTGCTGCTGGCTTGGACAGTTGCTGTTTTATGTGTAAGGGCTTTTATGGTGGATTTTAATGTGGGTTTTACCTTTTAATTTTGTTAGCCACCACAAACCAATCAATGGGAGTGGCGGGATAGAAATTAAATTATGGTTGGTTTGGTTGGTTGGTTGGTTGGTTGGTTGGTTGGTTGGTTGGATGGATGGATGGATCTTTCTAATAGTTGCACATATGAAAAAAATAAACAATGGCAAAAAGATTTATCAAAATTAATTTGGCAAGGGGAAAAGTTTCATATTAAATACAAGATATTACAAAATGCTGAACAAAGTGGAAGTTTAGGCTTACTGGATTTGAAAACATACCTTGCAGCATGTTATTTGGTATAGTGGTTTGGGGGACCATGCCTCCTTAAGACCATGAAAGAATGTGCATCTGCAAATAACATCAATAGCACAGACTTAAAAAAAACACCAAATTGTGATACTTTTTGTTAAATGGACATCTATTCATAATTGCTGACTGACTGAATTGCTCATTGTTTATTTATACTATTGGGTGTCAAGCAGCATGTGGTGATAATAATCCTGTGGGTAAGGCAGGATACAGGATTTCCATTGGACTCTGAGAAAACATCACAGGAGGGGCCAGGAGAGACATGGCCACATACAGCCCATGGGCGAGCGGGCATGGCAACAGGTGTACTAATTTGGCGGTGTAAGGGGCGGGCTCTAGGGCACCTATTTAAGGTGCCATGCACTGGAGCCCAGCCTCTCTGGCATCATGAGCTTCTGAGACAGCATGCCACCCAACCCACCCAGTGTACAGTTTGGTTATGTTTGTTTGTCACAGCTGCAGAATAAAGGGGCATGAGGTTGAGGTTTTTGGTCAGGGACTGGTTTGGATCTGGGGGTAGTGGTTAATATATGCAAATATAAATAAATAAACAGGCTCAAAGTGTAAAAGCTCCCTGTTTGCAACTGATGAACAGTTGGTGAGAAAAACTGGTGGATGTTCAAGCATTCCTAAGTAATACAGCAATGCTAACAAACTGCTAATGGCAAACACGTCTGGAACCCACAGCTGAAATTATCAAGTTCTGAACAATATATATTAGAGGTCATAAACAAAGTTATCATTCTGATATAGTATTTGTCCAATTAAAATTTTCACTAAATATTTCAGGAATTATGACAGAGAGACATGCATACTGGTGTTCTGTTTAAAATACATGTGACACTTCAGTTCAGAAACAATTAAGTATTGTTAATACACCCCACAAAGTATCCATTTTAAACAGGGGAACTGATCTCTGTAGTCTGGAGAAGATGTAATTCCAGGGGATCTCCATGTCCCACCTGAAGACTGGAAATCCCAACTCTCTTCTCAATAGGACCTAACCACACAAGCTTGCACATTTATCTTCTTTTTAAAAAAGAGCTCATCCTTACATCCTCAAAGGGAAGGGAGAGAAGGAGAGGAACCAGCCTTTTTGAAACAAAGCTAATCAACAACATGGACATATATGGTCACACAGACGGCAGACCAGAATCGTGAAAGAAACAAATCTAAAATATATAGTACAGGGAGCATAAATTGGAGTGTTAATCTGTGTTGCATTTTGTTATGCATGTTGAATTTCTTTGATGGATTTGAGTTTTTAGATGGCCATTCTTATGACCATGTTTGCAACACTACATTCTTCACCAGTCACACCAGTGAAATGCTAGCTGAAGGCAGAAGCAAGCAATTTCTTACCTGTGATATCCTGTTGCATGTGAAAGGCTGTTTTCTTTTTTTTTTCTAGATGGGATAATGGTGTTCCTCAATAAATTGATTGGAACGTACAGTTTTAAACTGGACTATGAAAAAAATCAATCCATAGGGCCTTGCCGCTGAATTACGTATGTTATAAGGTATGATAATTATGTTGGTGAAAGCCCTTCTAAGTCCACTGAAGTAAGTGGGTTTACATGGATGCAAATCTGTTTCGAATCATATCAATCATCCATGATAGTAAGGTCCGTGACACGTATGTGTTGCATTATCTACCCATTGCATTCTCAACATGCCACCCACCAGCTCATGTGATTTCATTAAAAGCCTCTGAGTCATGTTTTTTGAATTCACAAGACAAGCAAAACAGTATTTTATGGATGTGAAAGTGCAATTACATGGCCATAGATGCTTGTGGTAAGAACTGACCAATGTATACTCAATGTGCATCATAAAAATTGAGATTCCCTGATGCGCCTGGCCGGTCATGAGAAGTCAGTTGTACACAGTCAGCCTTATTCTTACTTAATTCATAAAATCAATTTTAAAAACAGAAAATTCTCTCACAAATTCACTGTAATTAAAATTTACATCTATTCCTGATGTTTCTTTTTAACTGCTGTACAGAGAAGTTTGCCTCCATGATGGGTTTGTCTACAGCTTAATACAGACCTATCCACAGCTTTCTTGCCTAGCTCTGTGACAGTGGCAAGAGCCTTGCCAATTTATTTAGGTGTCAACAGGAGAAGAATCCACTGCCTCATGCTGAAATAAACATCAGAATAAAACATCGGCTGACAAATGTCAGAGGCTTGGTAATACTGATGTGCATGAAAGCACTAAATCTCCTATTAGATGCCACTGTGTTTACCCGCAAAACATAGTATCACTCATACATGTACGTATAAATAAATTTTGCATCTGAACTCCGAAGTCCTGCACTTTTCCCTGCCCTTGATACTCCTGTCACCCCCACGCACCTCGCCTTTCCTACTTGTCACTGACAGTATCTGCTTGACGAGCAGGCTAGGGCTAGTCCCAGCCATCTCCCCTTTCAGCCTGACAGCTGCATGTCCCAGGTGGTCTGACATTTGAGATCCAGCCTGTGGATAAGATTGAAGGTGTTTTAGGGGAGAAGAAGGCTGTGAATAACACCAAGCCCTCATCCAGATGGAATCATTCACAAGACAACCTGAGATACTCTATTACCATCCATATGTCTTCTGGGTCTCTAAAGGCCATGCTCTATTGATTTATTAGAAATTCTGCTTCTTCTTTTTTTTTGTCCAATTTTTTTGTCCACTTTCCCAAACAGACACATAAGGGTAGGTTACTGTGTTAATGTTCTTTTTGAAGAATATTAGGCTGTACTATTTCATTCAGAACTACTTATAAATCATCTTATTTTTAAGAAATCAACAAGGGACTTTCCCCTGACAAAGTAAATATTTAGAGACCAAGAATCAATAGCTTTTTTGTCATGCTTGAATGTTACTTTTATTGAACCCAAATCTATGTAATAAAAGACTGAGCTTTTGATACGGAAACTTCATGATAAATGACTAAATAGCTTGTGATCATGGGATCCAAGACTGCAAAACTAGGGCTTTTTCCTCTTTCAAAAATAATTTATCTGCTTATATACATCTTTCTTTTCCCCATTAAGTAGATAGAAGAATTAAATGATTATTTTTGGCTCTTAAAACAGTTGTTATTAGTGGGCCTTATTTATAGACAGTTCTTTGAGGCACAATAGTAATGTAGCAAAGTATCCCTGCTTTCATCGAGCTGGTGAATTTAATGAACCTGAAGGTGTGTGTTATTTTAGCACTTGCTGCAGCTCCTGTGAAAACCCAGTGGTGCTAAAATCTGTAAACCTGTCATTGCTTAAGTAATAACCTTGTTAAAAGCATCTTCATTTAACTTATTTTGGCATTTGCAGGAGGCAGGTTTTATTTTATCAGTAAAGGGAATAGGTGTTTCCAACCAAGTTACTTACTGTAAATATAGTTAATTGAAGTTCATGAATTTATTCCTGGGGTTATTGCTTCACTTATTTTGAATTGTTATCTGGAACCAACTTCTTATATTCTATGCAGCTTTTTTAAAGCCCCTAATTACTTTATAATATTTGTGTTGACTCTATTTTGTTTTCTGCTGTAGAAAATGCACCTTTTATCATGAATACCTAATCAGTAAGAACAAATGGTTGGTTCTTACATATTAGCAGGCAGGCAGGCAGGCAGGCAGGCAGGCAGGCAGGCAGGCAAGAAAGAAAGAAAGAAAGAAAGAAAGAAAGAAAGAAAGAAAGAAAGAAAGAAAGAAAGAAAGAAAGAAAGAAAGAAAGAAAGAAAGAAAGAAAAGAATTTCCCCAATTCTTCGGCTGTCTCACCCAGTCACTATTATATACATTTTGGTGAAGCCTAGTCCAGGAAACTGAGGGAAGAGATAAAATCAGCTTCTCATATGTTACATCTGAATTGGCACAGGAGAGGCTTTTGTAAATTTGAAATAAACAATTTTTTTTTAAATTTAACTTAGTGGAGAAAAAGTCAGGTGGAATCAGGGGTAGGATGCATGAGAAGGGATGATAAAACCTGAGGTGACTTTGTAACCACACTATCTCCAGATAATTTGTTGTCAGTAACTGTTTCTGCCATTCAATAATGTCTTTTAAAACTATGAGGAGAAAGTCTTTCTTTTCAGTTTCTGCTTAACACTCAATCATAGGTGTCTGAGTTTCACTGACACTTCAAGTTTAGAAGGTAGGAACATACAAACCAGTCCCCAAATTCTTCTTCATACAGAGACCAGGGATCACTCCTCTCTTAAGAGCTATCTCCCTTTTCACTGGGTAGGGATTACATCTCTTAACAAGAAGCAATTTCCCTTTTGGGCTTGAATGGGGGTCCTCTCTGATCCTCACTCCTTTTGCCTCTTTTCCAATCCACAATCAGTGCTTAACTCTTCTTCAACTGTCAGTTCCCAACTGTCATTTCTTAACTGACTCTCTCCACAGAATTCCCTTTGAACAGCCTATCACTCAAAGATGCTTAGATTCTATGAGGCATTAACTCTTCATAGTCCATCAAACTGGCATTTTCCAAAGATCTAACAATAAGAAATGGGAGTGTCTACTCATTTGTCTAGTTAGGAAAACAAAAACTGGTGTTACTTGTATCAGCACAAACCAACAATTCTGAAACAAAGGTATTATTCTATATTATATTATCACAAAGGGCAGGTCACACTGCATTAATGAATACATTTCACCAGTTAGTGGTTCACACTCTGGAGGTGAGTGTCTATCATTATCCATTATACAGATGATATATGTCAGTGAAAGGATTTTTAATAGATATTGTATTGATTGTATTCAAATTTTCTAATCTAATTAGCTGGGGCAATTTTAAGTTGGGTAACAGATCTGTGGAGTAAGATGCTTTGGCAGCCACCTCCAGCATGTGAATTATACCAATTTCAACTTTTCGGCCCTCTCAGGCTACAGTCTTTAGCATATCAACTTTGAAGTTTCAGTGAAATCAATGTTCCATTAAAACATTATTGAAATTGAGATGTCAAAGGTCTAACATTTCCAAATATTATCACTCCGCATATTTATTTAACAAGTGACTTCCAAACATGGCTGGGTATGTGTGTATGTCCCACTGACCAATCTATAGTGGCACATTTGATCCATCATAGGTTGTTCCCATGTTATTTCAGGGAGCAACTGTATCTTCCACTCATGCCATTAGGACAGATCACATGATTTGGAGAGAGGGTGGCTGTTCCTTGGGAATTTAATAATTTTAATAACTTAATAATTTTAATGTTTTAATGATATAATATGTTTTAATCCATTGTATTCAAAATTCAAAAGCTACCTCGAGCCTTTGTAGAAGGATGGAATAGAAATTGAATGAATGAATGTGTGAGTGTGTGTGTGTGTGTGCATTAATTAATTAATTTCCAAATTTCCTTTCCAAATCACTACGGATTTAATATTAATTAATTAATTAATATACCATGCCAGCAACATACGACTTAGATCTATAATAGCCATTAGGAATCTCATGAAGGACCAACACTGTTAACTGAAAACCACTTCAGACATGATGTTTATCAGCATTCATTCCTCGGCTCAGAGTTAAACACATAGATATTTTCCAAAAATATATTTTGCCAGGTCAGAATTTCCAGCTTAAATTCCTGTTTGTACTTCCTCTCTCTTAAAAACAAAAACAAAACATTTATGCCTAACTGTGCTTGTTACCATGAAAAAAATGTAAAGTTGTGCTAAATAATCATCAGTCTTGAGCAAAACAATCTAATTTTAGGCAGCCATCCAGTACAATACATTAATTAAAGCCTGTTCCAGATGTGGGGCTTCAATGAACATATGGAGCTCCCTGAACACCTTTACTATCCCTTGTGATGGAAAGTATCAATCCGTATGGAAAGCATCAAGCATTGCCCTACTAAAATGATATAGTTTCATATTAAACAGAGATGGAGGAACTTCATTTGTGCCTCCAAGGTTGCTTCCACATGGAGCTCTATGTTCCTTTCCAAATCACTATGGTTTTAATACTTGATTCTGCATGACATTGTCATGCTTCTGCTGCTGTGTGGTCTTTCCTGGGAAATCATACCCAAGGCTGGTTTAGGAAAATGTGGAACAGGAGATGCAAATTGCCCTACTGTTCCACCACATCTGAGGACCCTGACCTGCCACTTTCCCTCCTACTTCGGATGGATGGGACCAGTTTTAAAACACTACAGCAATAGTCTGATGGCCAATATCTCTATATTTCAATCCAGCAAAATTCTTGTCCATGTTAATGGGGAAAATGGTAGGTGGGAAAGGCAAGCATGGGCCAAATCTCTGTGCTGTGTGGAATCACCATTGCTATTTTGAATGTCTTTGCATCCACAGTGGCAATCAGAGCAGAAGGGGGAATCATATCCATAAGCAAAGAATGAGAGGTCTTAGGGAAATATGGACATCTTCCATTTCTACAAAGATCGCTTTGTCCTTTTGTATCATTCGAAATAGGAAGAAAAATTGACTTCTATACATGAATCCTTTCTGTAGGGTTAGTGGAGGGTTAATTACATATAATGAAGATTGCTCTGATGTATATGTATCAATGATTTTACAGACAAATCCTTAGCATTTATCCAGAAGTAAGTATCTCTGATATATCTCTGAGGATTGTGGCTTTATTTTGTTGTTGTTGCTGTTAATAGCAGCATTCATTTAATTCCAAAAACATTGAAGTAAAACCTTTCCTCTTCCTGATTGAGGTAATAATTTTACAAGCCAATCAAATGTTCTTAAAAGAAGACTCGTTAATTATTTGGAAGATTAGGACACTGGAGTCATATTGTTTGGTCAGTGCAGCTTTTAAGGAAAAGAGAGCCTAATAATATATTTCAGAAGCATTGACTACAAAGATATCCTAATGTTAGAACAATTTAATGAAATTCCCATTTATTGTTAGGGATTTTTAATTAAATCTATTGGTTGTTGGTATCCATGAAGCCTTAAGAATAAACACCTGCAGTGTTTTATTATGTAAAAAGGTGGTTTAATTGCTTCATATTTATCACTGACAAATCAAGCTCTATTCAGAAGATAATAATGACACGGTAATTGGATCAGTAATTGGTTCAGGATGATTCAATATTGTACTAATAATCATAAATACGTGTGTCTCCTGCTTTGGTACAGGGCTGACTCCACATTATAGACCGCAATAAATATTAGTGAACTGGGTCCAATATCAATGAAACTTTGTTAGCTTGACCAGATTAATAGCAAATTGGTACCATCAAGGGATGAATGCTTGAAAAACATCAGTATGTAGTTTGCTGCATAGTCTTCCATCTTCCCACACACATTTCCTATTACAAACCAGCAAGATGATCACCCAGTTGTGTGATTGAGAGTAGCAGGATACGTCAGCTTGCCAGCTGAAGCTCAGCATTTGTTAGCAGGTCGGTAGCAAAGAATGCTGTAGTAAAACCATCTCCTGATTACAGAGACCCTTAACTCTGTACTGGAGAGTAGTGATGGATTGTGGAATGGGGAGAGTTCCCAGGACATGGATCCAAACTATTGCCAAAGTTCAGACTCAACTTATAATGGACTTGATACCTGCACTAGCACCAGTTCTCTATACTTTTTTTGCACTCAAGTTTATCAGGTAGCAACAACACTGAAACATGAATAAACAGGTATGGCAAACAAAAAAATAACAAAATAAAAAAAACAGTAAAGGCTTCTTGAAGCTGATTCCACTGAAGCTGATTTCAATACATAGTTGGGAACTTTTAAAAATAAACAGCTTTATACCACACAGTGTTTGCATAATCCATTCTCGTGGCAAGTATTTATTAATTAAATTTATATACCACTTGTGTCTGTGGCCAGGCTTGAGGTGGTTTACAACATGTTTTGTCTTAAAATACAATAAAAACAATAAAATAATAGCACATCAAATGCTCCAATATGCCCCAAACCCCCGGGAATCTGATTGCAGACTGGACTCCCTGCCAATGGGCTCTATCCCATGCGAACCCGCAACTGTGATGAAATATTAACCATGAAACATCCATCTCACATGGCTGTTTACATATCACATAGGGTGTTGGGGAGGGAAGCTTCTCTGCGGTGTGCTGAGTGAAGAGGATGGGACCCGCATGCGTGGTGCCTTTATAGGTGCCGTCGGCCTTGCCTGTCTCTGCATACAGCACGCATACTGCATGGGCTGCTGGGGCAGTCGCATCCACCTCCAGCCCACCCTCCACTGCATCATCTAGCAGCTCTGCGTATTCTTTGCCAAGCATTTTTGGCAGATTTATATTGGGCGCCCCAACTTAGAACAGTAGGATGATCTGGGGCCCTATGAAGATAGGTTGAGGGCCTTGGGAATGTTCAGCCTGGAGAAAACAAGGTTGAGAGGGGACATGATAGCCCTCTTTAAGTATTTGAAAGGTTGTCACTTGGAGGAGGGCAGGATGCTGTTTCCGTTGGCTGCAGAGGAGAGGACACGCAGTAATGGGTTTAAACTACAAGTACAACGATATAGACTAGATATCAGGACAAGAATTTTCACAGTCAGAGTAGTTCAGCAGTGGAATAGGCTGCCTAAGGAGGTGGTGAGATCCCCCTCACTGGCAGTCTTCAAGCAAAGGTTGGATACACACTTTTCTTGGATGCTTTAGGATGCTTAGGGCTGATCCTGCGTTGAGCAGGGGGTTGGACTAGATGGCCTGTGTGGCCCCTTCCAACTCTATGATTCTATGATTGTATGATTCTATGAACATCATTAAAATTATTTTAAAACATGAATGCATATTCAAAGAGCATAAAACAGTAACAGATAGATCAGGAAGGTAGAATAATGGATGGAATGCAAGATGAAACAAAGGCTAGAAGGCAGCTGTGTTGGGGGCAAAAAAATGGTATTTTTTTGTTTCAGATATATTTAACCTGAAAAATATCAGCTTTCCCCAATATTTCAATACCAGTACAGTATTCAGATTCAATAAATATTCAGGATTTCCATTTTTCCCCACCTCCATTATATTCTATGGGGGACATTATAGTCAAACATCCCTATGGGTTATAATGGGTGGGGGGCTGCTTTTAAAGGTAGAGGTGCCTCTCCTCAGCCCAAACCATGATTTTCGAAAAGACTGAACCAGGGGATTCAATTGTATGGATCCCAAAATAAGGTGCCCCCATCCTTCTTAGCTTTCAATAGAAGGGGAAAATAGTCCCTTTAGATGACTATTGCAAGCCACAAGGAAACTCTGAAGGTCTTTAAAGGACTTGTTGTCCTTTAAACAATGTTTACAAGCAGCAAATTCACCTGGAAGGCATTTAAAAGGACTGCAATCCCTATAAATGCTCTTTAAATTTAACTTTCCAATTGTTCTGAAATATCCAAATATTTTAAAGATTTTTTGGGCGGTGGCTATTTTGGATAGCAGAAATTCAGTCTCAGTCTACATCTGACTGAAATAATAGCCAGAAAATACCAGTACAGTATCTTTGGCTATGTTTATGGCTCAGATAAACCAAATGCACACACCTACTACAAAAGTCACAAGCAGTCCACTTCATTTAGAAATCTCTCTAGCTGTCTGAACACCACCTGGTCAATCACTTAGCCCATGACTGGAACAGTTGAGACTGCTTACTAATCTCTTGGATTTAGTGGTAGAATAACCACAACCTCTTTCAGTTATTAGGTTTTATATATATAATTCTCTGCATTCAACAGTGTGGGGTTATAATGTAGAAAAATTGACTGAATTGTACAGCATTTTGGTACTGAGGGTTTTTTTGTATGTATTTTAGGGTTTTCAGACTAAAGTTTCTCCTTCCAAAAGTTGACAATAAATTCTGAGTTTCAGCTATCAAACATAAAATCTATTTCCTGATGATTTTTTTGTGAAATGTTGACTTTTGGCTTTTCCTATTCAAGACTGAATTCCTTTTTTTGCATTTGGTTATTTTCCTAAAAAAATAGTGCCACAACCCAACTAAAACGAATATGTAGAGGGAAAGAGCTTTAAGTTAGCTCTCTCCCTTTTAATGATGCTATCAGCTGGCAGTATTGAATTTAACATGGTATTGTCGCATACTTCTCTGTTTATCAAATGAGTGAAAGAGATTTTTTTTTTTTTACTTTTATAGCCAGGCAGCCAGGCAGCATAAGCAGAGGAACAGAGTGTGTTGAAAACATTACAGTCTAGAGCTAGGAAATAACCATTAGCACATCCCTGAATGACATTTATTGCAAACCTATGTTTCCTTTTCGAGGCCATAATCTTCAACGTATCAGTGTGTTCAGTCAGCCCTACCCCATGTGCAGTACGGATGCCACAATTTTCACAGCATATGCTCAGCTGAATCCTTTACGATTGCATCTATGTTGGCCTCTTTCCACACAATAGGCATGGAGGGATGTCTTCATTGGCAGAAGTCTGGGGCTACAGCCAAAGGCAGCAATCCAAGCTCTACAGGCAAGGCAATGAGTTAATTTTGATTCCTGAATAAGAATTAGGTGTTTGTAACACCTGAGCATTGAACAACCCGCAGAGGCATCTTGGCTTACCCCAGGAACCTCTACTATACAATACCACACAGAATTGTACTTGAATTATTATGTGAGTTGGGCTCTGTGGGAACTGACAGGGAAACTGTATCGGCTAGGTAGGTTTGAGTAATGTCCCCACCAGTGATTTGATGGCTATGTTTCTGGCCTTTGGTTTCAACAACGTCCTTATCTCAGTTTAGTGTCAAGCATGAAAAGTGGAATCAGCAGAAGCCTTGTGTATAATTAATTTAACAGAACATATGTCCTCATCAGTGAACCCAATTTCAAATCCAAGATTTATTTTCTTTTTCTTTCCCTTTTTTAAAAAAAAAAATAAAAGATGCAACAGGACCTGTTTCTGTGCATCCAGAAGTGCCTATTAGAGGATTTCTACTGGGTGGTGAAGGTCACTAAACATATGGGGAGTCACTTCACCAGAATGACTTTTCATGCGGAGCAACCACAATGCACACACATTTTAAAGCCCCACCCATGCCGTTGCTTGCCTATAACTGGATCTATTATAGCAAGAAACCCTGGCTGTCTAAAATGTATGAATACAATAACATGCAATATAAGGAACTCTCTTGCCTGCCCCACAATGCAATCCTAAACAAAGTTATTTTATATTCTAATAGCAAAATCAAAATATTTTTTGGATACTTATATCTGGTCACTGGGGCTGTGAACAGGTAAGATTGGTCTTTCTACCAACCTGAAAGGGTCCCTATTAAAAATAATATACTGGGCATCTTAAATAATCCAAAAATTCAACCCACCGTTTGTGGGTTTCTTGGTTTTGATAATCCTATTGTACGGAATTGTATATTAATGTTTTATGGGTTTTTACGGGGTATGTTTTTTATTGTTGTAAGCCGCCTCGAGATGACTCAGTCAGGAGAGGTGGGGTATAAATTAAATTAAAAATAAATAAATAAATAAAAGATTAAAGGGGCACCTGTAGCTTTAAGCTACCAGTTACCTCAGTTACTGTTGTTAGGTAACCACAGTATATCAGGCTTCAGTTTATGTGAGTTAAAACGATAGGAGCAGGGAGTAGGGCCCTTTCCAGCTGTATTTTGGCCTTTGTGTGAGAACACATTGGAGCCATGTCTGGCAAGGATTGCTGGCTCCTGATTGGGAAATTCCTGGAGAACTGGGAGGAAAGTCTGAAGAGGGCAGGGTTTGGGGAGGAGCCAAATATAATGCCATAGTGTCCAACCTCCAAAGCAGACATTTTATTTCCAGGGGGAGAGATCTCTGTTGTATGGAATTCAGTTGTAATTCTGGGATATTTCTAGGTCCCACAGAGGCTGGTGGCCTTAGGCCTGGAAGCAACCTTTAGTTAACTTGATACTACTCGGCTTGCATAACTGAACTGCATAACAGCCACACGATGAAAGTTCATGGAGTTCAGTGATTAGAGCAGGGGTAGTCAAACTGCGGCCCTCTAGCTGTCCATGGACTACAGTTCCCATGAGCCCTTGCCAGCATTTGGTGGCAGGGGCTTATGGGAATTGTAGTCCATGGACATCTGGAGGGCCACAGTTTGACTACCCCTGGATTAGAGCTTCAGAGCAGGATTTGTGAGAGCTATATCTGAGTTCCCATTTTGCTGTGGAAGCATACTGGATACTTTTGGTACATTCATCCTAACCTCACAGGAATATTTTGAAGATGAGAAGGGGGAAATGAGAATAATGTAAGTTGTTTTGGTCCCCACTGAGGAGAACAGTGGGACATAAATGAAGTAAATGAAGAATAAATATAGCTGAAGATGGGAAACAGAGAAAACGTAGTTTGGTGAATTGCTGAGAAGGAGAGAATGAGAGGCTAAGGGAGAGGCTAAGGGAATTGCTAAGAAGAAGGAAAGAGATTTGGAAATTTTTGGGGTATGTGGCTGGGGAAAGTGAAGTTAAAGGAGGGGAGGAACTTCAGAGGGATATAATGCCATAAACTCCATCCTCCAAAGCAGCCAATTCCTCCAGAGGAGCTAGGGTTGCCAGCTCCCATCTCCAGATGATAGAAATCAGATCTGGAGAAAAATGACTGCTTTGGAGGGTAAATTTAGTGACATTATACCCTGCCGAGATTGCTTCCCTCCCCAAACCTCCCCAAGGCTCCACTCACAAATCTCCAGGGATTTCCTATCCTCAGTGTGGCAGCCGTAAGGGAAACTCATCTCTGTAGCCCTGACAAGCAGATCCTATTTATGAATCACATCATCACATAATATTACCCTGAACTTTCTGCTCAGATCCAGTTTTCCAAACTAGCATTATATCTGTGAATGAGATTCTTCTTAGTCAGGGGAAGCAACTTGAACAGGGGCCAGCGGGCGCTCACCTCTTTTGGGCAGTCCCAGTCACCTGTCCACAAGCCTCTGGCCTCCCAGCTGGGCCAACTGTGCTCATTATTAGCTAATCTCGTTTGGAGAACCTCTCATCACATCCCTAAACCACCGCTGTGACCAATTCAAACATAGCCGATAACCATTAAAATTGCAACATTTTATGACTTTAGGGTGGGTGTGGGAGGGATGCTGCTCCAGTGGCTACAGCAGGCAGAGAGAGTGAGCTGGGAACACGTGGCAACTTAAAATATAAATTTCATTTAAAAAAATGTTCCTGTTATTTTTATAACATCGTCACTATTCTCTGCTTTTCTGCTATTCTGCTATTGGGCGGAATAATAATTGGTGGCATATGCTGCAGCTGAACAATAAATGTGTGTGGGGATGCTCCAGTGTGTAGCCATAATTACTGATGAAGAGGTGAAGAATATTAAGGGGGGGAGGGAGGGATACTCTGGCTGTTGACCATATATGGTATAAACCTTTTTATAATGTGGACTCCATTAAGCATCTTCAAAAAGAAAAGGGTTTATACCTGTATCTGATGCTGCACAAATTGTCATATTTCTGACACCAAAAACGTAAACAAAGATGTAGAATGGAATTTGTGGCATGAAAGTTCCTAGAGCCATTGTGTTCAAACCAAATTGTTTATAAAGCATAGTATTTAAATAGAGCACACATTTCAACTGTCCTTATGGAACTTGCGTAGGTTGGATTTGGCCAAAGCAGATGTTACAATATGGAGTCAGAAATGTGTGGAAAGGACTGGCCAGAAATTTACGTTCCACGGTGCTCCTCATTTCTCACCAAGAACAGCACTAGCATCAAGGCAGGTTTGCTACCCAAGTGACTGCAGCAGATGCTTGGGGTTCCAAACCCTTAGGAGCAGCATGAGAAGTGGAGGTGATAGATGTTGCTTGCACCCACCATCACTTTCTGTACTGATGTTATGACCACTTGGAATCCAAGGAAATGATGTCTCCGCTACCTTTGTACTTCGCCTTGCATCCTGCCTTAAACCAAACCTAGCTGCAATTAGGCCAAAATAGTTCAACTGTTAACTCTGTGGCCATTGTGTAGTAATAGCTTGCGTTGCACCTGTGAGTTTTTAAGACAAAAGCACAGGATGTGAGGCATTTCACAGGGGACAGTACACAAGACGAAGAAATTTCAGCCCACCGTGGTTTTAGAATTGCTCATCTCTTGGTGTTAGGACATAGAGGTACTCTATATCAGGGGTAGTCAACCTGTGGTCCTCCAGATGTCTGTGGACTACAATTCCCATGAGCCCCTGCTAGTGTTGGGAATTGTAACCCATGAACATCTGGAGGGACTCAGATTGACTACCCCTGCATATGAAGAGCATTTTCTCAGATGCCAAACCCATTCAAAATCTTTGATCGCCATGGAAATCTACTTCAGGAAGGCTCATTAATATGGCAAGATTGCAATAACAGGGTAAGAACTGCACAACAAAACCAATAGAAGGAGCCACAAGATGGGGAGGGGGGACTATCCTCTATCAGCCACTAGCTATTGTTGCTTTCTTCACACATCTAGGCAAGGCCATTGTCATCAGGAAAGTCTTACTTTGGGGGCACTTCAGATTGATGTCATGACTTCTCTAACTATTCTACCTTTCTTTCTTTGTGTTACAATTTATAGCTGGAAGAAGAATGTGAGCAGGAAGTAGTGTTACAGTGTGATTCAATTGTCTTAAAGACTGGTGGAATCAAGGATTCCCTTGAAAGTCATCAGTAGAGTAAGGCTTGTTTTGTTTTTTTAAAAAGAGACAAAAACCTTTCACTAGATTCTGTACATTTCATCTTGGGCAAATATTTAATATTTAATAATCAACATAGTTAATAATCAACAATGCCACTGGAATCGCTGTAAATCTATTGAAATATACCCATTTTGCATCAGGTTCTAAGTCATACTATGGGCTCAGGTGGCAAAAATCAACATGGAGAATACATGCTGGATACCCCCCATTAAAAGCAATAATGTAATCAGATTTCAACTCTTCTTGCCTACCACAGTTACAGCTTTATGGAGATTAATTAGGTTTTTAGCCCCCTGTCACATGATCTTTTCTGACTGCTTCGGAGCAGCATTTGCTGTCTGAATAGAACCTGCACGATGCCCTCTGCCTCAGAAGATAGATTAAATTTTAGTATTGGTTGCCTTCTTCCTTTGATTTAAAGGTAGATTGTTATAGCCAGCATTCAATTATTTTTGTTGTTAATTAGCCATGTTCTGTTATCATTCCTCTGGGGAAGAAAAGTTAATGTAAGAGGGGGAAATATTACAGGAATGAAAAAAAAGTAAAAGAAATAATATTTATACAGCATTTCAAATGGGAACCTGCAAGGACATGTGGGAGGCATCCTACTCCCCCCTCCCACATGATTTCTGCTTTCCTTTTCCTGAAATCCACCAAGGGATCTTGCCCTTTCATGCTTCCTTCTGTCTTTCTATGGTTACCAACCTCCAGCTGGGGCCTGGAGATCTCCTGAAATCACAATAGACCTCCCTGCTACAGAGATTGCTTCCCCTTGGGGTTTCAGGTTGGGAAATTCCTGGTGATTTGCATGAGGAGCATTGGGATGACAAGGTTTGGAGAAGGAAGGAACCTCAGAAAGGCATAATGTCTAAGAGTCCACTCTTCAAAGTACCCATTTTCTCCAGGGAAACTGATCTCTGTCATGCAGAGAACAGATATAATTCTGGGTAACCTCTAGTCCCCACTTGCAGGTTGGTAAACCTAGTTCCCACAGTGGAAACAACTGTTTGGAAGGTGGAGTCTATGGCATTATACCTGTCTGAGGCCCCTCCCCTCCTCAGACTCCACCCTGTTCAGGATGTATCCTGACCTCCAAAACAATTTCTAGAAATTTCCTAATTTTGACATGGTAACCCCGATAGACAACATACCTTTATCTGCCTCTTTGTATTCAGTTTTCCTCTTCAACCTCTCACCCCCAGCAGCCTCCCTGTTGGAAAACTGTGGCTCAATTGTATGATGTCGGGAGCGCAAGCGTGCATGTGCGGCAGCTCCGCGCATGTGCAAAACTGCCGCACATGCACCTTGGCGGCCACAGTGGGCGCAAACGGGTATGCGCAGCAGCTCCGCACATGCACATTTGTGCAGGGCTGCCATGCAGGTGTGGCACCCCGGGTCACTCCCACACATCCCTCCTAGCGGTCCGCAAACTGGAAAAGGTTGCAGACTGCTGCTTTACAGGTTTGTAGAATCATCTGACTTGCTCGTTCACAGCTTCATTCACTGATTTTAAATACCCAAAGATCTCCCAACTGCCATCCCACGGGTCTAATGCTTACTGGGAATCTGGGAAGTGACAAATGAGGTGGGGTCCTTGAGTTTCCACCTCTATTTGGACCCCTCTGCCAGCCAGAGATGTGAGTCAGATAGCCATACTGGGGGTGGCACTGTAGCTCAGCATCTATACTGCCTCTTACGGAGACCTCCAACATGGGAAGGGGGACAGCATGCAAGCTCAGCACCCCAAAATGGATCCACCCTGTGCATAACAATCACCACAGAGAAGGGGAAGGGGGACCCGAATGTGACTGATGCACACCGTCATCATGTCTGGGTGATGGATAACCAAACCGCCTTTGTCTGGCAATGCCCTGGCCACTGCTTTTCAAATCCTCTACCTTGCCAGATCCACGCTCTTGGGCAAAACCACACCCCTCCAAGCTCACCTTTCCAAAAGGTCTGACCAAAATAAAAGAGTTCCAGGAAGTTGCCTAATGATCCATAAAGTTGTGATAATGGATGATGAGAGACACAAACCAGACATGGCTGGATCATTCTCACCAGATTGGATGATGACTGCCACCAGGATTCCATACCACCGACCCACCCCTTCCAGCAATTCAAAAGTGAAGACCGCTTCATACCTCACTGCCTCAACCAATGAATGCTGAAATGCTCCTGAAAGCCTAAATAGAGACCCCAACCCAATGTAGCTGCATATTTTACCACCTAGTGCATGAAGCTATGGCCCAGAATAAAAACCAACACTGATAGCTGAGTGACTCCTAGATTTAACAAAACAGAGGTCAGGAAAGAAATTAAAGAAAGAAATGAGGTTATAGCAAGAGACCCGGCCGTAGAATGCTGATGCCTCAGAGCCATGACTTGCACTGTGTCCTAGCCATTGTACATGTGTTGCAGCCCTAATTTGAAAGGAATGGATACCAAATCATCCTGAAAGCAGTCCTATCCTATGAATGTATTGCCTCATTACTGCCCTACATTGGGATTTGGACAAGCAGGATGAATAAAGATGGGGCTGGGAACCTGAGGTCTTAACTAAGAAGAAGCAGTGGACGTGGCTGTGACCCTGCTGTAGTGGGCAGGATAATAAGGATAACAAGACTCCTTTAATCCATCTTGGATTAATGGAGCCTTACGCAAAGTTCCATGCCACTAGTAGAGGAAGCTCTAGACGCAACCAGGAATTTGCAACCATGGAAGGCACCAAGAAAAAGGCAAATGCTGCCTGGAAAAGCGCAGTTTCATAAGCTGATGTGCAAACTATGGTTTGCAGCATAGCCAGAGAAATTGGCCTCCTGGAATTGACCCTGTGGAGTACTGCCTGCCTACATCCCCCTATGGCCTTCTAAAATAGGAAGGAAAAGCCAAATGTACTCCTATGGTCCCAAAGGAAGGGAAATGCCAGCCAAACTTCAAGAATGCACCTGCACAAGGTAATGCAAAACAACATCCTCCACAGGTGGAACAAGCAAAAAACAGCCACTGTGCAGCCAGGGCACCAGACAGAGCCAACGGCCCAGGAACCAAATGCAAGAAAATAGCAAAGTACAAAAATCAGCAATTCAGAATAACTAGTGGAATTTTAACCAGATATATTGGGGATGGAACCTGAGACTTTCTGCCTACCAAGCAAATTCTCCACCCTTGAGCACAATATTGTCAAGGAACCATAGATCCAAAACACTTTCAAGCTACCAGCTGCCAACCCCTTAGCACTGCCTATACAACAACACCCAAACCCATGCAGCACACTCTCCTTCCCCTGCCTCAAGGAAATAATAAAGAATAAAGAACCTGTGGGAACGCACTGAGATAAGCCTCCCTACCGAAGACAGTGGCCACTGCTGCAGAGCCCAGGCTCTAGGTCCCAGCAGTCTTGCTGCTGCTAGTCTGCCCAGAAGCTGATTGCCACCATGTGTATCAAAGGGCCAAGCCAAAGTCATGGCTGATGCTGGAGCCACAGGAGCAAGGAAGAGGGTGAACCAACATGCTGTGGCTCCTTTTAAAGAGGGGAGTGAACCATCCACAGACCCCATCCAGCTCACCGCCTCCAGCCCAATTCCGGTAGTGAGCTCCTGCAACTTTGGCAGGAAGGAAACATTGGAATGCGCCATTGCAGCTGCTTCCAGCCTCACGGTGTCCTCATCCAGCACCAGCATCCCCATTTAGCTGCAGTCAGTGGCCTGGATTAGGGGCGGCCACATTTCCGAAGGTACATAGCTGTATGCCTACTTTTTAATGTACACCTGCTGCACTCCATGACACTTTTCATGCATGCCCACTTGTTATGTATCCTATCCCAATATTTGACAATATTTGCTCATAAAAGGGGTGCGTGATCTGCAAGGAAGCCTTTTAGGCAACCTTTCAGTGCAGAGAGTGAGTTTTATATATTGCATGGCTCCAAGCTGTCTTTCTGTCTTCATTTTAGGGTATGGGGCAAAATGTAGTTTACCATTTGGATGTAGCATGCTGAAAAGGAGAAGGGATTACAATATGCAAGAACAGAACACACACACACCAAACTTGCAGTAAAGGTAAAGGTATCCCCTGTGCAAGACCTGAGTTCAAATCGATCTGAATTCAGCAGGATTCACAACAGAGTACGTGCAGTATCAGCCTAAAAGGTAAAGATATCCCCTGTGCAAGCACCAGGTCATATCTGACCCTTGGGATGATGCCCTCTAGCGTTTTCATGGCAGACTCAATACAGGGTGGTTTGCCCCAGTCATTACCGTTTACCCCCCAGCAAGCTGGGTACTCATTTTACCGACCTTGGAAGGATGGAAGGCTGAGTCAACCTTGAGCCGGCTGCTGGGATTGAACTCCCAGCCTCATGGGCAGAGCTTTCAGGCTGCATGTGGGCTGCCTTACCACTCTGTGGTAAGAGGCTCTAAACTTGCAGTACAAGAACCTAAACAGAGTTGTACCCTTCCAAATACACTGAAGCCAATTGACTTATAATAATGTACATTTGTTTAGGATTGCACTACAAATATTCAGGGCCATTTCGCACGGCTTCAAAGTAGCAGAATGGTTGCTATTTGGAAACGCTACTAATTTGCCATAACCCACGACGTCGTAGACAATCTGCAACAATCCTGAAACCAATCAGCAAAAAGCGCTTCGTTGTGGCGCTTTCAGGGGAATCCAGAAAAGTGGATTCACCCTCCGGATAGCGATACACTCCTGCAACCAATCTGCAACAGTAGCGCTAAAGACCTGTGCGTTACCATTGTTGCTGGTTCTTCAAAGTCCCTCCCCCTGGCTCTCTCCTCCAAATTTCCGGCGAAGCGATCGCCATTTTTTTTTCTCCGAGCGAGCGGGGATAAATGCACCGGCGAGCCTCTTTCTGTTTAGAGGCTTCCCTGGCTTCAGTCCTTCACCTTTAGTCACTAAGCACAAACCACATAAAAGCCCGTTTGCTGAAATAAAGTCCCTTTATTTTTTACAAATAAATTCAGCCGAAAACCGGGCCCGTGAGAAGGGGGGGGGGATTTTTTTTTTATCACTCGAGGCAGCGTGCAAACGATCATACAATCAAACGACAGCTCACATTAGGCAGCTGGATGGGTCTCTCCGTAGCAACGAATCTACCTAGATTCGTTGCTATGGGTCGTTTTTTTTTTTTTTAAACCTTTCTTAAAGGGAAAGGGGCTGTTTGGGAGCATGCTAACGGCTGCCCATTGGCTGCTTGACGGCCAGGGGCGGGACGAGCTTGGCAATAGCGCTTCCTTTCTAGCGATTTCTGCCGAGACCGGAAGCCTGTGGGAAACGCTAAAAAACGCAACTGATTCCACTACAAAGGCAGGTATGCATAATGACGAATTCCACTATTTTAAATGGCGATTTTTCATTCCGCAAACAATTTGCAACAAAGATCCCTGTGCGAAAAGGCCCTCAGTGAATTTAGAAAGGGGAGTGAACCATCTGCTTAGCATCACACTATTGGTCATTTAACAATAAAGCAGAATGTGGTCCTATGAAGCCAATATTTATACAAGTTTGATTAAATTAAGGTAATGTCCATCCTAAATACCATAATTTAATTGTGGTTCATCACAAAAAATGTCAGATGAAGATTTTCTGTATCGTTGAAACTGTGTGGTGGACTGAGGGGAAGTCATTTGTGTCTGTTTCTGTCTTTTAAAGGTACATTTTTATCTGTAGTTCACAGACAAATGCTGCCAGATTTGTAACCTAAAAAAGAGATGCTGAAGCTGTCTTTTTTAATAATTGAGAAGCAAAATATTAGATCTAAATCTATCTGAGAATGATAACAACTAAATTTTGATTTAATATAAAAGACACTTTGACTATTAATCATGATTACTGAAATTCCAATCTTTTAAAAACATCAGAGGAAGTAACAAAAAAAATAAATAAAGTCTACGCCACACATTAATATGAGTCTTAACAAGAAGAATTATAATCTTCTCTCTGCACAAGTCATAAATTACAAATTGCTCATGTATAAATAGCCCATTTAATATTTTAAGATCTTGGGGTTTTTTTTCCGCATTATTCTCCCCCTCGGTTCATGCTTTGTCTTAACAAATAAACTTGACCACGATGAAAATAAACCTGCCAAAGTTTCTGCAACCAGAGACAAGCTATAACACACTTCTGCACTGCAGGGTGGACTCATGGGATACCTACTGAGAAAAGGCATGCCCACTGAGCATGTCCAGACTATTAAAACGAATTGACATGTTAATGCTGACAGGAAAAGAGCACAAGAGAGCCTGCTAAATTACTGCTCAGTCAGGCACTAGGCATTCCTGAGTGGCTAACTCTTGAGCAAAACCTGCAGCGAAGGGTGTGTGAGAGGAAACTATAGGAACAGGAGGGGGGGGGATGTAAACTTTATTGTCAAATGCGCTAAAACAAACAAACAAAAAACCTGAAGGGATGTCATGTTTGTAACGCACCTACTCATAAATCACATGGATTTTAATCATACCTGCCACCTCCGCCAGCTTCTCCCCTGAGAAATTGTTTTCTTTTCTGCTTCCCTCCTTCGTTCGCTTTCAATTATCTGGAAGCTGTTTCATGTGTTTATTTATTTATCTAAAGTTCACATACTGTACACACGCACAAATTTTCTCTGGGGGACAGAGACCATGCAGATCATACAAAGATGCGGTGAGGCATAGCCACAAACAGCATCGGTGAATGAACTAACTCTCTGTCAGAAGGGGGGAGGGGGAATATTGCCTTGGACCCTGATGACAAGGGAAAGGGAGGACAGAAAGCAATTAGGATGGGTACAATGATGGATTATGGCTTTATATTCAGGCATTCCACCTTTCCATTGGAGTAGGTAGACCCACGGAATGACAAACCCAAAATTGACATGCTCATAAAAACAAAAGTCGGACTTAGCACCTTTTACCCATCTATTTTTGCAGGGTGAGTGTTGATCCTTTGGTGATTGCCCTTTGTGGTCCCCCATAATAAAGGAAGTAAGCTAGCTGCATTCTGAGTTGTCCTGCCAGGTGTGTTCTGTGGCAGATTCCCACATCGCAGGGAGTACCATTTTGTATTCTTGTTAAAGCCACCTTTTGTGAGACGTAGTGGAAAACAAAATTCAGACTCAGGTTTCCATTGTACTTTACACACTCACATACACAAAGATTTTTTTTAAGGGGAGGGGGGTAAGAAATCATACCTCCTGTATCACTGAGCACATCTCATTTTATAGCACTGTGTTTTGAACTACAAAGTGTTCTGTTTAGGCCAGTGGTTCTCGATCTGGGGGTCAGGACCCCTTTGGAGGTTGAACAACCCTTTCACAGGGGTCGTGGCAGGGCGAGCAGCTTGCCCGAGGGGGTGTGTGTGCTGCCACTGTTGCTGCTCCTGCTGCAGGCGGCCACGCTCAGCTGCCAGCAGTGGCTCCAGCACAGCGCAGTCTCCCACCAGGCGCTCCAAGTGGCAGTGCAGCTTGGCGGGACAAGAGGCAGAACTGAACTGAGAAACCCAGAAAAAAACAAGCAAACCAAATTTATATACAATCATGAACAATGGATCTTCACACCATTGGTCACTTTCGGTTTAATTTCTGTGAAAGAACACTTGCATACTTTTATGGTTGGGAGTCACCACAGCATGAGGAACTGTATTAAAGGGTCGCGGCATTAGGAAGGTTGAGAACCACTGGTTTAGGTACTGAAAGGTTCAGAGGGGTCCAGGCCGTGTCTAGCTTTTGGGGCTCCGAGCCAAAAATGATAACACATGAAATGTGCATTTTAAAAATTGCATGACTTCTCTAGCTCCCAAGAAGTCAATAAACATCTAAATGAGACTTTTGAGTGTGAGGTCTCCAAATATCCCTCCTGCCTCTCCCCACTTGATTGGTCCTTGCTCAGTGCTGGATCCTGTAACAGGATCCCAGTGATACAAAGTCATCATCTGCCTGTCAGGATCTGAGTGAATCTTGGTGGCCCAAGATCTGAAGGGGCTTCAGTCTTGCAAACAATATTCTAGGAATCACGAGAAATTCTACGGTATTACCACAGATGCATAGGGCTGCCCAGCATCACTTCCTGCTTTGTTTGGTTTTTCCCCTGAAAGTAATGTTGCGGTGCACACGACTTTGAAGAGTTTTCCACATTTTTCTGAGTGACAGCAGACCTCTCACCACAGCAGTGGCACAGGAGCTAAATGAGGGCACAGAAATGGCAGAACAAATGGTATCACTTCACTTATGCATGTGTTGCTGCTGACCCTATGAATAAAGATCCTATCAGTAACAGGTCTTGCACCCTGCATGTGTATGCTTCATCTGTATACCTTTTTGAAATTATTTCCTAAAAGGTAAAGGTAAAGGTTTCCCCTGTGCAAGCACTGGGTCATGTCTGACCCTTGGGGTGACGCCCTCTAGCGTTTTCTTGGCAGACTCAATACGGGGTGGTTTGCCAGTGCCTTCCCCAGTCATTACCGTTTACCCCTCAGCAAGCTGGGTACTCATTTTACTGACCTCGGAAGGATGGAAGGCTGAGTCAACCTTGAGCCAGCTGCTGGGATTGAACTCCCAGCCTCATGGGCAGACCTTTCAGACAGCTGCCTTACCACTCTGCGCCACAAGAGGCTCTTAGGCCAAAACAAATACTGACCATTGGGGGGGGGGGATGCTGTAGATTTGGGGTAAGGGTTTACATACACCAATTTCCCCAGATAGAGCAATTTTCTACTGTAATTGTTCCACATGATCATCTTTTTCAAAGTATTAAAAATCTGTACAAGCCCACTTTCTCTAGTGACAACTGAAGACTGAGGGTAGGTGTTTGGGCCTTTATCGGAGCGGCTCGGCCATTAACCAGCCTCTTGCCTCCAGGGGGGTTTCACAGCCATAGAGCAGTAAAGAAACCTCCAGGAAACACTGAGCCCGACGGACTATTTATATGATTTAGAAAACACCACTGAGGAAGAAAAGAACTTTGAAAATGGGCTATTGAAAAAGAAAAAAAACTGTGTTTATCCGGTTTATGTTTGCACATCATAGATATGAAGGCAATATCTACAAAATAAATTTGAAGAATTATAACCAAAAAATTACATTTGTGCACCAGCCAATTGGTTGAATTTTTCTAGTCCAGGACCGGCCCAGCAGGAGGTTGCGAAAACCCACCCACCCGTCCTGGCTTTAAGGTTTTGGGTTAGTTTTACAGTTAAAGTATAGTTGTTAGGAATATTTAATGTTATTACAATAAAATCAGAGTCCAGTAGCACCTTTAAGACCAACAAAGATTTATTCAAGGCGTGAACTTTCGAGTGCAAGCACCCTTCCTCAGACTATGATCTTCTTACATGACAGGGAATACATAGCAAAAATCAATTCTGTTACATCTGTGTCACAACCAGATACAGCCAATGATAATCCCTGACAAAGGTGCTACTGGACTCTGATTTTATTGTGCTACTTCAGACCAACACGGCTACTCATTGAATCTAATGTTATTAGTTAGTGTTGTTCTTAAGCTTGTAACCATATACATTATGCTTAGTATTCAGTCTTTATTGTAAGTCTTCATTTTTTCATTTATGTACCTTGTTCATTTCTTGGTTATATTTTTTGCAAAATGTTGTCACAGCTGGTGGTTTTAGGCTTCCATGAGAGGCTGTGGTGATGGTGGGATACTGAACCTCCCTGGCTGAGAGGGGGGCAAGCGTACATAACCAGGCAGCTGGGGGGATCCAATCAGAGGCTCACGCCTGTGGGAACCCCAATTGCAATGGCTGCTCTCCCTGCACTGATCCCAGCGGCTCTGGGGTATCAAGGGCTCGGCAACCATGGTCTTGTCTCTGGGGGCCGGTTTCCTCATGGTTGGCTGACTATGAGGTAGCCCAGAGTCTCCCAAGGCTGTGCCGCCGCTCCGGCTGGTAAATAAAGCTGTGGCCAATTCAATGCCAAAAATCTATTTTGCTGTTTGTGCACGTCTTCCTTGCTGGCCCACATTTGCCCTCCTGCTAAGCAATGTGTTTTAGCTGTTCGATCCCAATATTACTGTGCACAATGAAGAGAACATTTTATTTGTACTGAGGGCACATCTCGTTGTGGTCCCATAGCAATGTGGACCGCGCCATTTAAAACAAAATCAATCTGGAAATTCAGAGGGGAGGGGGCAAAATGCTACAGAGACTGTCACATGTTTCTATTTTTAGATGGGCTATTCCCTGTTTGCACCCTGATTTGTAGCACAACAAGAAAGGGAAATTGTTTTTTGGTAGAGCAAACTGGACAAAAATTCGCACCAATCTCTGCACAGCCATGGGTTGCTGCCAACATCATGTGGAAGCAGCACTAAATCCCACAAGCAATGAGAGGCTGTGCAGGGGCAAATCCTCATGCAAAATGGTCCAGTAGTTACCACAACTTTTGCTTTACTACAATGCATGGAAGTTAACCAGAGTTGCCAGCTGACCAGAAATAAGGCCCAGCTGTCCTTTTCTTGAGCCTATAATAGCCATTTGAGGTATAAAAATCTGACCCTGAAATGGATCACAACATGGGGAAAAGATAATAGGTTGCTAATATTTGCATATTAACTTGTTGTTAGTAGCAGAGGAGCCATCATGGGTACAAGAGATGCCACAGTTAAATGCTACAGAGCTCATATGCCTTCAAAAGCTGCATACCCATCACCAAACCAATGGATACACCTTTCACTACACTTGCATATTCATGCTGGGCTAAACTACCTCCAGTTTTTCAGCCTGTCACTCAACTGTTACGGTACCTATTCTCCACCAGAATATAAGTAGCAATGCTCAAGTGAATCAATTTTATTACAATTGAAACTCAAATCCATTCCTATATTCTGGACTTCAAATAACATTACTCTTTCCCTCTCTTTCTAAAATGCCACATACGTCTTCACAAATTCCATTTGCAGATCAGTGCTATGACTAGGCTTGCCAGCTCTGGCCTGGAAAATACCTGGAGGCTTTCAGGGTGGAGCCATAAGTGGGTGGGATTTGGGGCAGAGGAGTATAATGCTATGGAGTCCACCCTCCAAGCAGCCATTTTCTCCAGGGGAACCGATCTCTGTCACCTGCAGGTGAGCTATGATTCCTGGGGCTGGCATCCCTAACTATGACAACCCAGGTCCTTCATTCAGGATTTTCATGGAGCAGCCATATCGTGCTGCAGACTTACCGTTGCAATCCTAAACAGACCCGTCTAAAACCATCCATGGCTATGAGCTTCTGCTTAGAATTGCACTTAGTGTGATTCATGCTGGTGATTATATACAAGCAGTTCTATGTGGGTTTAGGCCAACAGGCACATCAAAGAAAAACAACATGAGCACTATTCCATCTTCACTGACCTTCCAATTCATTGCTGTTTCTCCCAGCCCACTAGATATTCTCTTGTTCCCCGTAATTGTTTTTTTTTTCCCAGGCAATTGTCACAAATCTTTGTATTTATTTATTTGTTTTGCACCCTCAGAGCTTTACATCCCATTTGTGAAGAAGTGCGGAGATGCTATTTTGTCATTCTTGGCAAAGATGAGAACCCGGCTTTCAACATAACTATCGGGTTTCCACAGGTTTTTAGAGCACATTTTACAATCATTTGCTCTTGCCCTCTTTCTCATTACAAATGATGTATCAGAATTATAATGACTTACATGTTCTGTCATACTATACTACTCTGACCTTTTCAGTATTCTGCATTTTGAAAGCTTGACAAGGCTACCTCCTCTTTGCAGGTTAGCGAGGCTGTCATGCAAGGACGGGAGGGAGGAGGTGAGAAAGGAGGCAGAATACTGGGGCCTGCTGTCAAATTGCTTTCAGTTTTAAGTAATCTTGCACCAACATTTCACTTACATCTTTCCCATACGCTTCCTTTTTTCCCCTACCCAACCATTCATAATAAATAAATGCCTATAAAAATGATTGTTTTCGATGAGTTCAAAATCTGTGAAAAGCGGAGCTGCTAGCAACCTGCGGGGGGGGGGGGGGTGGTGGTGGTGAGAGAGTCATGTCTCTTTAACAGAACTTTAATAGGCATTATTTGCTGGATGATCCCGTGGAAAGCTTCACCTGTCCATTTCCACACACTAAGCCTCTATTAAAGGAACAGGGCATTTCCTCCCCCCCCCCCCCCCGGTTGTTGGCAACTCGAACTGGAAGCCTACAGAAAGAATGCTACCAGAATGCTTCTGTTTAAAATATTCACACTCTGCTTCTGGGACCTGCTGAGGTGCTCATAGGATGAAGTCATTTGAAGATAGGTTGCCATCTTCTAAAGCTGGAGCTTGCTGTGACATCTTTAACACTCAATTCATTTGCCAAAGTTAGCAACTGATATGCCTGCATTTTGGAAAGCTTCCCTTGTCAATTTCTAGAGATAAAATTGCAGGGTTTGTCTTTTCTTTCTGGTCAGTTGGTAAACTTATACTCAGCTTTAGAAAGAAACTCTGCTTGATTGCAGACCCTGGATAGAATCATAGAATCATAGAATCATAGAGCTGGAAGGGGCCATACAGGCCATCTAGTCCAACCCCCTGCTCAACGCAGGATTAGCCCTAAGCATCCTAAAGCATCCAAGAAAAGTGTGGATGAAAAATGAGTCCACAACATTAGTCTAATTTAATGCTTCCTCCTTCCCATAATTACCAAAGCTATGAGAGTAGCTACTTTTCACTTGAAATGAGGGGTTTCTCTGAACAGTTGTTCATTCGTTTACTTCCTTCATGGTCCACCTTTTTCACTGTGACGTAGGGTAGGTATTGTAGTACAGTAATGTAGAACTGTTGTCAGCTCTGCCATGGAACCTTGCTGGATGATGTTAGACCAGTCTAAGTGTAACCTCCCTCACAGGGCTGTTGCAAGGATAAAATGGAGCAGGGGAGAACTCCCATAGGGGAGAAAGGCAGGGTATGAATGCAGTAAATATATATATAAATAAAACATTAGGGTTTTCCCCCCTTTCAGGCCAATTGAGGCAATGTGTTGAATTTTGTGACAGCTTTCCTGCTGTTGTTGTTTCCCTTACTTGACAAACGACATTGGAACCGTACACACACACATCAATTGACACATAGCATGGATTGCCATCTGGTGTGCCCAGATGTGCCCCCTGTGAACAGTCTCTACAACCCTTGGAAGGTGGACAACCCTTAAGGCTGACACTTCTCCTTTCTGACAGAGGCTCCAGTTCTTTGGGTCCACCCCAGGAATCAATTCAGCCAAACAAACAGTGGTATTACAGGGTCAGCGGGAAAATGACCTGTCCCTTTAAGAGAAGCTTAAAGCATGGAATTAGGAAGCTGAAACTTTTCTTGGAGTAGAAGGGGGGGAATCACCTGTTAAATGGCATGCCATAAAGAGTCTATTAAGGGCTCAGGACAGTTGGCAACCTCATGTGTCTCCTGATCTGAGCTGTGCCTACCGGATTGTTGTTCATGGCACAAAGTCTTTATAAGGACTCTTTTGCCACCACCACTTTTTTGTTTGTTTGAAGGACTGGTGAAGTAGAGTGGGCTTATTCTGGGAAATGAAGAGTTAATGATTGCTGGGCCTATTTCTCATGGATTATTTAGAGCACCAGGTGCCTGCTGTGTTCTTACTGGCTAGAAGTGGAGAGTAGATGAATCATTGTTGCAGCTGTGAACAAGAGCGCTCTGGATGTTATAAGAGAGGGCTTTGGAAGCTAGCAAGGATCTCTGTTTTCTTGGAGTCTCTGTTTATGTAAACATCAAGTACTTACTTGTGAAGGGGTGCAGATGAGCTAAAATGTTTGGCCCAAAGCTTGTATCTCTTTCTGTGTCTCTTTATCTAATCTATCTCACGTGTGCCAGTGTGGTACAGTGGTCAGTGGTGGATTTAAAATCTAGGAGAACCAGGTTTGGACCTCAACTCTGCCATGAAGCTTGCTGGGTGACCTTAGGCTAGTCATTTGTTCACAGCTTCTTAGACAACATCACTGTTGCAAAGATAAAACAGGAGAGTGGAAAATGACGTGGTTGTAAGATGCCTTGGGTTTTGGAATGTTGACCTACTGTGCTGAATGGGTTTCACTTGCTGTAGGACTATAGCCCATGCTGTTTCTATGAAGTGAAGGGAAAGACTGTTTTAAAAAGATGAGTGGAGACTGGCCATTGAGGAAACCGTTCCTACTCATTTCAAAATGTGAGCCATCTGAGCTACTCTATATAATAAACAGCTGCAGGTTCAAGGACAAAAGGAAAGATCATGTTATTCTTAATTATGAAACTTATGGCCACAAAAGGCAGTGACCACTATTTCATGTTGCTTTTAAAAATTATTAACTGCAGGCCTATTATGTACAAACAACTTACTGCAAAGAATCTGAGCAGTCAAGCCTTTAAACCTGACTTTGGATTTCTGTTCTTGCCATACACACCATTCTTTGTTATCCAGTGTATTTATTCTGCAGCTACAAAAACAAACATTTTTTTTTTCTTAATTGGGGTGGGAACACAATTTATGACAAGGGGGATGTCCAAGGCTTTTTTTTTTTTAATTATGCAGTTGCCCTATTGCAGGTGAGCAGTAGCCTCAAATAAGCGCCTTTCATTTCAATCCTTTTGGTTAAGTTCCTTGAATGAAAAGGAACACAAAGGAATGCAGGTAAACACAAAGGAATGCAGGGAGGGGGTCCTGAAATTGAGCAAACTATTTTAGAAACTGACTAAAGCAGCTGTAACCCTCCCTTTTCTTACTGTCAAGCTCTAGTTCAGGGGTAGTCAACCTGTGGTCCTCCAGATGCCCATGGACTACAATGCCCATGAGCCCATGCCAGAAAATGCTGGCAGGGAGTCGTGGTAATTGTAGTCCATGGACATCTGGAGGACCACAGGTTGACTGTCCCTGCTCTAGTGGATTCTCTGTTATCAGTTACTGTGAAAAATAGAAAAATAGAAAAGCACCACCATCTCCCTCTTTCATTGCTGGTCTTCCCCTTTCTCCACATTCCTCACCTCTTTCAGAGCTTGCAAAGAGCTGCCAGAGAAGCACATTTTTTTCCAGTCACCTCCATGGGGCAACAAAGGGGTGGGGGAAAACCCAGGTGAATCTGTACACTTTTGAATTACCTTTGGCTTGGAAAACAAAGCAAGGGGAAAATTGGCACAAAACCACTCTCAGAAAACCAGGGGGAACAGTGAATGTAAAGTGAACTGAGTACTGAAGGGAGGAAAACCAATGCAGAATAAAGAAGTAAATCCAGTGAACCTGCATGATGAAACTGAGGGAAGACACCCATGCATGATAGGCCACAGTCTACAAAGTTTTCCCTATATGCAACAATTAATCAGCAGAGAAAAATAATACCCACCAACATTCAACAACAGTTTGTTTTTTAAATGTTTGACATTGGACGACACATTACACACATATACTCTGTCCTACCACAGCTTTAATCAATTATATTCTTTGTTGTGTGTTGAAAGATCAAAAAAATCTAAAAAGGCAGGTGCGTGTTCCTGATGGGATTGGGTGACAATGGGCTTTGAGGCTTGCATCTCTTCTTTTCACCTGGTTGATTTGGCATTCATTCAGTCATGGTGTCCATCAGCCAACACCTTTCGCAGGGATAGGTCTATCACTGTCTAGCGGATACGACAGCAGAAAAACAGCTCTGAATACTAGACCTTGGGAGGAGGAACAGAAGTGGCTGTGGCTTTCATGATGCTTGTGAAGCCTTCACTGGTATTTAGCTGATTGCTGCTAAGAATGGAATGCTGCACACAATAAACTTTGGCCTATTGAGACAATTTATTAAAAATAATAAACCCACAATCTGTTTATAAGCATTTATACAACCACCATCTCTGGTGGCCTTATCGAGACAGGATCTTTTTACTAACAGGAATGTAGGAAAACTGCAAAGTGAATATCTCAACTTTTATTTGACACAAAGGAAGTTTCTAGCCCCTCAGGCTGTGAAGATCTACTTGAAAGTGTGTGGTCAATGCTGATTCAAATTGCAGAAGGCATTGAAGTATATAGATCAGATTTTGAGCAGCAGAGAGGTGGAGCTTCAAGACATGCCAGTACCTTTTGTTTCCTTGAAAAACAAATGAAATGTACCTAGATACTGCTTGGTCTGCAGAAGAAACAGCATTGCTGTTTCTTTGACCTTTTCATTGTTTTACAAAGCAGCGGTTGCTACCAGGTATGATGCTGCGGCAACTGAAAACTAGTAATCATCATCTCCTTTGTAAGGGTTGGTGATGCTCAGCTGAGAGCCTGACTCTCCAGTAGTTGAAGTCAAAAGCAGGAAACTAATTTTAACTAGCAGGACTTAAGGGACCCAATCATGCAACTAGTCTCCATGAAAATGACAGGCAGAGGCCAACTGGGTGTAACTGCAGTGTGTAAACTGCAAACACATGCAGCCTATTCAGGAAAGCCAGGTTCATGGTCTTATAGGTAAATGAAGGGTTGGAGATCAGGCAACAGTCCTCAACAAACACAAAAAAGCAGAGTTGGGTAAAACAGGCCACAGTTTTATGAGTGACAACAACAGATGCATTGGTGTGGCATAAGACATAGATCCAGGCATCAGGTGACCTGTCTGCTGGCTGATCAAAACCTGCCCCCCCACCCACCTGCTGGGGGCAAATCTGGAGTGGCAAGATAGGTGGACCCCATGGCCTCTGTGGAGTCTCCTTACCATTGGTGAGTGGAACCCCATGACTGCCCACAAGCTGGGCATGCTACTACCTAATTCCACTCCTAAGATGCCTTAAGGGGAAGATGAGTACATGGGCACAGTCTAAATGGATTTGGCCTCAAACTTCCCTAAGCTGTGACAATAAGAGAACAACAAAGAGAGAAATGCCATACTAGTAAACAAAAAAATGGCGGGGAGAGAGAGGCAGAGAATGTACTGGAGGTGTCTGGCAGTCATGTGAAGTTAAGAGGGGAGGATAGGACCCAGGAAAAGGCCCCCCAAGCCAAGTGGTCCTTCTGCAGCCTACTCACCCCTGCAGCCACAGTCCATCATAGGCTGCCACTGAAGTCCCCAATCATATCCTGTATGGCCCACATGCCTGGGAAGAAGCATGCCTGGCAATCCTGCTTCTTCCTCTGTGGCCACAAAGGTGACTCCAGCTGAGCCGGGAACCATGACTTCATGCTTTACAAGAGAAAGAAAGGACAACCAGTTACCCCCAATAGGCAAAGGTAATTACTTATGAACTCTTCCTTGCGGTTGGCTATATGCTGTGCTTCCACTTTCACAGATCTTGACAAGTTCTATTAATTTGTGTGTCTGTTCCCCATGGAAAGATAAGCTGCGGAATAGACAGGGAATAAATTTATGATTTGTGGGATGTTTCCATGTTTTGTAATAACTACGGTGTCCTATGAGATGAGGCGACGGAATATCTTATTTTCAGCATTTCCCTTTTTCCAGGGCTAAGATCCTAAAATGTTGATCTTTTGCTCCTTCAATCGGGCACTAGTTTCAGTCGAATCAATGGGATGCCTGTAAATATGCCCGGGGTTATAGCTTCATAGTAACAATGGAGCGTGCGTGTATATTTATTTAGGATGATGTGTGCCACTTAGGGAGTACTTTAAGTAGGGTGGAACGACTTTAATAAATACATGATGATGTACATGGAGCAAGTAGCATCCTTTCCTGATAGTGGTGTTCTAATATAGCGGGTATTTTAATGCAAAAGTATATTTCATTATGTTTAGGGGTAGGCCTTGAACATATATACCTGTGCGTGCACCTCTTATCGATCTATTGATCTATCTAGCCTCAAGTTCTCTGTATAAGTAGGGCAATCAGAGCCTTCCGATCAGCATTGTGCTCTTTTGTTACTTTGGGAATTGACGAAGCCCTCTCCTGCCGCAACTGCAAGGGAGAGTGGAGGGAGAAGTGGATTCTCACTTCCAGGTGGTTGCAGTCTATGGCGATAAAGCACATGGCTCACCCTGAGTTCACAAAAGGAAGCAAGCACTAGAGCTGTGGAGAACGGCTCAGCCTGCCAGCACTGAGCGCAGGTAAACGAGGTGCTCCGTGCCAAACTGGAACACTTAGCACTGCTCATTCAGCAGTTGCATGATGTGCCACAAGCTGAAAAGTGATCATTCAGGCAGCAGGAAATGCAGAGGTTAGTAAGCCCTGCAAAGAAAGCTGCTGTGATGTTAAGGTAACAGATGTGACTGAAGGATTTGGAACTGGCGTTGGTGCAAATGGAGCTGCAAGAGAGAAATGGGTTTGATTTCCTCATAGAGCTGAAATTAATAGCCTTTTGGTAATCTGTGTGTCGTATTCAAGTGTTCATTTTCCTTGGAGGACTATTGTGCTTTGAATCAGTGTGTTCTTCTGACCAGGAAATGTGCCATGTTTGCTCTGGGTCTGTAGGGCTCAAGCAAATTAGGAGGGTTACATTCATTCATAGCTAGAATTTGAAACACATTTCAGTTTAAGAAAACCCTGGGGGTTGGGAGAGTTGTGGGCAAGCTTTCTTGAGGCGCCTTGCTAGGATGTCTGCCAAGCTGCCATGAGGTTATTTTGGGGACCCCCCCCCCCAAAAAAAAACCTCTAAGAATGCCTGGTCTGCCTTCCTGTCTTGTATGCTTAGGCTTGAGAGGTGATTCTGCCAACTTCACATGTTTTTGTATTGATCTACAGAGGAGTAACAATCATCACTTTACATGGGTAGGTCCTATTTTGCATTGTAAGTGGTGTTAAGCCAATCAGTTGATTTCTTCTAGAGGAGCAACCCTATTTTTCTCTCTGGGGCTTTATGATTGGGTTCCCTATTTCAGTCTGATTAAAGGCAAGGCCTCAAGGCCCAACCTGGGTCTTGGAACTTAATTAGAGATCTTAAAACCATGGGGACCCAAATGGGACTCATGGTAGGGCTGCTTTGTTTGGGCTGGCCTGACAGCCTTCTAGTCCTGAGGATGACCAGGAGAGTAGAGCACAAATTGATGACCTCTTCTTTTCTTCACTGAATCTTGCCTTCTTCAACCACCATACCTCACTCTATATCCCCCAGTACCTCAGTGAAATTACCTTAATCCATCAGTGGGGTAAAATGCCCTAGAGTTCACCCTCCAAAGCATCCATTTTATCCATGGAACTGATCTCTGTTGTCTGGAGATTATCTAATTTCATGGGATCCCCAGGTTTCACCTGGAGGTTGGCATCCTTTAAAGGGAATAAAATGTGCCCAGGAGATCCTGTAAGGAAATTCCAGAAGCAGATCTCTTCCTGAAACCTTTGTGGTCTGTTCTTAGTCTTCTGGATGTCTGTCACTGCTCATGCTGATTGTTGTATGCTTCAGATTAGGGATGGGCACCAACCAACTCATGAACTAAAGATTGTCATGAATATTGTATGGTTTGTAGTACACAAGCTGATTTTCATTCCACAAACTTTCATGCTGTTTGTGGCAGTTTGTGAATTAATACATTTACATGCAGACAGTCTCTGCCTCAATTAAACTGGTTACCAAA